>NC_045432.1:79756516-80056516 GCF_902635505.1 Sarcophilus harrisii | reverse complement strand
CCCAGGTTCTCCCGTGAGCAAAGCTAGATACCCCCAGGGGTCCTGCTTACTTACACAAGAGTTTTGGGTCTCAAAATAAGTCATTGTCAAGCACCTGGTAACTCTTAACAAGCTCAAGGAAAGCCAGCTAGCATCATCATCAAGAGCTTTCCTAGAAATAAGAAGCCTGCCTGGGGTCTACTAATTGTCCCTTCAGGAGTAAATCTTTTTCAATGGAATTGGATCCTGGTATTAATTTACAGTTAAATAGTTCATGTTCTGTGTATGCAGATAATTAACAACATCTGTTCCAAAGTCTCAATCCTCTTCAATGAGGTTTAGATTAGGGGGAGTTTTAAACTGATGAGATAAAGGTCCCCAAAGTACAGTCCTTAATGGACTGACAATAACTTGGAAAGTTCCTGCAGAATGTCCCAATCATCTGCCATATTTTATCAATAACTTAGAATGAATATAAAGTGTTACATTCAAAAATATCTACAAATGTCAGAGGAGGGAATGAATGGTTAGGAAGCAAATCTGCCCAAAAAAGATATGGACCTTTCAGAGACTGAAAGGTCAGTATTGATTCAGAGTATGAAATGGAAAAGCTTAATGTGAGAGGCTGCTTAATGAGGGAGACAGCAGGCCCATAGTTCTGTCCCTATTAAGACATCTGGAATACTGAGTTCAGTTGTGGAACTCACTTTCAGGAGACACTGGTAAGCTGCAGAGGCTGGCAGCCAGAGGAGGAAAATGGGCCTCCTTTTGGTCTTTGGACTGCTTAGGCTAGTGATTAAGATTTAGCTGCCTAAAATCTCAATATACGAGCATGTTGACAAAATAGCAATTAAGCAAATTAGGAGATAATAAACTTGAAAACAATGTTAGCAGGTGGTTGAGAGAATTGCCTAACTAACCACATGCAGCCATAAAATATTTGTCCCATCGACCATTCAGGTGAAGTGTTGAAATTCCCTTTCAAAGTCAACAATATGCATTCCTTATCTACACTTACGGTGTGACCCTGTTTTTCTTCTCTTCTTGCTTTCTCCTTGGAAAATTAGATTCTGTAGGAAAAACATAGGACACATCTTGTTTTAGATGGGGATGGAAAGGCATAGGGAGCAAGCAAGGGCCTTAGGACATCTCTTCATTGGGGACCTCTTGATCATATCCCAATCCCTTATTTTCATGATCCCTACTCATAGACAAACTGCCAGTCATTAATATAAAAAGGAACTTCTGGGCCAGATTCCTACCCCCACCCCCCTCAAGTGACCAGGAATCCCACTAAAGGGCCATGTAAGTTGTAATCAATTAGCACTGACAGTGTTAACAAGATTTAAGATGTTGACAACTTTAGGGAAATAGAAAAGTAGTTTGCTGCTACTTTAAAAACTCTGGCAGCAAACAGCCTGCTTTTGGTTATAGGATGTCAGATTTCTGGGGACCCCGTTAGTAAAAAGTGTCACTCAACCCTTTCCTGGATCACAAAAGAGAAATGGTGTGTGTGAATTGGAAAACAAGCAAATGGTGATTCAGTTTTACTGAAAGATTAGAGAATCTCATAAACTAAACATCAATTTTTAAAACTTTTGAAATTTAAACATTAATTAACTTAATTTTTACATTAATAACACTTAATTTCAAAATTGTAATTAAATTAGTTAGCTAATCGCCTGATTAATTAAAACAATTAGTTTGATCGCTTGGTTAAGTTAGATGGTTAGTTTTGGTTAATCATAAGTAAATTAGTCAAGCCCCCAATCAATCTACACAGGTGGTTAAACTAATTGGGCTGTCGCGCAATCGGCATAATTAACACAATTAATCAATCACATAATTAATAACTTGATTTGCATAATCAATTGCTTGCTTCATTTGCACAATTGATTGACCATCTAATCTGCATAACTAATTGACCTCCTAATTTGCATGGATTTGCACATCTAGCTCGGGGTCCAAAATTCTCTTGGTTTTCTCCCTAAAACAAAAGGGAAACTTATTTCAGGGATAAGGAGGGGAAGCTAGAACCCTACCTGAGGAGCTACAACAGCTTAGGGGCACAATAAACTGAACTACTAAATGAAGGTGGGAAATTTATTTCATCAGCCTTGCAAACCATTTTATAATGTTTTGTAAATGTAATTTAGGAAATCAGGTTCTATCTTTGCTAGAGAATTAAGAGGAAACTACAGCTAAGGCAATTTGGGTATTATGAAAATTCTAAGATTGTTAATGGAGTTATTGTCATCACGTTCAACCTAAATTTTGTGATTACTGTGTGTGTGGAATCAACCTTCAAGTATTTGGGGGTACTTGAGGGTGTGGGGGAAAAGGAGGAAGAAAAATTTGCAACACAAGGTTTTGCAAAACCATCTCTGCGTCTATTTTGAAAATAAAGAGCTATTATTCAAAAAAGAAAAAAATCCATTACAGCAAACAAAAAATATTACTGTATCTAGCCTTAAGCTATTAGTAGAATTGGCTGAGATAAAAATCTCTTGGGTAAATTTTAACTAATACTCTTTTGAATTTGGATATGATTGTCTGATGGATCATTAAGTCAGTAACCCACCATTCTAGCTATCAGATGACAATCTAAGCCATAGAATTCAACAATGCAATGCAATTCCACCTCTAACCCACAGAATTCAATACCAGACCATTCCTCTACTTCACCTCTAAGCCATAAAAGTGACATGAAGCACCTGATCTTTTTCCTATAAATTTCACTTCTCGCTCCTGGTTCTTAGCTAAATCCTTTTGGAATTTAGCCTGCTTTAAATGGGCACTACAATTATAATATTATAACATATATATACACATATTATAATAATCTATATATAATATTATAATAATCTATTTATCTATATCTAATATATTATTATGTATTATTATATAATTAATTCTACATAGAATTACATAATAATATAAGAATTCTTAGATATAAGAATATATATTATAACATTTTTATTATTATATATAATAATATATCTATCTACATATCTATATATAATAATATAATTAATAATATAAATCTATAATATAATTATACCACAACTATAATATAGTCAATAATATATATCTATAATATAATTATATATATATCTATATCTATCTACATATATATCTATCTACAATAATATATAAAATATACATTATATCATATATTATTATATAATTAATTCTATATAGAATTATAGAAAAACAATATAAGAATTCTTATATATAAGAATATATATTATTTTAATATATTAATAATATATAATATATCTATCTACATATCTATATATAATATAACTAAAAATATAAATCTAGAATATAATTATAACATATCTATATATAAAATTATAATAATCTATCTATATATCTACATAATAATATATAATACATACATTATATCATATTATTATATAATTAATTATATATAGAATTATATAAAAATAATATAATATATAAAAGAATTCTTATATTAATAATATATAATAATATATCTATATATAATAATATTATAATAATCTATCTATATCTCTATACACATATATCTATAGATAATAATATATAGATAATATACATTATATTATTATTATATAATTCTATATAGAATTATATAAAAATAAGATTATATATATTATATATAATATAAGAATTCTTATGTCAGAATATATATTCTTTATATATATAGAATATATATTCTATTATAATAATGTATCTATCCATATCTATCTATATCTATAATAATATTATAATAATCTATATATCTATCTACATATATATCTATATATAGATAATATAGAATATAAATTATATTATATATTATTATATAATTAATTCTATATAGAATTATATAAAAATAATATAATATATTATATATAATATAATTCTTATATATAAGAATATATCATAATATAATATATATTATATTAATAATATATCTATCTACATATAATATATACACAATAATATATATTAAATATACATTATACCATATATTATTATATAATTAATTCTATATAGAATTATATTAAAATAATATAATCTATATACAACAATAGTTAATAATATAAATCAATAATATATCTGTATATAATAATACTATAATAATCTATCTATATCTATCTATCTATCTATCTGTATCTATAATAATATTATAATAATCTATCTATCTACATATCTATCTATATAATGTATAGATAATATATAATATAAATTATATTATATATTATTAATTCTATATAGAATTATGTAAAAACAATATATTATATATTATATATAATATAAGAATTCTTATATATAAGAATATATTATTATAATATATAATATATTACAATATACATTATATTAATAATATATCTATCTACATATCTATATATAGTAATATAATTAATATAAATAAATAATATATCTATATATAATATTAATAATGTTATATAAAAATTATATAATTAATAATACAAATCTATAATATAATCAATAATATATCTCTATATATATTATATATATATAAGAATTCTTATATGTAAGAATATATATTCTTTATATATAGAGAATATATGTAAAGAATATATATTCTTTATATATATAGAATATATATTCTATTATAATAATATATATTATATATTAATATATCTATCTACATATATATATCTATATATAACAATATATAGATAATATATAATATAAATTATATAATTAATTCTATATAGAATTATATAAAAATAATAAGAATTCTTATATACAAGAATATATGTTATTATAAATAGATATATTAATAATATATAATATATCTATCTACATATCTATATATAATTAATAATATAAATCAACAATACATCTATATATAATATTATAATAATCTATCTATATATCTATAATATTAATAATCATATATCTATATACATATCTATATATAATATAATCAATAATATATCTATATATTATATTATAATAATCTATCTATCTACATCTATATCTATCTATCTACACATATATATCTATATATAATATATAGATAATATACTTTATATTATTATTATATAATTCTATATAGAATTATATAAAAATAAGATAATATATATTATATGATATAAGAATTCTTATATGTAAGAATATATATTATTATATTAATATATCTATATATAATATAATAATATAAATCTATAATATACTTATAACAATAATATAATCAATAATATATCTATCTATAATATTATAATAATCTATCTATCTATATCTATCTATAATAATATAATAATCTATATATCTATATCTATCTATCTACATATATATCTATAGATAATACATAATATAATGTATATTATATATTATTATTATATAATTAATTCTATATTATATAATTAATTTTATATAGAATTATATATAATATAATATAAGAATTCTTATATATAAGAATACATATTATAATATATAATATATTAACATATCTATCTACCTATCTATATATCTATATCTATCTACATATATCTATATCTATCTATCTATCTATACTAAGATAGTGCCACTACTAAGGCACACAGAGAACTGAGAAGTGGCCAAATTGGGGAATGGCTAAACAATGTTTTGTTTAGCTAATTACAAAAACAAAAATTAGTTAATACAAATAAAAATAGCTAAACAAAGAATTTTAAATTAAATCCCAGAATTATCAGATCAAGGAGCCATAATCAGGATTACCCAGGACCTAGCAGCTTCTATTTTAAAGTACTTAAGGGCCTGGAATAAGATATTCTGGAAAGCAGAGGAGATTGGATTACAGGCAAGAATTAAATACCCAGCAAAATCAAGCATTATCTAATAGAAAAACAAGAAATTTAAAACTCCGAATCAATACCAAATTCGCCAAATTAGGAAAACGGGACAATAGTAAAATTGAAAGTAACGAAAATATTGAAATAACAAGCAAAACTACGAGTTGGTTTGATGAAAACAACAACAACAAAATAACCCTTTCCTTAATTTGATTACAAGGGGAAAAAATCAAATTACTAGTATCAAAAATGAAAAGAGCAATGATTAGGAGCTATTTTGCCCAAATGCATGCCAATAATTCTGACCATCTAAGTAAAATGGAAGAATACTTATAAAAATATAGATTGCCAAATTAAGAGGAAATAAATTCCCTAAAATTATTATTTAAGTATAAAAAGAATTTAACAAGTTAATTATTAATCAATAATAAAGAATTCGTTAAAGCTAATTCATCAATCAATCCCCTATGAAAATATCTCCAGGGCCAGAGGGTGAATTCTACCAAACATCTTTAATGAATTCCAATACTACGTAAACTATTTGGAAAAACACGGAAAGGAGGTGTCCAGGCAATTCAATTTCTTTTATGACTCAGATGATGATGCAAATAAGCATAAATCATAATCATAATCAGCTAAACCAGCGAGGGCCAAAGCTTAGAAAATTATAGACCGATTTACCTAATGAATACGGATCCAAAAATTATTAGCTAAGAGATTACAGCAAGTTATCACCAGGATAATACACCATGACCAAAGAGGGTTTTTTGGTTTTGTTTTGAACCAGGAATGCAGGGCTGGTTCAACATTAGAAAAACTATTAGACCAACAACCATATCGACAAACCAAACAATAACCAAACTATGATTATCTCAAAAGACGCAGAGAAAAGCATTTGACAAAATCCAATACCCATTCAAATCAAAAAAAAAACCTCTAGAGAACATAGGAGTAAATCTTTCTAGAACCATCAGTAAACAGACGTAGCTTCCGTAGGCCCCCAAGGAGCTTCCTTTCTTTACAATCTTACTAGAGATAACCTCCATCTTTGATGTCCTCGTGGACCATCCAAATAAACGCCCATGCGTTTCTCAAAACCTGGTTTTTTTGGTCCCCGTTTGGATCCCCAACACTTAGCACGCTAAAATAGGCACTTACAAACATTTATTACCCGTTGGGGACCGGTCAGTAACATTGGGACAAACACTAAGGCGGCATTTAAAAAAAAAAAAAAAAAAAAAAAAAAAACCCGGCAGGACCCAAGTGCCAGACCGAGACCCTGCCCCAGGGCCTTCCGGGATCCTGGGAACCAGGAAGGGAAGGAGACCCCATAGAGGACGCGGCCCAAAGGCTACTCCAGCCGACGCCGGCCGAGGCCTTGACCCATCCCATCTCTCGGACCTTGCCTCCCACCAACAAACTTGTTTCCCCACCCACCGCCTGGGCCCCACCTTGTCCCTCCTTTCTCCCCGGTCAGGTACGGACCGCTCGAATTAGACCAAAAGATAGCCTGACCCTCTCCCCGTTCCCACCTCCGTCCCCGCCCCCGTTCCCCTACTCACCAGGGGTGATGTCCTCGGTCTCTCGCCGGAAAACCCGTGCCATGGCGCGGCGAGGTGCGCCGGCCGGGACCCCGAGACCCGACTGCCGGCTGCCTCGGAGACGCGCGGCACAACACTGGTTTCCTCAGTTACGGCGCGTCATCGCGTTCGAATTTTGGCGCGACGTAGCACAGCGTAGCGTAACGCAGCGCGACGCCCTGCCCACTTCCGGCGCAGCTAGTGATCGTCTTTCTCGCGAGCGGCTCTTTTGAATTTTGGCGCCGGCGCGAGACCGACGCCACTTCCGGCGCCGCTGTGGGCTGACCTCAATTCCGGTACTGCTTCGAGTCTCCTTCCGGCTGGAACTCTGGCCCCTCCCCCTTTGCTCTGGGACTCCCTCTAGGTTCCAGGGCGGGGGAGGAAGGGCCAAGCCTTCCGCCTTAGCTTCCGCCTCCTCGCGCTTGCTGTTCTTTCCACTTCCGTTCGAACTAATCCAACAAATACTTAAGTGCAGAATTTTCAAGGCGGTCCCTGCCTTCTGCTAAGGGTAGAAGGGGGGGGGGGGGGGGGGGGGGGGGGGGGGGGGGAGGGGGCCAGCCGGTCAGTTCAATCACGGCCCTGCAGACTATGGATGGGGGAAAGGGGAGGGGTGTCCGGGCGGGAAAATCGGACCAGAGTGGAAGCTCTTTGGGGGAGGGGCGGAGCGGGGAAGGCCCTAAATGGCACAGGCCTCAGTAGAGAGCCTTAAATGGCGGACTGAGCAAGTAGTCGAGTCCCCAGGGAGAAGTCCGGAGGGCGGGGCCGTTGTAAATTACTTAGAGCGAAACTGAAACCGGATGCGGCCGAAAAATGGAAAGAGATGATCGGCCAAAAAAAAAAAAAAAAAAAAAAAAAACCAAAAACCTGTTTGAAAGTTAGCTCGGCCAATGGGAGTTTACGGGAGCATTTCAAATAACTCTTCTCGGAGTTTCATTTCCTGTTAAAAGTTTCCACACTCAAAAGAATTAAAATGCTTTATAAACCTTCCAGTTTTTTTCCTATTCTGGTAGATGCGTGGGCGCTACGCAATGAGTCCGTTTTCCACTAACACGGCTGCCGTCATCACATCCTACCGAAAAAAAAAAAAAAGAGCCTTTATTTTTAGATCGCACCATCTGCTTGGGACAGTTACCAATATAAAAGGCCATTTCATGTCTCATAGTGAGCTCCCCGAGCTCCACTTTCACAGCCCGATTGCCTCCTCCGATGTGGCCCCAAGCTAGGACGGCTACTTGGTTCTCAAAGGAGGCATCGGCAGGGAAAAAAAAAAAAGGTGCCGAACCTTTGGGTTCTAAAAGGCAGGGAAAAAACGCTGACCAAGTTGAACTTGAAGAAACCAAATTCAAAACGCTAGAGAGTCTCCCAAAAAAAGGTTGTTTTTTTTTTTTGGGGGGGGGGGGAGGGAGAAAGGAACAAAAGGCTCCATTAGAAGGGAACATGGCCGCCAGGAATTATAGTCGGTTTATATAAATATGACTTAAGGCAGGGGTTTAGTGCCCGGCCTGAGGAAACTATGAATCACAGTGAACTATGGAAACCCGGGGTACGTGGATTCTGACACCTGTGAAAATTGGGTCTTTGGTCTTTTTGAAAAGTATAAACGAGCAGATGCGTGCTCAGGAATAGATCCTAACTTTGAGACGGTAGCAGCCAGGGACGATCAGCTGAAAGTACATGAGTGGAGAAGTCAGAAGTCACTAGTCATAGAAGGCTTCGGCCATGACAAAAATTGTTTGCAAGAAACAACATCTAGACGCTGACAAATTAAGAAGCAGACTTTGCAGATGCTACCAAGCACTGTTGCTGCCTTTATTCCCCTCCGTTGCTTTCGAGACGAGGAATCCAAAAGCCAGATTTTGCAACTATTTTGCGGGAAGCTCTATCGAGTTGTAAAAAACTTTATTATTTCTTATTACAGCTTTTTATTTTCAAAAAAACGCATGAATTTTTTTTCAACATTCACCCTTGCAAAACCTTGTGTTCCAAATTTTCCCCTCCCTCTCCTAGATGGCAAGTAATTCAATACATGTTAAGCAAGTTGACATGATGTGTTAAATCCAATACATGTATACCCATTTAGAACACCACATGCTGCCCAAGAAAAATCAAATCAAACAGGGAAAAAAAAAAGAACATGAAATGCAAGCAACAACAAAAAGAATGAAAATTATGTTGTGAGCCAGACTCGGTTGCCACAGTCCTCTCTGGATGCAGATGGCTCTTCTTCATCAAAAGGTCATTGGAACTGGCCTGGATCATCTCATTGTTGGAAAGAACTACTTCCATCAAGAATTGATCATCCTATAATCTTGTTGCCGTGTAGTGATCTCCTGGTCCTGCTCACTTCTCTCAGCATCAGTTCCTGCAAGTCTCTCCAGGCCTCTCTGAAATCTTGATTATTTTTCACAGAACAATATTCCATAACCTTCACATACCGTCACTTATTCAGCCATTCCCCCACTGACGGGCGTCCACTCGGTTTCCAGGTCCTTGCCACGACCAAAAAGGTTGCCACATTTTTGCACATGTGGGACCCTTTCTCTTCTTTGGGATCTCTTTGGGACCTAAGCCACCTACTGATACATTTTTAATAACAGGTTAACCACAATACATCTCCCTTCTCAGGGTGGCAGTGTGCCAAGAGTAGCTCAAAAGGAACACGGCAGGTTAACCGAGCAGGAAAGTTGTATCAGAGGAAGTAAAGAATTTCCATCACTGAGGGATGCTCAGTGCAGACTGGTCTTTCAAAAACTGGAAATTAAGGCCTTTAGTCTAGTTAGTTATATTAAGCAGGAGTAGCCCTATTGATTTGCCTCCTGCCCGTTCTATCTCCATTCTTCCCAACACCAGTATGAAGTTTCAATTCCCACTTCTCCTTTCTCCATTAGTAAAAAAGAGCTACTGATATCAGCATGAGGATACCCGGAAGCTAATGATCTCATGAACTCCTTGAGGGCAGGGCTCAGCTTGTGCCCCTTTCTCTCTTCAGAACTAAGCACAGGGTTTGGGTATTTTGTTCAGTCATTTCCGACTCTTCATGACCCCAGCCAGGCACCTTCTTTCCCAGCCTTCTCCAGCATCCTTTTCTTTCTTGTCTCTCCCTCCTCACCCCCACCCCCTACCCCCCACCGATTGAAAGCTCCTCAAGAGCAGGGAATATGTTTTCATTGAAGCACAGTGCCTGGCATAGGTACTTAATAAATTCAGTGTAATTAACCTGAGCAAGAAGCAGCACAGTGGAGAAAGGACCGGCCTCGGGAGTCTCAAATTTAAGCTTACTGCTTACTAGCTTTGGGACCCTGGACCAGTCACTTTAACCTCTGAATGCCTCCCTTCCTTGTCAAATCAGTAAAATAAGGATAAGAGCACCAAGCACAGACTACAGTCACTATCACCGTCGTGATTACAGCTGGAATGGAGGAAAATGAGAATCCGAACAGAGGATCAAGGCGACTTCTCCTCATTTAAAATTCTTCAGCTGTCTCAAGGCAGTTAGAGCAGGAGCTAAGATAGTCAAGTCATACTTAACCTCTCCCCCCACCCCACCCCCCCCACAACTCTGGCCAAGCATTACCCCAGCCTGACATAACTTACCTCATCCTCTAAAAAAGAAATCGATTCCTGAAACTGGACCAGGCTAGCATTTAACACACAAACATTTTTTTAAGTTCAGAGGAAAATGTTTCTGTTTATTGTTTAAAGACTGCAAGACAATATTTGAATTTCTGTAGCACAATTTAAATAATTTTACTGTTTTTGATAAAGCGGAATACAATAGAAAAGACAAATTAGTTTCCAGTAATAGCTATGTTTCTATTCAGAATTAAGTCTTCCTCAGACCCGTTACCTGGAAACAAAAACCTCTTTTGTTACATTAAGCAAAGCTTCAACCACAGCAGATACTTTCCACACCAGGAAAAACATTCCTCCAATGCAGGAGTGATGTGCTATGTGAAATGGCTGGAGCTCTCAGCCTCCAGGGCATCAGAAAGGGACAGTTTTGATTCTAATCCATTTTCGGCAATCTGTGAACTGAAAGCATCATTCATGGCAATGTCCTGACATCCTTTAATGATTGGAAAAGGTGAAAAATAAATTAAGGAGTTCCCAAACTGCTAAAAGGAGCAGTTTATACCTAAGAAATTCTGGCTTCAGAATTCTGAGGGTTCCTGTTCAGATTCTGTCAGAGCCCCGAGTCTCTGACAGTGATTTAATCAAGAATTTGTCAGCTAGGAGCCAGTCAAAGCATGAGCCGCCACAGAACAGGTGAAGCAAACCCCGGGCCTTGGCCACCATCGGTCACCTGCAAGCAGCACTGCTAGCAGACAAATACTTACTTCTTACCGAGTAGCAATAAAAACAGAACAGCTACACATGATATACACTCTTATGTTGGCTTATTTTAAACTTCAAGCCCTTTGTTGAAATTCGGGAATATTTCTATTCCTGGAGTTTTCCCAGAAGACACTTCCAGCACTAGCAGCGCTGGGGTCCGATACGTAATTCAAGTAGCAATGCAGTCAAGCCACTGTTGAGGCAAAATCTGTACATCACATACTTGAAAGTTCGGATGGAAAGACCGTTTTGTGCAATGCCTTGAAAGGTCATCTGCAGTGGCCCTGCAGAGCTTCTGGCACGACACGATTTCTGAATGAAACTGATCGAATGTATTGGAGGCAATCATGACTTATTGAATGAAATGACTGAATACTTACCTGGGCTTTCATTTCTGCTAAAAGAAATAGGAAGAACAAGGAAAATTTCAAGAAAAATCTAAACCATCAAAATGGAGCCAAAATGTTGCGCACACTATAACTTTCTGACAACAGTAAAATGCTGGAAAAGGGGGGGCAAAACTTAGAAAACAAAAATGATTTATTCTGTGAAACAGTACCACGACTGTCTTTACATAATTAATAATCATTTTTTTTTTAAAAAACTGGCATTTGGCACCAGTGTGTTTAAAGTAAACACTTTGAGAATATGTGTGAAATCCTAAGTCTGGTTTTCCTGCCAAAGAAGCCAATTAAATGATTCTCAGGAAGGGTTGTGGTGTGTTTTTTTTGTTTTGTCTTTTTTTATGTTTTTTTTTGGTTTGTTTTTGTTTTATGTTTTTTTGTTTTGTTTTGTTATTCTTTTTCCTTTTTTTTTTTTCTTTTTCTTTTTCTTAACAAAAACCAAGAAGTAGTGGAAGACTGAGTGGGGAGGAGGGGGGGAAGGGGGAAGAGGGACAAAACAAAAATACAGAACAAAAAGTCATCATCAAAACCAACAGCACAAACAGCTCCAATCAACAGGTCAGACACTACAAGGCTGACATAGACTCAAGCGGTTTATAAAACCTATAAAAAGCCTATACCAGCAAAGATGCCCTTTTAATCTGTGGCTCAAAAGCTGAAAGGTCATGGAGTAAAGAACATTTTAGCTGGAAATGTTTAGCTGGAAAAGTTTAGCTGGAAACTTAATCCTGGAAGAGAATCACACACGCCAATGGGAATACCTGAAATTAAACATTTTTAAAAGCTCCAATTCCCAATATAAGAAAGAAAAAAATAATTCATAGAAGACTCAATCAATCCATAGAATTGCAAGTGGCTGGGCAAATCTCTCTCCCCTACACCAAGCATTCCAATTCAATCACGTCTTCCATACCTACACAGCACCTGTGGGCACTGCTGAACTGTATGCAGATTCCTTGTGGAATAGCAGTTTCCCATCTTAACTGTCTCTCCCTATTGTGCAGGAAGTAGGCTTGCTGTGCTATTTATTACCATTGTGTACGTCACATGGCATTGAGCAGATATGTAGAAATGTAGGGGTCTCTAGTTCCCTTTTCCTTTGCAACAGAGGCTTGAGAGACTCATGCCTTGGGATAATTCTCCTATGTGTACTGAATCTTTTATGCCGACTCTGTGGCCTCAACCGGCTTAATCATGTGGTCTGGTTTGTTTCCAGCTGCATAGTGATCCCACATTTGAAGGTAAAGGCGTTCTAGTTCCATTGTGTACTGTTTGGTGTTGAAAAGAGGGCTGGATATTCTCTGCTTCCAGACTTTGCCACGGATTTTCTTCAGGCTGGGTTAACAATAGGGAAAAAAGAGACACGGGAGAGGAAAAGACAGAGATAGAGAAAGAGAAAAAAAATAAGAAAACCTAAATGGAAGAACCACAATTGGATGTCATAATAGGGTAGACTTTTTAAATCAAATTCTGAGCATCTGTTTCTTTCTCGTTTCAAACAGTTCTCTTCTCTGTTCTGCCTCCTATATACAGCCTCATGGCTGTAGACAGAGACAAGGCTTAATTCACTGACAGGACTTCTAATCCTGCCTCTCCCCGACCCCTTGAAACAAGATTTATTTGTTTTGCTCCTTCCCCCCAAAACTCTACGGCCAAGAGACCACCTTCTTTCTTGATTTCACCCAACTTCGGTCTTTGAAATGTTTAGAGGAAGGAAAAGAAAGCCCTCTATCAATGAGTAAGATGGCAGCAGGACAAAACCCCCAAACTTCTGTCACTTACCTGTTTCTGGAGACATGTTAGACAGATTAGATTAATGCCAACCCTTTGTAAATTTTCTCCACTTTACAGTCTTATGTTATCTAAGAAAAAAGTTACTTACTATTCTAGATCAGTCCCCAGTTTCACAGCAATATCTTCATACTCTTGCCTATTTTTTGCAATAAGCTCAAGGCAACCGAGGCAAGTGAGCTGAGAGGCAGCAACCCGGGAAGCGAGAGTCTCTCCTGTAATGGGAAGGATAACACTTTATGCTTCTGGCAGAAAATCTACCTAAGTAGGACTTCGAAGATTCATCATCCTTGCTAAGGAGATGAACAAACAAGACAGCAGACCATCCTGATAAATGAGATTTTTCGGTCGTCTTCGATGCTCTTCCCTAGGAGCATCCCCCGAACAAAGCCAAGCAGAAGGGGGGCTTACCTGGCATAGTCACCATGGGGGTTCCTGCCCACAGCACGTCCATGCCAGTGGTGTGCCCGTTGCAGAGTGGGGTATCTAGGCAGACATCAGCTAGCTGACCTCGCCTCACATGCTCCTCCTTTGGAGCAACTGGAGAAAAGATGATCCGATTCTGGGGAAGGCCCATGTTCTGGGCATACTGCTGAATATTGGGTTCTCCTACGGCTGGGAAACGCAACAGCCACAGCACACTGTTGGGAACCCGCTTCAGAATCTGCAAACCAAGAGGATAAAAGTAACCTTTGTTTTATTGTTTATTGTTTCATCCCCGAGAGGGGCTATTTTAGGTTAGCTTCACTTTCTCCTAATAAGGGATAAAGAAAAACTAGAGGGCCAAGTAAAGGCAACCCATTTCCCCTTTCAAACACCAGGAAATTAAGTCTCTGCCCATTTCAGTGAACAAATTCAACATCAATAAACACAATGTGCCAATTTCTTCCTAGGCCTGTAAATAGTCCTCCATTTGACGTCCTTTCTTCTCTGGCCCCCCAAAAGCTGTTCCTGAAGGGCTAAGAGTCTATTTTTCTCATCTAATGAGCAGCTCGGTATCAGCTCACTGTTTCTTCCTCCCACCTAATGAAACAGAACACATCTCCCCCTTCTCAGCTGTTTCATAAGCACTTGGAGAGTAATAGCAGCTTTCCCCAAAGAAGCACAGATTTCCCATGGCAAACTTCAAATTCTGCCTAGGAAACTTCTGAAACAAAACCAAACAGACAAAGGCTTCATTCGATCAGCCTCTCCTCTTTGCGATCTGCCTCCTACTCCCATACACAAAACACATAACCACAGTCACCCGAAAAATCCATCAAGAGTCTCTGACATCTGAGAAAAGCAAACTAGGGTATTAACGAAGCAGCTACTCCCGGGATGAAGGGCAGCTCCCTGCAAGGGGGAGGAACGGTCTGCTGAAGGGACAAAGCAGCTGCCATACTCACATTAGCCCACATCTGCAGGGTGGAAGGGTCGATTTTATACAGCTGGTTAAAATTACAGTACACAATGGCATCTTCTGGTAAGCCATACTGAGAACGAGTGGTAACAATAATGGTGCGGGGAACCTCCTCTCCTGTTGCAGCTTTGTTGTTTATCTGCAACAAAAAACAAACTCTTATCCACAAAAGTTTCATTTCACAAAGTGGTGCAACTTGGAAAACAGTACAAGATTCAAAGACTGTAATCTGGTCAATACTCAAGAGAAACTCAGAAAGAGCAGAGAGCTAGATTGGGCACTGAGAGGCCTTGGGCCTCTTGGGTAAAAGTGCTGCATCTGGCCTCCCCGCCTCCTGCCATACCCCCCCCCCACCCCGACCCCCAGGTTGAACCTGGCAAGTCACTAAAGCTCTCAGGCTTCTATGCAATCCCTTAAGACTAAATTATAGAGCAGGTGCCAGCCTGAACAAGTGGCACCCCCTACAGCAAGGAAACCACAGGCCTAGGCCTTAACATCCCCTCCCCCCATCTAATTCCCAGGTGAACTGTCCACAAAGGAGTCACTCAGTGGAAAGCTGGTTAAAACTGAACAAGCCGATTACTCGCTGTCTGGGGTGGGGGTGGGGAGAACAATCTGGAAAAACAAGGTTTGCAAGGGTGAATGCTGAAAACTACCTTTGCATGGATTTTTGAAAATAAAAGGCTCTTATTTAAATAAATAAATAAAATGGTGAACAAGGTATCGTGCTACTTCTTGACATGGTTGTGGGGAAGAAAGAGCAAAGGGGTCAAGGACTAATGGGAAAAGATTCGCCAAGACCAAAATCCCTGTTGCTCGTGTTCTTTTGCCTTAAAGAAGAAAACTAGCCACTGGCAGAAGCAGATGCCCAGAGGACTGGGACCCAAGAGGGAAGAGACCAGACAAAAGGGAATGAACACAGTAGAGGCCAAGGATGCTGGGCAATGAACAATGAACATTATTTCAATGAACAAGAAAGAACGGTTCCTTCCTGGGGGTCCTTCCCACCGATTCCACGGCATGAGAAACCACCAATGAGCAGCACACAGTCTCCTTGCCCTCCAGGAGTCCTCCCAAGAACTAAGGGAGGAATGGCATCTAGCTTATCAGTGTGTGAAGGAGCAACCATGAGAGAAATGAAAATCAAGGCCCTCAATTCTCCACCTGGGCTACTGCTTTCAAAGTAGCCAAAGTTACCATGAAGCTTTTAAGGTCTCAACAAATCTTATCAACTTCCATTCTCCCTACTTTCCCACAAATCCATCCTGTCTAACCCACTCTCCAAAACATAGCACCAAGTCCATACTGCAAAGTCCAAGCCTTTTGTTTTGCCTATCTTGAAATTTCATCTACCTAAATCCAACTTATCTTCTGAGGTCCAATTAAAGTCCCTCTTCCTTTAATTGAGGAGAGGTAGGGGGACAGATCTGCAGCCAAGTTACCGTATGTTTCACACATCTCGTCTGGATCAGCAACCCACCTTCCACAACAGTGCCACACAAATCTCGAGTTGACAACGTGATCTCACATTACATCGTGACCTCACTCTTGAACGCCACTTTTGCGGCAATCTCCTGAGCGGTCAACGCCTCTACATATACGCTCCCAACAGAAGGCCCGATTTTTTTGAGTGAATTTACAAGCAAAACTCAGAGAACAGTCATCTGCCGGGTCTCACCTGAGTGGTCGCTAGTCCGTTGCTAATATTGAATCCGTTGATTGTTATTTGAATCTGTCCTCTGTTGATCATTTCAATCACAGCTTCCGCAATAGTATTCATGGGAATGACGGGCATACTGAGAGCTGCGTTGCTGTCTGCGTTGTCTCCTGCATCAGGGCACTTCATCTAATAATGGAGATAATGACAACGAGCTCATCAACGACTTAGCTCTTTAAGGCTCACAAAGCATTTTCCTCAGAACATAAAAACGAGTACCCTAAATTATGGAGTCTCTCTCACCTTAACAATCTTGACATCGGGAAGACTATCTAGAAAGGCCTTGAGGTCGATGCCATTCAGGACAATCCGGTTGTCATAAATGTGTCCGTTGGATTTGAAATCAATGACAGCTTTTTTCTGGGGAGGGAAGAAGAGGTTTTATTAAAGTAACAACCCAAGAGTGATTTTCAGCTTTACCCAAACTGAAACAGAAGACCAGAGTCAGCTGGCATTTCCCAAATCCTGTGTTCTCTACGAACCTTCAAGTGAGGAAACATGTTGGCATGATCACCAATAAAGAAAGTGTTGGGCATATAAGCCAATTTCTCCGAGTATTGCTCAGCAACCTCTGCTGGAGAAGTTTCCTGATCTGTGATAATATAGTCCATGAAAAGTGCACCACTAGTCCCAGGGTATCCCAGCCACATTGCCTACAAAAATCCAACCAAAACAATTATGCATTAAAAACAAGAAATCTTCATTTCAAAATCCTGAAAAGTTCTCAATAATGTGAACACACTAAATCAAGAGGACATAGAGCAAAAAAATTAACTTTGAAGGCTTCTCCCCATCCACTCCCATGGAGAATGCAATGGCCAGACAAGTGTCTGTTTTGGAAGTTCATGGTCCCTGCAGATGGAGATCGGCGCCTTCCAGCCAAAATCTAACCAGTCTGGACTAAAGAGTACAGGTGTCGTGACACTGTCTTCACGGAATCGGAATGCTTTCTAGGCGATGAGCAACATGTAACAATACCTGAATGGGAGCTGGCCGCAGAGCAAAGAGTTCATTGCGTGCACCCTTGGTATAGCCATTCATGTTCACAAGGATGTGGATCCCATCCTGATGAATTCTATCTGCTGCTTTCCCATTACATGGAATCTAAGGAGGAATAGATTGTCAAGCATATCAGATAGAAAATACCGTCTTTACACTCAAAGTTTAAAACACAAATACAGAGCTTCTCACGAAGGTATGTTGACATTGGAGAGCCACTAGCCAAGAAATTGGGAAAACTTCACATGAACCAGAATCGCAAGCCCTTCTGCTGCGATTTCCCAGTACTATAGATCTCAAACAGGAAGAGTCCTTACAGACCATCTAGTCCAGCCCCCTTAACTTCCTCACTGCCCGTTTCTCCCATCTAACAAGGATCTATGCCAGAGTGAACAACAGACTCCAGCAAAGAGGAAAAACAAATTTTCATCCTCAGCAATTTAGTCCTTAACTTTACCATACCTTTGTCCCAAGCAACCTCCATGGTTTCCAGCAAGAGAAAAAAGTAAAAACTGGGCAGAAGAAAGGAAAGCCAGGAGAGAAGATGTGGGTCCCTACATATTTCACTTGTTACTCTCCCAAGACATCTATTCTATTCCACTAGTGTTTATATATATATATATATATATATAAAATCTTGTTCTAGGGCAGTTACTTTAACAAAACCTCCTTTTTGTCCCCAGGAAAAAGAGCAGTCATTGATATAATACTCTTTTTGAATTCTCTAGATATGGGTAGATAGCCACCAGGCCCCCCCACCATTATCAAGAATTAAGGTGAACAAGAAACTCACAGATCAAAAGCTAATTCCTATATGTCCTATTTATTCATACGTGATATCACGTGCAGACATACAAACTATGCTCTCATTCCACCAAACCTCGTCAGACTACTGGAGAGGCTTACCTGAGAAAGGTCGATGAAATGGTTTGCTTCTGCCATCACTTTCACACGAAAGTTTGTGCCATCATCTGGGCTGAGGGCATAACAGAACACCTGGAAATCAAGCACACCATGTCAGCCATGCCCTAAAAAGGCAGACACAACTGAGACTCATGTTGCTTCCAAAACATTTTGTTCAATTGTTTCAGTCACGTCCAACTGTTTGTGACCCCATTTGGGGTGTTCTTGTCAAAGATATTGGAATGATTTGTCATTTCCTTCTCCAGCTCATTTTAGAGATGAGGAATCTGAGATAAACAGAATTAAATGAGTTAGCCAGGGTCACTTAGCTACCAAGTTTCTGAAAGTGGATTTGAACTCAGTTCTTCCTGACTATGTACTGTGCCAACTAGCTGGAACACATGGTTCCTGAAAGGGGATGAAGGCAAGAGCTCTGGGTTCCACTCCCAAAATGCATCAGCAGAACCCATTAAGGACTTGAGCCAAGCCAACAGAATCAGAATCTCACAGTTGGAAGGGACAATGTACATAAATGAAAATCAGACCCAGCAAACTTTCTTCTAAAACCTCACACATGTTTGGTGGCAAGCAAGGAAAAATGCCGCTGCCTGCCCAGGATAATCCATTCCACCTATGGGATGGCTCTGATTTTCATAACAAGCAGCCCAAGTTTGCCTCTCTGCAACTTCAAGCTGCTCAGGCCCTTTGACTGCTCCTTATACCACCAGGATCCCGACTCTCCTATTCTGAATCTACCACAGCCTCTGTTCTGCCCTCAATTGCAGTATCAAGAATTGCACATCATCTTCCTTAGGTGTTCTGAGCGGGAGAGAGATGGGTAGGGCAGGCCAGTAAGAGGCATTCCTAACCTCCCTGGCCTCCATGAAAACCCAATTCAAATCCCACTCTCCCATCCCTGTTTATTTCAGTGCCTTCCCAGCTACTGATGTCCTGTTTCCCCTGTCTATAATTTGCTTCATACATACATCTGCATGTTGCCTCTTCCCTAATGGAGGAGCCCCTGGAGAACAAGGATTGTCTTTTGCCTCCTTTTGTTGAAGTTGGGAAGAGGTCATAACCATGTCTCAAAAGAATTTGCAGGCTTGAACCCATCTCCTAGTCAAGGGGCAAAGTTTCATTGCAATAGGAACTGTATCACCATTTCACTTGGACAGAAAGGTAAGGGAAATCAAAAGCAAGGAGACACAACTATCCAGCTTTTAGCATTGATATGCTAATTCTATGACTCATAGGTAGGAAGGAGCTTCCCAAGGACCAGATTATCAGACTATTGTCTCAGGACTTGGATCTGTGGGAGTTTCCTGAGGCCAGAAGCTATCTGACAAGGAGTGGTCAGAACCAGACAGATTGGGCGGGAGAGTTTCCTGAGGCAAAAAATCTTGACTCACAGAACAGAAGTCCCCCAAGAACCCAGAGCAAGAATTTAAAACCCAAAGCATTCTTGAATTTTTACCCTCTCTTTTCACTGCTAAGAAATCCCTCATGAGTCCCAGGACTCTTGAAGAACAAGAAACCAAAGGGCAGAAGAGAGATGTGCATTGCTCGGTTATCTGAGCAAACCGGAAATCCTCACTCAGCTGAGCTACATTTCCACTTCTGGCATTTGTGGTACTGCCTGTAAATTGTTCAAAGTACACCCAGGTCTGTGTTTTAGATGACTAAATGTATCCCTAAAAAAAGAAGCTGAGGCCAGAATTCAAGCAACTTGCTTTCCCATCACACAGTCACTCGAACCCAGGTCGGGGACCTGTCTAGATGGATCCCGGTACCCGACACACCCACTGTCACTAATTACCCATCTGTGGCTGGCACCCAGGAAGCACTTGGTGCCTGAGATCTACCTACCTGAGCACAATGCTTACCTCGAATTTATCGGAGTTATGCATCCCGGGAATAGATTGCATGAGATGGGAAGTCGGATGATTTCCAAAGTCAGAACTCACATATCCTACCCGGAGTCGACCCTCACTGACTTTCAAATCTTTTGGATGTTCATACGGTGGCTTGTGAAGGACATTGATCTAAGAAAGGAATCCGGTACATACTTGTCAAGTCTAAAGAATCCAGACTTCATAATATATAAAAATATAAATTCAACGCCAAGTGTCAGCGGCTGAAAAAACTTCTTTTAATCAGAACACCAGTTCAGGGCAACCCTGAAACACTAAATCTGTGCGGTGCACCTTATGCTCTTAATTTGTTCACAGATACTATGAAAGGATATTAAGCCTTTAAACTATTCAAAAAGCTGCTTTCAGCATCCTAAGCAAGCTAGAGTACCGACACCCAGAGGGGGCTACCACCATAAAAGAACAGGTAAGTGAACAGGAACAAGGCAAGTTGAGATCTAATCAGGCCCCACCTTGTCCAAGCAGAGGTTTCCATGTCTCTCAGCAATAGCCTTCCTAAATCCATGAGAAAGAGGATATAGCATGCTGTGATGAGGATGCACAGAAGGTAACCTGTTCTTCTCCAGCTGATCAGCTACAATGCTAACTAATTTCTTCATCCGTTCATCATAGTCAGTCCAATCACAAACAATCTAAGAGTTAAAAACAAAAACAAAAAACTGATTCAACCTTGAACAGAGGACTTAACTTTTGATGTGCTTTATCCAGAAGGAACTCATCAGGAGAGTTTCAACTCAGCTGATTGTAGTAACACCTCTTACCTGCAGGCAATGGGCCAAGTTACAGTAAGCATCAGGAAAGTCAGGCTTTAGTTTCAGAGCAGTTCGGTAAGAAGCGATTGCTTCTGGAATGTTACCTGAATCCTAAGAACAGAAAGAAAAAACCACGAGAGCTCCAAAAGATGAACGAAGAAAAAAGGAAACCGAAAAAGGGAGAGCAAAAGAAATCAACAAGACTAAGTGTTACCTTGTGAATGGAAGCCAGATTGCTGTGTGCATCTGCAAAAGCTGGGTTAATCTGGATGGCTCGGGTGTAACACTGCAAGGCCCCCTGAACATCCTGCATCTCCTTCAAAGTGTTTCCCATGTTGGAATAAGCATCGGCAAAGGTAGGGCTGATCCTGAGTTAGAGAATCAAAATCATCCTTTTTTCTTTTCAAAGAACTGAAAATCTTTAATCTCTTCAAATGTTCGGTTTACTCTGTCCTCCTGCTAGAAGCCACTTGAGCATTCTGTGCTGTCCCAAAACCCACGGACATATGGTCAGTTTGCAGACTGAAATGGTTCCCATGCTTTATGCTTCTCCGTGGCTCTTACCAGAATTCTAGGCTCTAAGTCCTTACCTAATCGCTTCCTTATAATGCATCAGGGCTTCCTGCAATTTTCCCTGTTGTTGTAATACACTGGCTAAATTTGAATGGGCAGCAGCAAATTCAGGGAACACCTAGAAAAAGTCATCACAAATATCTGAAATTGAGTTTGTTGAACTCACCATTTTCACTAATCACCACCCACCTCCTCCGAGGGTTCACTTCCTCTTTTTTGGCCACATCGATCCCCCACTGCCATCGTTGCTACCAAGACACAGATTGATTACTCATTTGATACCATCTGCCGAATTCCATTCTTACTCAATTCTCCCAGTACATCCTCTCCTTCCACTAAAATGGACTCCCAGGATGAAATCCTTGTTCTTTTCCCACATAGGAGTCAATACAGGGGTCATACAGCAGGAAGAGTCAAATATAAAATAGCTTCTCCGAACTATCTACTCTCATGGGAGTGGCAACTGGGAGGCGCCGCAGCGAGCAGTCCAGAAGAGCCAAATGTGGATCTGACCTCAAGAGCCTCACTTAGCTGTGTGACCCTCAGCAAGTTCACTTCAATTTCTTCTTCTGCAAAATCATAAGAGTCAAACCCAATGCTAACCTTAACCCCCAAAAGGAGAACATTTTGAACACCTACCTCCTCAGGTTGTTATGAGGATAAAATGAGATAACTGTGAAGTGCTTTGCAAACCTTAAAGCATCCTATCAGTGCTAGCTAGCTCCGATTACTAAACTATACTCAAGCTGCCGAGCTCCATTATCACACACAACAGAACCCAGCACCGTCAACATACTTCAAGCGCTTTACGATACAGGCGGACTGCTTCTTCAATGTTCCCCTGTTCCCGTTTAATGTTGGCCAAGTTATTTAGAGAGTCTGCATGGGTGGGACAAAGCCGGAGAGCTGTATTATAACAATCCTCTGCCTCAGCAACCTAGAAAACGAAACCGAGATTATTTAGAAGCCATTGAATCTCACACTTGCTGTCGTCCTGATCTACCTTTAAGCCCAATGGCTGAAAAATCAGTTTCTTTCCAAACGTTCCCAAATGGTAATATCATTACCATCATTCTACCCATCCCTTCATTGCACCATGTGAAAACTTCCCAGGAAAAAAAAAATTAGAAAACAGGAATCGTTATATAATAAGTACAGAGTATTCCCTAGTCTACACTAAGAGGATGTTTGCTTCATTTTCTCCTACCACAATACAAATTTAATTTTGTTTTCCACCATTACCTCCCAGTCGCTACTAATAAAATACACATGCAGCTTTTTTTTTTTTATTTTGACCTTACCAGCTTAAAAAAAAAAACAAAGAGAGGAGAAAGAGAAGAGAAAGAAAGAAGAGAAGGAAAGAAGGAAGAGAACAAGAAGGAAAGAAAGAAAGGGAAGGAAGGAAAGAAGGAAAGAAAAAGAAAATCCTCCTTACACTGCCCTTCTCTTTCAAAGCATTGGCTAGGTTGCAGTAAGCATCTGGAAAATGAGGTTGTAGCTCAATAGCACGCCTGTAGGTGTCTATTGCAAGGTCTATGAGGCCTTGTTCATAGTATACACACGCCAAGTTGCCATGCACCACTGCATGATTAGGACTCAGGCTCAGGGCTCGAAGGTAAGCTGCTACAGCTCTGTAAACACAAAAGCACATTTATATCATCCAATACATGAAAAACATGTTTACCGTCATTCTAATTACATGATATACTGGGCAAGAAAGATTTTGGCCCCAGAAGAAAGGTCTTTTTTCTACACTCTCTATAGAAGATTTAGTCCTTCCTTACTGACAGGTACAAGTTAAAAGGGGAAGGGTATCTGTACACATGCCCTTGTCAGGCTGGTGACGGCTTGGGTAGAGGGGCTCACTGACACAAACCTCATCCAAGTTCTTTCTCTGCTAGAGATCCTCCCTATTGCCCTGCAAGACCAAGTGATTGAGGGCCAGGGCAACTTCATTTCAACCAACCCTTGTCAACTTCTTTTCTAGATCAAGTCCTACTAAATAATACTTCAAAGTCTAAAATTACCTCCAAAATGAAGAAAGGTCTGTACTAAACTAGGGCACACATTTATTTATACCAATTCAAAAAGAAAAGGCAATTCTTTCACAGCAACACGGGGTCCCTGAAAAACATCATGGAAAAAAAGGAAAGAATAACTCATGCCATACAAAAGACAACATGGCACGTCGTTCCTGGATTCCATCACACTAAGATTTAAAGTACTCACATGTCAGAATTGCCTTAAAACAGAATTGCCCTTCCTCTTTTTTATCCACTTCTCTGCTTTTCTATCTTTTTGGTGTCAAGCCCCAAAACCTCAGCACTCCTAGGCCACTTGAGGTCTACACTACTAAGCTTCCAACCTTCTTTTAGAAAGTGAGAACTAGGTTGGGGTTATTACTCTCCTACCCTCTCCAGGCTCCTACATTATGTAATCTTTAAGTACTAGTACAAAGTACTAACGCTACAAAGAAGGATTAGTGTTCTACGAGGGCCAACAAGGGAGAAATGAAATAACTCAAATGCAGCTGGAAAAAACAAGGAAAAATATTACACATGAACTTGTGTAAGTATTGTAAAGCAGTCTGGAGAAGTAAGGTGAAGGGAGTCTAAAGGAAGTAAGGATATTTCCATAATCATTGTTTCTAATAAATATTTCCTCACCTGTCAAATATACGTGCCTCCTTTAGGACATTTCCCAAATTGATATAGGCATCGAGAAAATTGGGATCAAGGGTCACAGCCTAAAAATAAGAGAGAGACTTAAATAATGTACATTGCCCCATTTTGGAAGAATTAGGTAAAACGTGTTTGCAAGAATTTCTCAAAGGCTACTTTCTGGGTACAAGTAAACATAAAACCTCCAATTATGCATGAAAATGCATTAAATGGTTTATGAGATATATATATATATATTATTCTTGTATTTTTAACTATTCAATGAATGAGTTAAAATCAAAAAGAAAATAAACCATATGTCTACAGTTTTCATTTTAATGAGGAAACCAAGGTCCCAAGAAAGAAAACTTTTAACTTTTTAAAGTTTAACTTTAAACTTAAAAATGTTAAACTTTTTTTCTCCTTTAATTCATTTCTTATGATAAGGGATGCAACTATGTTCCAAATCACTAATGTTGGAACAGAATTCTTCTCGCAAAGAATTTTCTGGAGAAAGATGAATTACAGCAGGGAATGGCACATTTTGTCAGATGCAGTATCACAAAATTTCACTTAACTTTTTTCATGATAAAAGGGGGGTGGAGGGGTAGGGAAAAGCAAGTACAGCATGAGAAAAGGAATTCTCTTTAAAAACATACAATAGGCTGAAGCAAGGAACAGAAAAGCTAAACTGCAGGGAAGCAAAGGCTTGACAACAAACAGTAAAGGCAAAAAAAAAAAAAAGAATTCCGATTTTTTTTAAAAAGTAATAGGGTGACTGCTTGCCAACTGGGGGGGGGGGTGGGAGGGAGGGAAGGGAAAAATCAGAACAGAAGTGAGTGAAAGGGATAATGTTGTAAAAAATTAACCAGGCATGAGTTCTGGCAATAAAAAGTTATTAAAAAAAAAAAAAAAAAAAAAAAAAAAAAGCTACATAGGGTGAAAATGGAGAGGGATTACAATGGGTATCAGAGATATCAGAGAGAAGGTAGAACTGCTTTAAACCAAAAAAAAAAAAAAGGGGGGGGGGGTAGGTGGGAGGAGATGATTAAAATCACAGGCCAACTTCTGGAAAAATAAGCAAATTATTAAAGGAGTGGTCTGTAAGGATTCAACCTAACATTTCCTCCTTTGGATTACTAGCTTGATATATCAGGAGAACACAGACAGAGATTAAATATTAATAAAACCCTTCAGACAATTCTTGCAGACAAGACAAAGGGACATAGGCTAAATCATAGTGTACTTAAGCAAACTACGTTGGACGACCACACCAATCTTTATCAAGTTTTTATCTACCTTTAATAGAGTGCCTCACACATTTACCCTTGACCCTCAATCCAGTTCGAGAGGGAGAGGATCCAAGTTCAAATACACCCCGATAGTCTCTTAGCTCATGCCATTCACTGTTTGTCACCGAGCACCCGTCTCTAGGATGTCCTTTCCTCAGAGGACAGATGATGAAGCCTACTACTAGCCACTTCCTGATAAAGAGGTGAGGAACTCCAGATGGAAACAAATACTTATTTTAATACACAATGTATTGCTTGACTCTGTATAATTGTTATGAAACTTTTTTTATAATTTGTCTCAATTTGGAGGCTGGGAATGGAGAGCTACGGATGGGGAGAGAAAGGTAAGAGAAAGAAAATAAGGGTCCATTGAAGCACTGCTCCAAACAGATGGCCAGGAAAGGCTCCATGGACAAACAAGACTGCCTTAAATTTAACATGCTGAATTCATCATAGATCTAAAAAATCCCATACAAGCCGTATGCAAGAGATATGTAGTTCCATGTGCCACCTTCTTTCTCTTCTATTGTGTATATGAAAGTGTTCATTTTATGTTTAAGTAAAGAATTTTTTAAAACGGGAAAAAAATAACAAAGAAGGGGTTTGAGGGATCATACTAAATAGAAGGCCTCTCAGGACCTGAATCTTCAAGCTTTTAATGTAGGGTCTTACTTTGGTCAGCATTTTTATCAAATGACTGACTTCAAAACTCTTAACCTGTCGAGTTGTGTAGGCTATGATCAGGGCCTAAAAACGTGTTAGATCTAGAAACAGAAACTGAAATGATAAGACATGGACCAGTTCTTTGGGAGTGTGTCAGTATGGCATGGCAGCCAGAAAAACTAATGTATTCTCTGACATGAACAGAAGCAGTTTTGAGAATCTCTCTGGGAACCATTTTAAGAAGCACCCCCACAGAGAGGCAACCAAAAAGGTGAAAAGGGCTGGGTGTAGACCTGAAAAGGGGGAAAAAAAAAAAAGACCTTGGGGGCACAGGAGAACTGCCTTGGCATAGTTACAAGGCTGTCAAGTACAAGGTTAAGATTAGAGTTGTTTTGCTTGGTCAGAGGTAAAAATAAGAGAAGCAAATAAAGAAAAACTTTCTTAACAAATCATAACTATCCAAAAAGTAGCTAAAAGACCTTCTAAGAGATTAAAAGCAGGAAGGAATTCCATTCAAGTTGGTCCCATGGCAATTAAAACATATATGTCTTAAGCACTTATCTACTATGTATAGACATTTGGGACATGTGACTTCAGAAGTCTGAAGAGACTAAGAATCTATGAAGTAACCATCCCAAAGAGATCAGTCCTTCCAAAGACCTTCCAGGAGGGCACCAACCACTGACTCCTCAATAATTCTACCCATCAAATGTTGATTTGACACGGAGGTATATAAGACTCAAGTCCTCTAATCTCATTTCTAACTGATCCTTTCAGAGTAATTACAAAACTCCCTAGAATAGCCTATTAAGGATTATATTTATAGTTAGGAAAATTGTAACCATTTTAAACAGCCACTATACCAAAGTTACTCTATTATTCCTGTGTTCTAGAATTGGGAAGATCTGTTACAGTTTAAAAATAATAATAATAATAATAACATTTGAAGTTACTGTATTACTCCTCACAATGTTTTAAATGAAGTTGGGGAAATACAAACTCTGATGTGTGGAGGAGAGAGACTTAATGTGGCCATGGAAGAGAACAATTGTAAAAAGTTACAAAGCGGCTTATTTTTGCTGATATGGATTTTCCCCTCATCTGGGCTCTCTCCAGTAGAGATTAGCTGACGGCTTGGCAGACATCCTATAGTAGGTAAATACTATAGTATTATAGCATAGAAGGGGCGTGTCTTCACTCATGGCCAAAGGCCCCCGGGGTCCCCCTTCCAGTTCACTCTGAGCAACTGTTGGTTTAAAGCTAACTACCCTAACAAACTTCATACTTCAACTCGGCAAGTTTGCTTTGAAGACGTCGAACACAGCCCAATTTCAAGGGACATGGGAAAGCAGTCGCCATAAGGAGTCACTGCCAAAGCTCAGGCAAAAAGCCAAATTAGGATTAAGAGGGGAGGGGGAGAAGGGAAACACATCTCTGGAGGTACTTCCCTAGGCCTGTGCACACTTGAACAAGTTGAGTCTGAAACTCTCTCATCTTTCTAGCCCCAGAGGGAAGCCAAAGCTTGGGATCATTTATTTTCATGCCTCCAGGAGACAGCCAGAAAAAAATCAGAGAATCAGACTCCAATCTCACTGTGATACCTCCCTCCCTGTGTGACTACTTTACCTCATTGGGCCCATCTCCTCACCTGTAAGAGAAGAACATTAAACTACATGCCCGCTTCAATCTCTTCAAGCTCAGAATATACAAGGTGGTCTTTGGGAATGGCCTGTAGGTCTGGAGTGTGGCAGCATCCCCAGGGGTCTGCCTCAGCCATTTGATCGGTTTTTAAAGAGGGGAAGGAGAAGGCTGTGACCCAATTTTTTCAACCTGGTATAGAAGCTAAAAAGCATCACCCCACCTTTTTTTTTTTTTTTTTTAAAGTAGCACCACATTGGATGAAATGCTCCCCACAGGTTTAAAGAAGTCACCTAACATGATGGGAAAGAAAAACCTATTTCATCTTCAAGCTTGAGTTTTGGCTCAGAAAACAGAAATGACCTTTTAAACGATCTATTGGGTAAATAGAAAAAAACCCCCGCAAAAATTCCTTTGGGCCTAATACAAGCAACAGTCATTTAGATTTCCACAGATGAGTGCTTGATGGATGCTACTCTCTGCTTTTTTCAAGAGGCTACTTGAGGAGTCTTGAGAACATTCATAAGAACTAATGCTGAATGAAATGAGCAGTACTAACTGTACATGTTACAAAAGAGAGCTCTTGAGAAGGCGCATAGATAGTGAAGAGGTACCAAGCTTTTTAAAGAAATCAAAAAAAAAGGGAAGTACATTAACCAAACAAGTACACAGAACAAAAAAATCCAGGACAGGACAACTATGTTACCATAGTATTAAATTTAATGCACACGCTTGAAAAACAACTCTCTAGGGATACAACTACTAGGCTCACGCTCCAAAGAGCCCAAAGAAACAAGGACGTACAAAACTATTTACAGCAGTTCCTTTTGTTATGGCAAAGGACTGGAAACTAAGAGGCCCCCATCGCTTGGGCAGAGCTAAACAAATTATGGTATATGAAGGCAATGGCCTCTTACTGCACTGTAAGAAATGATGAAAGCTACAGATGAGGAAACTCGCAAAGACTCGCTCCATGGTGATGGGAGCAGACTCAGGAGTATTTGGGCGATACCAACATATCTGAAAGTCTTAGGAAAGCTGCTGAACGACATGGCCACCCATAATTCCAGAAGACTGAAGATAAAGTGGGTTCCCCACCCACCTCCTGCCACAGAGGGCACAGATGGAGTTCGGCATGACACAGATGACAGACAGTCAACATGTTTTGCTCGACTATGTAATAGTTCTTACAAGTGGGTTGGTTCTGTTTACAAATTAATGGGGACCTGAAAGGAAGGCTAGCAATAGGTTGCCAAAGAAAATGAGGTCACTGAAGAACTTAAAGGGAAAAAAAAAAGGAAGCACAGAAGATACCAGAAATCAGAAGTAAACATAGAAGCAAGCCATCTTATAAAGTCACAAAATGGAGTGGAGAGAGGAAGGGGAAGAGTTCCCTGTTGAAATAAGTATGCACTTAAAAGGAAAACCAAGCTTCAGTGTTTCATGTATAATCCTTTTGAGTTTACTTCGAATGTAGAAACGTTTCTTTTATTTAATGTTAAGTTCAGAATAAAAACATTTTTAACTGCATAGCAAGAGAAGTCCACTTTGATTTGTTATACAAAAGTTGTTTCAAGATTAAGTTCACAATAAAAAAAAGACCAAAATGTTTCAAATAAAAACTAGCCTGGGAAATCAGCTTAAGATCGGGGCTCTAAAGTGGATAAAAGGCCATCAGAAGTCATCTCAGCTAACCAGCTCATTTTAAAGGAAAAATGAAAAGGAAACTCAACCAAGTTCAGTGACTTGCTTGGATTACATAAGTTAGCAGAAACAGCATTTGAACCCATGCCCTCCAACTCAACAAGTTCACTGTCCAAAACGGCACGTTATAGGTGAAAGGACCAGAGTCACAGACTCAATAGCACCGGGTTCTGGTGATCTTTCTTCTCCAAGAGCCAGATTTCATTGTCCCAGACGCTGGGTTGTATGTAAAGGAGTCCTTGAGATAAGACTGCATTGGAAGACCAGAGGAGTCCAGATGAGAGAGGCCCTTGAATAAGCCAACTTAAGGAGCTGGCCTGCATCATAACAGCATCAGAGGGTTTCTGAGCAGAGTATGACAACTGATTTAAGTGACAATTCCGTATGACCTTGAGTTCAAGTCTAGCCTCAGATACTTACTAGCTCTCTGCACAAGTCACTTAACTTGTCTGCCTCATTTTCCTTATCTGTTAAAAAAAACAAAGAGGGTGGTGGTGGTAGTGGTAGTAGTGGTGGTAATGGAAGTATAGTAATATCATCTACCTCCAAAGCTGTGAGGATTAAGAGATTATCTGCAAACCTCTAAGGACCATAAATCTTAGCTAATATTATTATGATCATTTTACTCCAATTACATCAATTCCTTGAGTCATAATCCCTGCCAATGGGGATCAAATGAGATCAGAAACCCCGAAAGGGTGGGGGGCCTCTAGTTATTTTTATTGAATATCACAGTATTAGTAATGCATAACAGAGGACAAATGGACCATACCAATTGATGACTACTTCTTCAACATAAATGACTATCAATCCCATTGGTAGATTTATTCATCTATTGTGAGCTACTTTCAAAATGGCTGCCATAATCGCCTGAGTTTCTAACTAGAGTGAATCTGAAATGTGAAAATATGTACAGAACAACCGCACATGTTTTTAACATATATCGGATTACTTGCTATCTAAAAGGAGGGAGTGGGGAGAAGGAAAGGAGGAAAAATTTGGAACACAAAGCTTTGCAAGGGTGGATGCTGAAAACGATGCATGTTTTGAAAATAAAAAGCTTTATAAAAAAAAAAAAAAAAAAAAAGGAAACCTGCTTTGCGCTACGCAGAGATGGAGAGATTACATGAGAGATGTAGGCTATGTGTAGATATACGTGTATATGTACCTAGGAATTTACATGTCACCACCCCTCTCTCCCATATCCCTCCATAGATAAGAATGGGTATATAAATATGAACATGTAACATATTAAGTATCTCTAGGCAGAAGCCTGATACTTTTAGAACTTAACCATTCAATGACTTACTTACCTTTTCAAAATGATGAATTGCAAGCCAAATCTCTCCTTGGGCATTAAAAACACAGCCAAGATTACTCCAAGCTACAGCAAAGTTTGGTTGCGTCTCAATTGCTTTCAAGTAACATGCCTTGGAAGGGTTAATGAAAGAAGAAAAAAGATGGGAGGGGAAAAGGTATAGGGAAAGGGGAAAATTTGTAAAGAAAAAAAAAGATCAAGGGGAAAAAAAAAGTCGATGTCAGTATTCCTTCTCTGACCGGCCAAAAGTGACCCTGCAGCATAGGCTCGCTTGCGCCAAAACTAAATTGCGCTGCCACAGCTGGCTGCTCCTGCGCCCGCGCCAACCAGAACCCAAGTGCAAACCACCATGTTCAGTTCTGCGCAACAAGGATGAACTCTTTGGAGGGGAACTCACCTGGAAAGCCAGTTGCTTCAATCTAGAGCTGGATTCTCACTTGCCATCATTTCTCAACCTACCAGCTGGGCCTACTTATCACAGATAGCCAATCTTCTTCTGGGGTCACCGAGTGAAACCCACCGCTTTCCCCATACTAAAGACTTTCAGCAAAACCCAAATCCTGCAATAGGAGCTTACTTCCTTTTCTTGATGCAGATCACCTAGAGCGTGCTCTCGCTCTCTATGTGCTTGTGCTCTTGCTCTCTATGGGTCAGCTACCTCAGGCTGAACAGTAAGCTCCACTTTGTCTGGCCCACACCCAGAGGGGAATGAAGCTGAAACCTCGAATGACAGGAATGCACCTGGGTTGAGGTCCCTGTAATGCAAGCGCAAGTGTCGCCAGCGCCTCCTAACAGCATCGCGCTCGCGCCATCGCTGCGCCTGCTGCGACTGCTGCTGCGCTTCGCAGAACACCCTTAGGCACGGCAAACGGCCGACGAGATCCATTAATCTACTAGACAGGCCCGCATTGAGTGTTTGTTGGTAATGAGATCAGCTCGACTCAAAGTGCTGAGGTTAAAACCCAATTTGGTCCAAAAAGGCTACAGAATAGGACTGAGGGAGCCAGTCAATCAGATTACTCATCTAGTCAACCGTTCGCAGGGGTTCATTCGCACGCATAGCGCGATCAACGCTGCGCAGCCTTTGCGCTACTGCAGGGTCACAGCGCGTCATCAGAAGAGCAGAACGCTGCAATCCAAACAAAGAAGAAAAAAGGAAAAAAAAATGAACAACAAGGAGAGTTAGAAGCTTTTACTAGTAAATTATCTCCAATTAATTTTTAATAGTTTAATTTACTTTAACTTTATTTCTTTGAAAGAATTGTGGCTAAAGTATAAAACATTCTCTTACATTACTTGCTCGTAAATAAAATAATTTTAAGCTTTTTCTGAAGCCACAAGACAGAAGATTCAGGCATGGAGGCAAATTGTTTTGCTGTGGCAGTTACAAACCCGTTACCATATTTCTCATCATGTGACTTTTCGGTGCGTTCCTTGCTGGAAGAGGAGGAGGAGGTGTGTGTCTGCCCTAGATCCAGGCCTCGAGCTCCCTTCAGCGAGGCACCTTACGCATGGAATAGGAGGTTTCACCCACCTGAAACCTTCTAAATACAATATCAATGGTGAAAAACCAAAAACAAGAGAGAAAATAAAACAAGATCATTAGTAAAAGTTCAACAAAGCAATTGAAATTCTTTGGATATGTCTATAACATATGGGAATGAGGACAGTCTCAGTCTGTAACATGGGAGTCATGCAGAAGGGAGAGGGTTATACTCAGGACTATTGCATACAGCAGGGACTTTGCTGGAAGAAAGGCTCTGAGATTGCTGTAAAACAAATTTGCTTCTAGCTGCTAAGAATTTGCTGGCTTGAATTTTTAAATGCACTGATTGCAAAAGAAATACGTTGCATTTCACTCCATAGGTGTCTTGTTTACTAAGTTCTCACAAAACCAGTATAACGCTTTTCAAACTAGGTGTCTCCAGAGCTCTGAAATAAAGAAGTCAGCAACCTAAGGCAGGCGCAGTGTCTCAGCCTAAACCGGTCTCTAAAGCTGCAGTGAAGTGCAATTCGTGTTAGCTGTCCGCTTGGTGGGATGAAAATGAACCGGGCCTGGAAGATCTATTTCCTAAGGAAATCGCCAACGAGGCATCTTTTCAGCTCGTTTTCAATCAATCGGATGGAATTCATAGGGTGGAAACCTATGCGGGTTGATCCAAATGGCCAGTGCAATGAATTTATGAACTCTGCACTTTGCAAAAAAACAAAAACAAAAACAAAAAGAAAACCAAAAAAACAACAACAACAAAAAAAACACATCAGGGCTTTTTCCCATCACGTGGTGCCGAAAAGCCTTCGCTCTCCCTACCATGAGGTGATCAAACAGACAGCTACGCTGCGCATACACTCCACGCATCAGCATGCGCGTGGGGCTCAGAGCAACAGGTGGGAGGTTCAGAGGCTCTCTGGTTTCTCCCCACTCCTCACCCCTGCAGCGCGATTGCGTAAGGTGGCTTGTAACAAGACAATTTCAGTTTGTAATTTAAGGTTTCAATTAGGCCGAAAGCTTTCAAACCCAACCTGATATTCAAATTCTCATCATTTGGAAACAAAAGACTGCTAAAAGCCACCTTTCCACTTTAGCAAGTTTTCTTTCGATCAGTCCATTTCCCAAACAAACCAGCTTTGTCCTTCTGCCCTTGGATGTTTTGTTTTGTTTTCAAGGGAGCAAGGCAGGGAAAGAGAAGGAAATAAGGGAGGGAGAAGACTAAAGGAAACTGCAAGGAAGGGGGGGAACCGGAAGGAAGGAGGGGGGAGGGAGGGGAAGGGAGGAGCTGGAAAGAGAGGACAGGATGGGGAGGAGGGGGTGGGGAAGCGCCAATCATGGAATTTGTGATCATTAACCAGCCTTTCTTCCACTGTAAAAAGGGGGGAGGGGACAGGGATGAGGGGAGGAAGGTTAAAGAATAAAAAGTTTAAATGCCAGTATTACAGGGTAACATTCTGATGACTTTCTTCTCCACTTACAAGCCACAAAGGACTTAGAAGAGCAGCATTTTCAATGGCGCCGCTGCTTGTCACCAGCAGGCAAACCTCCCATTTGAAGGAATGCTATTTATTCCCAGATAAGATCGTGCCGGAGCCCAGTGATCTAGGGTGATCTAGCTCAGCGGAAGGGCTCCACAATGTGCAGGTCCTTGCTTTACCCCTACTTTTAGAGCAGGAGCACCAAAGCCTGGCCTTGCTCTAGACTGAGGCGATTCATGCTGTCAGTTTTTCCTCAGTTTCTCAGGACTGGTTGTGAAGATAACTCAATGAAGATTTGAATCAGATTTTCAAAACACTGATGTGTAAATGCATTCTACGGAACACCTACCTTGGCTTCTTCCAAGCGACCCAGGGCTTTGAGCAGGTTCCCCAGGTCACTGCGAACACAGTACAAATCCTAGAAATCAGAGACACTTGATCATTAACTGTATATACTCTCGTCACGGCTTAACTTCAGAAACCTTGCACTCACACTGGACTTCTACACTTCAGGGAAGTAAATAGCTCCTCCGGCCCTCAAAAGGATCAGTGGTCAGAAACCAAATAATCTGATTCAACTTAATGGTATCCTTCGTCATAACCACGACAGTGGTGAGTCATACTAAAGAACTAATTTCCACTGACACAGAAAAACTAGCAAGACAAAACAGCCAGATCCTGAGCTTCCCAGATAAGTTTAGAAACTTAAAAATTATACTTGGCTGTTACGTAAGAGGAAATTATTCAACTCTTTGTCCTTTTCCACACTCCTCCTCCTCCCCCAGCCCTGCTGCTTACCACTATATTATTCATCAGCGCTCTCAGTGCATGACCAGTGAGCACCCTAGGGTGGCTAACTGAAATTTATAGCAGTTGATTCTGCTCCTTAGAGAAAGTTGAATTTGTACAGATGGTAACCAGAGGCATTTACCTAAAGTGCAGCAAAGGATGTCCTTGGACTATTTCTGGCATTTGTCCTGATTTGCCCAAACAACCTCAACAGTTAATTAAAAAAATTAAATTGTTCCTCCAGAAGTGGACTCGGCTTAACTAAATATCCTAGCAACTGTGACCCCAAAGCTAGTAGTTTCACAGTGCCGCGCGATGCACCATACTGAATTCTCAATTGCTTCTCAGACTCATCAAGTCTTAACTATAAGCAAAGATTAGGAAAGCTATAGGATATCCCTTTAACAAAGAACTGCTACACTGGGTCAATATCATGGTTGAGCCAACTTAAGACTTTGTTGTTGTTGAAGGAGGCCATGGTTATCCACAACACAAAGGAAAATCCTTGGAGGGATTTAAGATGACTAATACTGCTTTTTAGACCTCAGTTCTGAGCTCTGACCCTTTCTCCAAATTTCTCCAGCAGGCTTACATCATAGCTAGCTTTAGCAGTGGACCCGTTCCCTTGATATCTGGTTGCCTCTCTCGTGTGTATATCCTCTCTCATGAGATCATAAGCAAGAAAAGGAATCCCAATATTTTTCTGATCTCCCTAGAGCTTCTAGCAATGCACATAGTAGGCACTCAAATATGTACTGGCCTCTGATATATGTGCTAAATTTAACCAACAGCAGCAAAAGCACAGAAATAAATGGTCCTCCAGAGCTCAGCTGCAGAAGTGAGAGCCCCTGACACTTTTGACATCAGGATGCCAAAATAGTGAGCAATGGACCAGTCACTGGAAGAAGGGTAATCACAGTAAAAGTGAAACTTCCAGAACAGCATGGGAGGACAATCACTCGCTGAGAATTAATCCCCAATCGGTTCCATCACCTCCGTGGATCAAGACTGTTAGCAAAAAGCACCTTGGGAATGCCAGACTTAGCATTTATGCTAAGTCAACACACCAAACATGACTAGAAGCTACTGATGATGCAAAAGGCAAGAGGCAAAAAAAAAAAAACAAAAAAAAAAACAAAAAAAAAAACCCCAAAAAGAAAAACAATGTATCAGGGCAATTGCTCCAATTGAGGCAAAAAAATTAGGCCTGAATGTGATATATCTTTTTGTTAGAAATGAGATACCACTAGATACAAGTTACCTGGCTCACTACCCTAGAAAATGGAGATGTGGTAAAGCACTTCTTCGCCACTGCGAAATCAAAGGTGTCCGAGTGTCTCAGATCATTTAGAGGCAGCTGGGGGCCTATTCAGTAAATAGAATACTGGACCTGGAGTCAGGAAGACTGGAACAAATGCAGCTGCAGACATTCTTAGTTGTGCGACTCTGGGCAAATCACTTAAGCCGTCTCTGCCTCTGCCTCCATTTCCTCAACCGTATAATGAGGATCAGAATAGCAACCACCTCCAGGGTTACTGTGAGGATCACCTAAGATCATATTTGTGAAGTGCCCTGCAAACCTTCAAGCGTTACATAAGCGGCATATAAACGTAGCTATCACTATACAAAGACAATGATATCCAGGAGTAATGAGGAACTGGTGTTTATTTCAAGTTTTATCAACCAGTCAAATGGCAAAGGTCAAGGCACTCTTAGCACCTTCACTACAGCAAGTGAGGATGCCCTAGAACATTTACTCATGATGAATAAGCATTAAAAGCTGGAACCATGTCAATGTTTTCAGTCCACCCTGTAAACAAGCAGCTCCTTTCTTATGTTATGGGGTTCGAGCATGGCACGAGACCATTCGATACATGATTCAGAATAATCCAACTTGCTTCTCTGGTGGGGCAGGACAGATTTACGTTGAGCTCTGTGCTAATGGGTAGCTCCTTCAGAATCACAGTTCTTTTTCTAACATCTCCTTTTCTCACTGTCTCATTTCCATACAGCCTCAGCGTTGGAAAGAACCTATTAATTATTTAAAGCAACTTATTCCTGCACGGGAACACTTCTCCCCCTCCCCCAAGAAATATTACACAATTGGGCTTGCAGCTGCCACATGAAGTCTTCCAGGGTTGAGGCCCTGGTACCCCATGTTCACTTTGAGACAGTTTGAAGTTTTTCCTTATATCATGCTCAATTTTCTCTCTGCAACCCAGTGCTACTAGTTCTGCCTTCTCAAATCAAATAAAAAATCTAGTTCAGGCCTTTAGTTGCCAGTACTGACAACAGCAAAGCATGAAGGGCAAGTTCTTCTTATCTTCTTTGACAGAATGAGGATCCAGAGATCAAAAGGCTAGTATAGTTCAGAAAAAAACTATCATAGAGGTAGATACAGAAGGAATTCTTTTCCAAAAGACTGAAAGGTTGTCAGCTATCTGAAGACAGCAATCACACACCGTTTTCTTTTCCAGTCCAACCAATTCCAGTTCCTCTAAATCTCTTCTCATTTGTAAACAGTTTCTAGTTTCTGGAACCATCCTGGAGGTGCTTTAAGCTTTTCAAAAATCCCCTAAGAGCAGCATCCCAGATAGTATTGAACCAATGCAGCTTAGGGGGTGATCTCCTCCCTCTGTACTAGATTTCTATCGGTGCAGGCGAGTTCACTGAGTCTAATAAAAATCCTTTTTTTTTTTTTTTAAAACATAAAAAAATCCTACAGTTGAGACTTCTACCAACACCTGTTTGGTTGGATTTTGGTTTGTTTTTTTAAACCTAAGCACTCGGTCCTATATTTGACTATATAAAATTTTACCTCATCAGATTCAGCCCATCATGCTAGCTCATTGATAACTTTTGGGGACTGTAATTCAGTCATTCAACATATTAATTATCCTTCATTCTCTACTGCCATTAAGCATTAGCAACTGAGGTTCTGAACTAAGAGAGAGCGACTTACTATTGGAGCCGAGCCCCTTGTATAGGGAGAGTAACAAAGCATTCAAGTACAGAGAAAATCGTTCATTTCAGAAAGCTTCAGATCTCTGACAAAACTACCCACTGGAACAACGGTGAATGAAACGGCAAAGGCCTTATTTGGGCCATCCTCAGACTACCAGGCTACCGTTTGTTTTGTGGATCTATTCGTTCAGCACTTACCTTAGTTAGACACAAGGCCTTATAGCGCTAGTTCTATTTCTATGCGTGTCATGACTCTTCAATTAGGTTGTAAACGCCTTGAGAGCAAGGGCTCTTTATCTTTTACAGGATGGATATGCAAGAAATCTGTTGACTTATTTCCGATTATAAAGAGAAATATGGGAACTGAATAAAAAGCCTAGTGAAACTATTTTCACCTCATTAGCAATTCTGTCTTCTATGCTGGCTGGATATGACAAGATGAAGAAAAAAGGATCTAACTTTATGCTTTGACATCTGTTCTAAAGAAATTTTACATATCAACAGTAGATAAATACAACACACTATTTTAGGTACTCCCTAAAAACCACTTAGAAGCTTAAGTGTATATAACATACTACCTAATAGTAGTATTAAGTCTTCATCAAGTGTTTTCACATCAATTTTTTTTTTTTTTTCATTTAATTCTCCTACAATCCTGTGAGGAAGATAGGCAAGCAGCAATCCCATTTTAGATATGAATAAAACGAAGCACAGAAATTAAGCGACTTTGCAGTCACCTATGCAACTAACTCTAAACCTTTATGTTGAAATTAGCAGTAGAACCAGAGCAAATTTCCCACCTCCTACCCCCTTTTCTACCAGATAACCGAAAGCTTTGCCTTAAACTCTAACCCTAACCCCTATCGTATAACCACGCTCCTAAACATTACCTCAAATCCTAACATATGATTGGAGCCAGTCCATAAAACAGTTCTATTAAAAATGGTGATGTATTACCCAGGTTTCAATAATCACCATCACAAATATTTAGCCTTCCCAAGCTGAGAGAATTCAGAGAGCTATACTGGTTAAGAGAATTTCCTGGAGTTCAACAAGACTTACCAGAATGACCCACAAGAAGAAACTGGGTGTGTTTGATGTCCGGTTCCTTGCCTACCATACTAGACATAGTATCTGCAACAAGGGTAGATTTTATCCTCTGCTTGTTAGAGGAATTTGCTTATTTAAGAACTCAGCTTAAAGTAATGGTGCTCATTTTCTAGAAAGACCCCATTTTCCAAACTCAAAAAGCTGTTTTGGCTTTGCAACAGATTAGCTACCCAAAGCAGCTTCCTGGGCTTCTGTGGGAGTAAGGTAGTCACTACCAAATTTTACTCACAGGATTGTACTGAAGGGCAGACACATAAGCTTGCACTGCCCCTTCCATGTCTCCTGCTGCAACCAAAGCGGCTGCCAAGTTAATATAGCCATCGATGAAATCAGGTTTGAGGCGCAGTGCATGTCGGTAATGCTCAATAGCTTCCTGCAACTGTCCACGCTCCTTGTACACGTTTCCCAAATTGGAATAGGCTTCTGCCAGAAGTGGATTCTGCTTAATGGCCAAAGTGCTAAAATGAGCAGACCTGGAAAAGGAAGAGAGAGAAAACTGGTGAGGAGTCTGATCTAGAGAAAGGTACATCCTGAAACCTGTCCTGGTCTATCACAACAAGTCCTCCAAGATTCCAGAATGTCAACTTTCTGCACCAGTTTACAAAGTCTCAAAACTCATCAAATCCAGGCTCCTCCATAAAGGACACGCCAAAAGCCAAGGTCTCGTGGCTCCAAAATGCAGCAGGCTCTTTTCCCCACATGACAATTATCCACCTAACTGGGAGACACTTAGGAGACACAGGCCTTAAATAACTGTAAAAGCAGAGTATTCAAGAAAAGAGAAAGCAACAAAAAGCACTGGCTTTCAGAAGCTGGAGGAGATAATGGAGAGAACTCCATTATCTATTCTTTAATCTTCTGAGCATAGTAGATTGAATAAAGAATTATCTACTTGGTCTCAAGAAATTACTGCATCTCATTTTCTACTTCAATGTCCAGTACTTCAAGGATTCACAGAAAAATGGTTTTAATAACGTTCATCAGAGAGCAGAGTTTGGAATCAAGAGGTACTACACAATTTCTCAAACACAATCTAGCCCATTCAATCTCCTATTCAATACTGAGCCCAATTCGTTAAACACCTGTAGTAACTGAGCCAGATAGATATATATAGCTGTACTAACGAGCTAGCCATTCAAATGCACATCAGTCCGGGCAATGGGCACTGAGAGTTTGTTGTTCCTGTAGAGATTGTTTGGGTGGCTCTCTTCTCAACATATCATGTCTCTTCACCAAGGAGAACGTCTAACATTCTGAAAAAAATTGTCATAAAGCAGAAAGGAACAACTAGTGGCCCAACCGTGGCTAAGCCCTTTCCACTGGGACTCCCACCCAAGCCATCCTCCATGATAATATCAAACATGATTAAGCCTGCACTTGAGGACTATCGGTCTTTCCATCTGCCTGAAGATGAAACCCACTCTATATGTGGTCTCCTTTAATTGGAATGTGAGCCTGAGAACAGGAACTGTATCAGTTTTGTCCTCTTGGTACCAGTGATTAACACAGTAAGTAGTTAATAGGTGCATTGCCATGCCAGTATATCCCAACAGTGAAAGCACCAACACTAAAATGAACCCCCAACCCCTGTTTTCAGAGTATTCAAGAATACATAGCATTTATTATATTCCAGCATAATTCATTTATTCGATTCAGTAATTTCATCCAAAAGATTCAAATTTATGTTTTGGTAGTAGTTATTCGAAGTCCATACATTTTTCCTTTTGTCACATTATGCATTTCTACTTGTAAACCATTTTTTTTTTTCCCATTTCCCCCACGGCATTCAATTCAAGTGTGAAAAGAAACGGTAGTACCAAGAACAGATTGTTACCTGAACAGGAAATAGCAGCCCCAGATGGACAAGTCTGCAAAGTCCCTTTAGCCTTCCCTCCTGAACGCTTTAGCAGTGAAATCTGTGCCTAATAAAAACTAAGAAAGGAGCTGCCAGGAGGCACAAGTGGAACATAACAAACCCAGGAAAGTATTATAATGAATCAGTGCAGGCTCAGAAACATTTTCCATGCTTGGATGAAGGATAATGTAGCAATGTCAATGATTCAAGTGTACTTTGTAAAAAATTGAAAAGTCTCCAATTTAAATACCAAAGGAATAAACCCAAGTCTCCTACCTGTCCAGTCTGCGACATTGGAAGTGTATAGATGAGAGTAATAAAAGCACACCAGTATTATCTGGCTCTTGTCTCCACAGCTGCATGCAGTGTCTCTCGGCTGCTTCAAAATCTCCTGCCTGATATTCACGATGAGCCAACTCAGCTAACCCTTGGAAGAAAACCATACGTTTCATTGGTTGTGGAGAATTCACCAAAACCCTTTTTTTTTTTTTTGGGGGGGGGGGGGGGGGGGGGGGGGGGTTAGGGGGAGGAAAGGACAAAACATTAGAAAATACAAATGACAAATTGTTTAAAAAAAGAAAGAAGAAAAAAAGAAAATGGGCAAATAGAACCAAAAGACAAAACATTAGAAAACACAAATGACAAATTGTTTAAAAAAAAAAAAAGAAAGAAAGAAAAAGAAAAAAAGAAAATGGGCAAATAGAACCAAAACCACTAGAATGTATTAACTACATCAATATACCCCCCATCCTCACATCAAGTACAGAATAAACATTTCAGGAGTGCATTCAGGAACATGTTCTTCTCAAACTAAATGAGAAAATAGTAGGTATTTAAGTACTCATGTGCAATAAATTAGCCATACGGTTATTTTTAGATCATCTTCTAGAAGTGACACTAGGTGCCCGTTAAATTCTCCGCGCTATTTCTGGAGCTTCCTCTAGAATGACAAGTCCTCCCAACCATGCCACCTTATTCTATTAAGAAACAAGATAAAACCCCGTAGTTCTGAAACAGATGGAAAAATGCTTAATGATATTGGCCAGAATAATCTTTTGGGGTAAATCTGCTTAAGTATTTTTATAACGTGCTTTCCCAAGTAAGGTTTCTGGGATTTTCGAAACCACTTTGTGAAACTATAAAATTCCTGACCAAACATGGAAAATATTAAGTGAGACTAGAAGCTAATGGTGTCGGAGAGCAGAACTAACTTGAAAATTAAGCTGCTATTTTTAAGGCAAATTTATCCGTTAAGATTCCCAAGTCTTTAAAACAGGTCATCGAATGTTTTAAATTAAGGCTGGGAAGCCATTTGCTCTTGCTCTCGCCCCACGCCCCACCCCCACCCCCCACTCCCATCCCTCAAGGTATCCCGCTAATCCTTTTCCCGACAGCTCTCCGGGAGGATTAAAATACTGCAAAAAACATCCATGTGCCCGTTGCGAAGTCACCTGTGACTGCAGTGGGAAGTAAGAGATACTATGAAATCCAGTCCAAAACCTTTGATAAAGTATTCAATTAATAACATTTGAAAAAGAACTCCCCGAGTGCAACACATTTCACTCAGGCAAAGGGAGGCAATCTGCCAGTTTCAACATAGAATTACAGTGTTAAAAATTAACTTGGCTTTAGCCAAGTTGAGTCCCGATATTATTACCCTAAAAGTATCTACGTGAGCTTTGCAAGCCTAGACCAGTAGCCCACTCATTTAAAACGGATGAAAGAGAAGCACTTCTCTAACATTCTTTACAAGGACCTTTTCTCCCAACAATTCTGTGAGGTCGACGCTGCACAAGCGAAATCATCGTCTCTATTTATTTACAGAGGAAGAAACTGAGGTTTAAGGTGGTACTCTGATCGTTAAAGCAGCTGCTTCGTGTTCTGGGTGGAACTCAACCCGGATGAGAGCAATGACAGCCTGTCATACAGCCTGAATATAATTATCAAAAGGGGAGATTTGATCTTAACAAATCTGGAGGAGGCAGACGTCAGTAATGAAACCCAAAGGGGAAAAAAAAAAAGGAGCTAAGAAATGTACCCCTCGCCTCCCTCAACTATCCCACCCAGACTTAATAAAAATGCTCATTCAGCGCTCTAAAGTAACAGTTTCGGCTTCGGGGAAACGAAACAAAACGGTTTTCAGACCAACAAGAACGAAATGAAAATAAGAAAGACTCGAGCTAACACCACGGGGCTATTCAATGGCGTTGCCCAACCGAACAGCCCCAGAAGCGACCTTACCCTCCGAATTGGTTAGAAAACAGCCGCTGATTGGACTTTCTGCCATTTTTCCAACCATAGGTAGATAGATGGTGGTCAGAATGGAAAAAAACGGAGTCGAAAAAACAAAATGCGGCTCCACGGGAGGGGAAAATGGCAGGCTTGGGTTCTGGAGACAATGACCATGGAATTCAACCAAAAGTGAGAGGACGAGAAACTCAACTGCCAAATATCAGCCATATTTGTGGAAATGGGGGGAAAGCAGATATTGCACAGTAAAAAAAAAAAAAACCACCAGCACTTCCAGCTGCTTTTTTTTTTTTTTCTTCCCAATTAACAAACCAGGTTTAAAACGGCATAAATACCATGTTCATGCTGGAAATCGAAGCTTTCGCAACTAATATTCATTATGATATCGCATTCCCCCGTCCTGTGCTTAAACAATGGATAAATGGCATTTCATTCGATTCTCCTGGCGAGAGAGTTATAAACGAAATCCTCAGCGCTTACTTAATGCTACCTCGGGAGAGGGGGAAAGCCCGACCGCTCCATGAAATCCCACCCTTTAGAGCTGTAAATAACGGATGAGATAGTTCCCAAATAGGAGTGATTCGTGCTCAACAATGCAGAAAAGAAACCCATTTCTGTAGCATCCGTGAAGCAACTGTTCCGAACGGGGCCGTCTTAAAGGGGCCCCTGCCCGAGAAAGTTTGAACACAGGCAGGTACTCGGCTCAAGAATCAAAAAGGCCTTTGGGGGGGGTGGGGGGAGGGGAGGGGAGGGGAAGAGCGATCCCAATCCGGCATAGCTCAAAAGCGAAAAGAAAAATGGCCATTTCGGAGTCAGCCAGCCCCGGGCGGTGGCTTAACCCACCACGGTTCGGGCGAGCGAGGCAAACTTCAAATGCTAATAGCCGCACACCTCGGGAAAGCAGACAATGAGCCGGAGGGCGACGGAAGGGGCAAGGCAGGCGGGGGACCACCCCCCCCCCACCCCCCGCCCCGAGGAGTGCAAGGGACAAAGTCCTAAAGAAGTCTGGCCCGGGGCCCCGGAACCCGCCCAGGGAAGCGAGGCTGTGACCCTCGGGTTAGAGCGAGGGAGGAAAGAAAAGGAGGACGCGGGTCCGAGAAAGGGGAAGCCCTGGGGGGCCGGAGCCCCTGGAAATTTCCACCTCCCTCCCCAGGCCCGCAGGTCCGCGCCGCCGCCACCCAGCCACAGGAAGCCTGGCGCCGCAGGGGGGGAAAGGGAGGAGGGGGGAGGGGGGAAAAGGGCCAGGGAGGGGGTACGGCGCCGCGCCCGGCCTCGCCGAGACCCGAGTTCAAATCCGCTCTCCGAAACCCGCCCGCTAGCCGCGGGCCGGTGCGCTAGGCACTCCACCTGGGCCTGCCTCAGTTTCCAACTTGAGGACACGAGGGCGTGGCCTCAAAGAGTTCCCTCAATCCCCGATTTCCCCCTCCTCTGGGGGAAAAGATAGCCGTCCCCGAAGCGGTGGGGGCCCCCCAGGGTGCCGGGGTAGGGAGGGGAAGGCGCACGCCAGGGTAGCGCCCCGAATCCTTCCCTCGCCGGCTCGGGTCACCCCGCGAGCACCCGCGGGGCTGGGGTTAACATGGCGGGGTTCGGGATTAAAGAGGCAGCTGTCCAGCCTGGGGAGTTTGCGGCAGCGCGCGTGCAGGGGAGCGCAAAGCCGCGGCCACCTGGCCGCCTAAGTACCTGTGCTGTCGGCCACGTTGCCCACCGAAGACGCCATCGGGAGCCTCCTGAGGGAGGGCGGGCCAGGGGGAGCCCCGCGCCGCTGCGTCCCGCCGCCACCGGGGCCGCCACCGAGGTCGGCGACAGGGACGGACTGGAAGCGAGCTGCAGCGCCGACCGGCGGGCGGGCGGGCGGGCGAGCAGCCGAGCTAGCCGGGACTGCTACACTCTCAGCCGCTGTACTGACGAAGTACCGCAGCACTACGCTAGCTCCGCGCCGCCCCTCAGCTCTCAGGCTCTTGAAATGGCGGCGGTGGTGGCGGCTCCCAACCCAAGACAACACCAGCCGGAACTACTTCCTGTTACAATTGAGTCCCTAAGGCGGAGGAGGTGACTTTTGGCTTCTCCCGAGCTTCTCCAGCTGATTTGTCTCCAGAGTAGCCAGACTAAAAACTGGTCCTCTACACTTGTGACTTTTTTCCTTTGGAAACATCTTCTGGTATTATATATACTTTACAATGTGAGCAAGCACTAAATAATTTTTAAGACGTTCCTCTTGAACTAAGAATTGTAAAATTTGTTCCATTTTTATTTGAAAAAGAGCCGGGGAGGGGGGGGGGGGGGGAGAGGGCGAGTCGTCGTCAGTGACAGCGGGGAGCCAATGAGTCCGCTAAAGACAGGCCCGGGCTCGGGAAGGGAGGAGCTTTCCCACCCCCCCCATTACCCCCTCCCCATCACCCCAGATCCGCTCCGCTACCCTACACAGCGCTTAGTCATTTTCTCTTTGCCCCGCGCCGAGCCCGGAGTCGGACCCCAAGTCTCTGCGGGGAGCTGGAGCGGCGCGTGAGTGACCTCGGGGAGCCGCGAAAGAGGTCCCGGCCCCGCCTTCACCCATCCTCAGTCCATCACCCCCCCCCCCCCGCCCCCCCCCCCCCCCCCCCGCCGGTCCAGCCGCCGCTGCCGCCCCATTTTGGCGAAGGCTGAACCCGTCTCCACCCCCCCACTCCCGAGCCCGGACCGTGGTTGGGTGTTGATCTTGGACCACAGTCTCCAGCCCGGCTTATCCACTTAAATAACCCCGGGGTCTCTCCGCCGTCCCGAGAATTCGGACAGATAAGAAAGTTGAGGTCAGGGGAACTCTGTAAAGGGAGGCTCACACACCACCCAGGCTAAAAAGAGTGCAAGGCAGGACTGGAGTGCCAAGTTACGGTGCATCATGGGAATGATGAAGGGAAGTAAGGTTTATTCTGCTTTAGATGGTCCGAGGTGGCTTCAGAAGCAAGGTGAGATTCAGTGGATACCTAGAACTCGAACCTAGAGGGAAGGAAGCGGGACCAGGGCTCCGAAAAGCAGGAGGAAGTACCGTGGGGATTGATGGGAAATAAGGTTGCAGAAGGTGAATAGGAAATAAGGTGAAGCCAGATGGTGACCTTGAAGTGGAGCTAAGGAGAAGACTGGTGGCAATTCATACAGGAGCGAAAGTCCAAAGTGCTGTGGCGGCAGGGGAAATGGCCAGGAAAAAACAGATGGCAGAGACCTTTCTAGGAAGGGTCCAGGAGAACGGAGGCAGGAGAGTGCAGGATTGCTGCAGCCAAGGTAGGAGAGAGCGAGTTTCAAAGGAAAAGTTGACCATTGAGAAAAAGTCACGGCATAGGGTCATTAGGGACCTTGGAGAATTCCTCCTAGAATGGACAAAGTCAAGTCCCGGGCCCTACCAGGCGCCTTCAACCAGAGCCTTAAGCAGAAGCTCCATTCCTTCCTCCAGCTCCAAATGTAGAGAGCCTTCCCTGACACTTTTGTATTACCTATAGCATAATATAGCATAATAAGCTATAGACCAACCCTCCTCCTCTCCACTGGGATGGCATGCCGCAGCATGTAATTTTATTAACCCCAAACCGGACCCACCTCTTCCGAAAGATTGCCAAGGGAACTAATGTTGGCCAGAAGGACTCTTGAAGAGAGAGACCTCCTGGTTTGGGTACAGGTTGGACTCCTGTGGCTTTCCTTCCCAGGACAAAATTCTAAAATGCTTTGGAAAAGAATCTAGGAGCTGTCACCCCCTCGTAGAAGTTCAAACTAACAAAGTAATGTATGTGCCTGATCTGTGCCGAAGAAGGGAGTCTGGGGGCCCAGGATCCCATCCAAAGTTGAGCCAAATGCCATCTCTAAGGAGTCCTGTCCTCGAGAAACATTAGAGTCCCATCTATGAACCTCTTTAGTTAGGGGGTCACATCACACCTCATAGATCAGTGTTCCTGGGTAGAAATTGCTGGTCATAACATTTTAGGCTACTTCCCCTTGCCTCACTTTTGAAATAGCTGTTGTGGGTTTTCTGCCCTACAGTGATTACTGATTTTTCTTAAAAATCCTGGCACTCGCAACAGATTGAAAGAAAAGCCTAGATAAATAAGCATCTTCCTTAACTTCATCCCCTTAATATTACTAATGGCAAAGAGGAGTCCTCAATGAGAGAACAGCTATCTTCAGACTCAGGTGCAAAGGAAAGGCTGTAGAATTCATTGCTCCAGTCTCTTCATTTTATAGACTCAAGAAACTGAGCCCCAGACAGAGAAAGTAACTTGGCCCTTCCTCACAGGCTGAGACTGGACCCCAGGCTCTCAGACCCCGAGGTCCCATTTTGAAATGGGCACAAAAACCAGGCTTGTGTTCTTCAGACAGTTTCACTTTGCCAGAAGCTTTTGCCTAAATCCCTTCCGGTTGGTCAGTTTATGCAGAGCAAAAATACCGGAGAAAACAAACAATGTGATCTGATCAGCCCCGAGATTGGAGTCTCCAGACAATGAAACAAAGGGGAGGTCAGACAGAGCTACCTAAAAGAGCTAGTGCTCTTTAGAAATGATTTACCCCGAGTCCTTTGCAAAAAGGCGAGGTTGAGGATATGCACTCTCCCACACTCTGTACCTGCTTCACTAGACTCACAGCCCCAAACAGCAGGAACATCACTCAAAAGAGCCCTTCTAGGCCTGTGGTGTGCAAAGATAAAGGGAAAGGGAGGGAACCAGGTTTCCTATCGGTGCAGCCTCCTGTCAGTGGCCTTGGAGCCACCTTTTGAGTTATTTAGAGGTCACTCCTTTTTAGCCACCTGCTGCTTGGTTTGTTTCTAGCAACTCCCCCATGTGTAATGGTGAGGGAAGTGATAAGCCTCAGCTGGAAAGCCTGGGAGCCTCCATGGATTCCCTCCCTTTTGCCTTCCTCACCTTGACTCTCAGTACTCCCTGCCTCTGTTATCACCAGCTCCCAAATTTTTCTGCAGGCTCTCGCACTCTGCTCTCTTTCTTAAAAGGCCTCTTGTCCTGAAGATCTCCCTCTTTAAACCATCACTTCCATGCAGATGATTGCCCAGTCTGCATTTTCCAGCATGCCCACTCTTCATAGTTCCATACCCTCTTCTCCACCAGCCTAAAAGAATTCCCACTCCTGGGACCCAGCAGTACCAAGTCCCATAGCGAATCGATCGTCTCTCCACTCCAAAGCTGCTCTTCCGCTTGACTTGACTTTGCTAGCGGCAGCACCATCCACTCAGCCACCGGCTGAGTTTGAAACCTCAGTGCTCTCCTCAGGTCTGCCAAGAAAGGGAGGCTGCTATAAGAAATCCCCTGGGGATTAGGAAATGAGCAGGCCCAGCTCTGCCCGGAACCAGCTAGGTGACTTTGGGCACCTTTGGGATTCTTTTGTCTCCGAAAGCAAATGGAAAATCCTTTGCCTGGCATTCTCTCACCTCTCACTCAGTTCTTACTCCAGCCACGTGGGAGTAGTTCCCGGTTCTCAGCCATTCCTGGCCCTTTTCTGCCTCTGCTTTGGTTTATGCTCTTTGTGCCCCAAATCCCCACCTCTGCCCTCCCTCCAGTCCACCACAGCCAATCTCAACCTTTGGGATTTATACTTCTCCAAAGCCTGACTCAAAACCATCTTTCCGGATGCCCTGTATTCAGGGATGTGCGCTTTCCCCTCGGATTCTAGCAGTCACCAGGCTCCCCTTGCTTAGCTGCTCTTTTCTGCTGGGCTTTTTGCACGTAGGTAATATCCAGGAGGGCAGAGACCACCAGGTGGCTAAGCCTTGTATTGCCTCCAGTTCACTGCACACATGAGGACTTAGCATTTGTTGAAGAAACAAACGGTCTCAAAAGCCTACCTCTTTCCCCAGCGTTTTTGTCCACCTCATCTTGAGACGAGGATTGTGAACACATGAACAAACTGTTCCTGAGTGGACCTCATCCTCCTGCCTGTTGTCACGTCACCATTTGGCATGTTTGTACATCGAATGGATGCCCTTAGAGAAACAAGATAGAAGAAGTCCTGGATTTGGAGTCAAATCCTACCCCTGGCCCTTAAGATTGACTTGATCCATCGGGTATTAATTTGGTGCCTTCCAAAGGCCAGGCCCCGGGCTAGGGGCTGGGAATACCGATACAAAACGGTCCCTGTGCTCAAAGAGCTTACATTCGTCTGCTGGACATCCAGGTCAGGATTCTGAAAGGCGGTTGGTGATGAGAGATTGGAGATCAGCAGAGAGATTGGGACAGGATGGGGAGATTTGAGATTCAGTAGCATAGAGCTAGATGGTCATTAAATCCATGGCAGCTGAGGAGATCACCCAGTGAAGTAGTAGGGAGGGAGAAGAGGGTCCAGGACAGAACCCTGAGCGACACCTGCAGTTAGAGGGCGTGATCTAGAGGAGGATCCAGCAAAAGAGACTGAGAAGGAGCAGTCAGAGGAGCAGGAGGAGAACCAGGAGAGGGTATTGTCTTGCAAACCCAGAGAGAAGAGAGGATCAGGAAGGAGATGGCGATTGAGTGTCAAAAGCCACTTGGCATTTAAAAGTTCAATGGTAACTTTGGAGAGAACCATGTCAGCAGAATGAGGAGGTCAGGTGCTAGATCGTAAAGGGGCTATGGAGCGAGTAGGAGGAGAGGACGTGGAAGCGCCTGGTACTGACAGCCTTCTTGAGTAGCTTAGCCCCCAAAAGCAGCAGAGATATGAGATGGTAATGGAAGGAATAAGAGAAGGCTTTTTGAGGATCAGGGAAATATGAGCATATTGTAGTCAGTAGTGGCAAGGAACAGTTTGTGGATAGGAAGAGATTGCTGTGGAGTTACTGATAATCCACTATACCACCCAGCTGCCATAAGTGAGTTAGTAAGGGAGGTATAAAAGATAATTGCCACATAGCAGTGAGAGCCCTGTTGCTGTTGCATAATATAAATTTGTATTGGATCCAATCAGGATGATTGTATAATTTTCTTCACCTTCATTCAGCAGCGTGTTGGCAGGGTGGGGGGCAATGAGAAAAAGCGACTGATGGTAGGAGCGATTCAAGGCCAAAGAAGCTCAGCAGGGCTGAATCATGGCAGCAATCAATGAAATGAAAGGACTCCAAAGACTAGGACAGTACACTTACCGTGCCCCCTCAGTCTGGAAAATCCAAGTAAACTTTCTTGGCCTTCACGTCAGAGAAGAAATCTGGAGTTTTTCTTTTTCTTTTCTGGGGTGTTTTAAAAACTGTAGTACTTTGTTGTAAAATTTGGTCATGGGCTCTGTGTTGTCTGCTGACCTTCTCATGTCTGTCTCATCTGCAAAACTCCCCTAAAATTCCATTTAATTTCTTATGCTGAGTCAAGATATATTGAAACTGGGATGTGGAAGAGATAACTGTAAAGGCTTGAACTGGTTCACCAAAGGGTCAATAAAGATGGGAAAGAGAGTGTGGCTAGTACAGAGGTGAAGCCTAGAAAAGGGCTGAGGGGATTAAGGAACTGGAGGTATTGCTGTGGAAGAAGAGAGGGAGTGGTGGAAAGCCTAGTGGCTTTCTCCCAGAGAGGGGGAATTCTTGAACATGGAGGACATTTGTGGGCAGTGGCAAGATCCAGGATGACACGTGTCCCATCACATTCTATGCTTGCAATTTCTCGGCAGATTCTTCTATTTATCCAGACCCAATCTAGCTCCTCACCTCCAGTCTCATATTTCCAATTGAATGTCCTGTTGACTCCCATCTTCCAACTCAGCATGTCAAAAAAGGAACTCGTCATCTTTTCCCCCAAACCCTCCCCTCCTCCCGACTTCCCTGTGATTGTCCAGGGCACCACCATCCTCCCGCTCACTCAGTCATGAAAACCTAGGTGCCATCCTTACCTGCTTGCTCTGCCACCCCACACCAGCCCCATATCCGATGTGTTGACGAGAACCAGCAGTTCTTTATACCTCTTGGCCCCTCTGTCCTCTGACACTGCCTGGGGCATCTCTTCATCGTTGGACCCCTTCCTGCCTCAAAGCTCTCTTCACTGCCGTCCATCTTCCCCTCAAGCTGCCAGAGTGATCATCTCCTTTCTCCCTTCCCATCTTTCTTCCCCCCTCCACCGCCTTCCTTGTCACACAGTACTCCTTTTTCCAGTGCTGAACTTTGTCACTGGCTGGGCTCTGTGCCTGGACTTTTCTCCCCCTGGGTCGTTTCCATCTCCTGGCTGCCTTAGAGTCTCAGCCCAAATTCAACCTTCCTTAAGAAGCCTTGCCCATTTGCCCTTAAGGGCCTACTTCTAAGGTTCTCTCCAATTAATCTTGTTTGTACAAAATCGTTCTCATTAGTGTGGGGAGTTCCTTGAGTCCAGGGATTGTTTATGCCTTTCTTTGTATTTCCAGGGTTTAGCACAGTGCCTGGCCCATGGTAGGTACTTAATAAATACTTGTTGACTTGGATCAACTTGACTCCGGCCAGAGCTCTGGCCAGTATCGACACATAGGAGGCAAGAAATGATGGTTCCAACAATGGAGACCAGAAAGGTCTGGTTGGACAGAAAGCAGAAGAAAGCTGGGTGGTGAAAACCCACGGTGGAGTGGCTAAGTGGAAAAGATGCTGGTAACAGGCACGTGGCTTTAGCAGTAATGTAAGGATTTGCCAAGGGCCTGCTAATACTGTCAAGGTAAATTGGAAAGATCATGTGGGCATAGTGATCTTCTTTTACAGATGAATAAACTGAGTCCCAGAGAGGGCAAACCGTCCAAGGGAGTGGCAAAAGCAGGCCTCCAACCCAGGTCCTCCGAGTCCAAACCCAGCAGAAGCTCCCATGCCACACTAGGCCGAGTCACACTTTCCCCACAGAAATTGTGCTGAAACTATGACGTAAGACCAAGGAAGGGGCAAACTCGAGAGCATGGTGGGTTACTGTTGTGATTCAGTCTAAGAACAGGGGGTACGGGAAACAAAGGCATAGCTTTGAGAGCTGGACTCAAATGGAAAAATGGGCTCCCCTTCTCCCTTTGTCTGATATGCTTTCCTTGAGCTTTCACTGGTGGCTGGGCTGTGACTGGGCCTGCGCAGGGGCCCGGGAGGGGTGCAGGAGGGAACAGAAGAGTAAGCCTCTCTCCTGACATGGGCCAAGCTGCTTTTAGCAATCTGCCTTCAGGCAGGCCACGAGGAATATTTCTCAAGCATCCCTTGTGGTCAGCCATGTGGCAGTCATTTCTGGAGATGAAATGGCTCCGTAGTCTGCTTTGAAAAGCTTCCAATTAGGGAGACAACACCCACAATAAAAGGAAGAACACTAATGAGACACCAGAATGGAAGGGGCTGATTACTTATGGCCCTAACTAGCAACCATCCCACTAGGAAAGATACTTTGTGGGTTTCTTGGCGTACAAAATATAAAGGGCTGAAAGTCAGGTTTCCATTCACTTAAGCATTTATTAGACATCTGTTATTACAAGGCACTGGGTTTAATGCTGGGGCCTATAAAAGATACAAAGTCCCCTTCCTCGTGGAAATTACAATTCAGGAGGCAAGTTAAGACAAGTACACAAATACCTACAGTTTCAAAGTATCAAGTAATCAAGTTTGGAAAAATGCATCAGAGGCACACCCAAGTGGGAGGGAGATTACTTCAATTTATGAACAAAACAGCACAGCAGATCAGATGGGGGCTGGGGTTGGGGAGGGAGGAACAAAGCTGTGTGGGGAAAGGGGAGCAGCTTTTCCATAGCACCCACCATGTACGAGGCCCTGCTAAGTGCTTGATACCAACATGATCTCATAATTAGATTTGGACCTAAAGGTGGGGGGTTTCTTTTTGAAAACTCTTTTATTTTCCATTCTGAATTCATGCCCTTCTTCCTCCCACTCCACCAAGGAAGAGGGTTTCAGTAGCCAGAGGCTGGGGTAGCAGCAGTAGCTTGCTTTAAGTGCTTACCTGATTTTCAAACTTATTCCCTGCCTCAAACTGTAGAGGACACCCGGAGTCACAACTGGCTTTTTGTACTTACCTTTTGGACTCCTTATCACAATCCCAGAGTTGCTAGTTTAGACTTGATTCACTCTCCTCGAGCCTCAGTCTCCATCCCAATCCTATCTCACCAGCCTCTCAGTGCAAAGAAACGAGGGCAGCCTGCCCACAACACTGGTCTAATTCTAATAAACCCAGTCGGCCGGAGGATCATTTTGGGGCAGGAGTTCCGTAAAATAGTCCTAGTGTACTCAGAGCTTCAGCAGGACTTTGTTAAATGTGTATTTTTAAACTGGATGTGTTCCAGGAACATATGAGAGAAGACAGATTGGAACTAAGTTGTAAGAGACCTTCAAAACAAAGTATAAATTTTATTTTAATCAAAATAGACTGGATTAGAGATGAAAATGCTGGTGGTCGTGGGTGGGACTGAGGGAAAAGGGAGCCTGGAGGCAAAGTTAGGAAGCCATAACAGTACCCCAGGCGAATTCCCTGGGGAGTGGTGTTGGGGCCGTAAAGGAGGGGGCAGAAGAGAGACAGATTGTAGCAGCTTGCTTAGACTTTATGGGTGGAGGAGTTAAAGGTGGGAGGTTTGGCTCTTTAGTCCTAAGTATGACGCTATCATTTGTAGACACAGGAAATGGAGGAGAAAAGAGGAGTTGTTTTGAACACTTACAACTTTATGCCAGGCATAAAGGACTTACCCTCACGGTCTTGCTCCAGACCTAAAAATACTAACACTCCCTACGTGGGATCTGTCACTGTAACAAAAGATCAAAGATCGGGACTTCCTAAGGAGCAAAGAAAACCTCCTGGCTATGGGGCTTTGGTTTAGCCATAAGTACTGTCTTCTTCTCAGGGGCGGCTCTTTTGAGCTTCAGCTTTCATCTGCTGTTGCAGCCAGGGGATAGAATCGAAAAGTCACCAGCTCAAAAAGGACCGCTAAAGTGCCGGGCACATCTGAGATGATCGAGGGAGGGCAAAGAAAGCAAATGAAGAAGCCTGAGGTCAAAGCCTTGAAGAGCATCTAACGTTTAGGGAGCCACAAAAGGATACGATACTGCGTGCCGGAGGCAAGGGACGCACGAGTAGTCAACGGTGGCAAATGGAAGTAGATCAGGCAGAAAGAGGCCCAAGAAGCTGATGAACTGGCTGAAAGGATGCCAGCTAAGGAATGATTGGGGGTGGGGGGGGGGGGGGGGGGGTGGTAATAAGTATAGACTGTTCTTCCTAAAAGTTTGGCAACAAAGAAAAGGAGGTGAGACTGTCACGGGGTCAAGGTTTGGGTTTGTTTTGTGTAATTAGGGTACAGAAGACTTGAGCACCCCCGTGGGCCAAAGTAAAGGAGCTAGCAAGGAAGATGCGAGAGGCATTTGACGGTGGGCAGAATGAGGTCCGGAAGAAAGCACAAGGGAATGAGATTGAGAACAAGCATGATATAGCAAGCCAAAGGAGTTCAAAGAGGGAGAGAGGGCAGAAGTGGAGACTGAGAGGCTTTGACTGGGAGGGAGGGCAGGAAAGAGGTACCATACGAAAAGCCAGTCTGGTCCTATTGCCAATCAGAGGGCTTGTGATGAGGCTGGAAAAGAGTGAATCAAGTTGGAAACAGCCATTTGGGGGATGTGTTGAGTTGAAAAAAAGTAAGTAAAAGGCTAGCCTTGCAGGAGTGGCTCTTGGTGGTCCAATCAAGGAGTAGAGGCTGAGTTACTAAAAGCTCCTAAAGCCAGCTAGTCTTTTAGTTAAGTGGCCTCCTACTGCCACAGCTAGCTTCAGTGGGAAAACTAACCAATGCTGATAAATAAAGCCAGAGGATCTAGGGAAGTTTGAGATGAGATGGAGAGGGAGTTTTGGCCAATAAAATGATGATATCCAACCCAGTAAGGAGGAAAGCTTTATTATACTTGTGAATAATTTAAAAGAAAACTGTCTAACCTGGTCATCTGGCGGCTCAATTAGACACTGTACATAATATTTACAGATTGAGGGAAAACTAAGATCCCAAGGAGTTCCTAAAGAAAAGTCTCATTCGTCAGAGTCCAAATCACTGTCTCCAGCAATCGAGTGGCATTCCTCACTATCATCCTCATCCTCAGACAGATGAACCTGGCTGAGGACACTTGGTCCACCACGCTGCTCCTCTTCTTCTTCTTCATCTTCTTCCTCTGATATATCATATCCACCTAAGCTGCTAAAACTGGTATCTCGAGTATTCGATTTAGGGTCAGGTTCCTCATAGCTTCCATAACTAAGGAGAGAAAATCACGGGTTCATCTAACTAAACTCTGGAACTCAGGACACGTCCTTGCCCTCCTCCCATGTGCTGTCCTGGGATGAGTAAAGCGACCCCCTGCCCCGGAGACCCAAAAGGCAAGAGCTGACCACGAATGCCACCCCACCTGCCATAACCCATTCGTGACTACTTCATGTTTTGGGGAGGTTTCATGGATGAGGAGCTTGGATGGAGGAGTTCACCCATGTTGCCACTTTGCAGAAATGAGAGTGTACTGCTGTGCCCTTGGGACTCACGATAGGATACTAGGGTACAAAGGACCCCTCTTGACCGTCCCTTCTTGCCGCTGTTACTGCCCATTACCTGATGTTACTGTCCTCCATCCCATGAGAGGCCTCTCCAGTGTCTCCCTCATAAGACAACATGCTCTCATCGTTATCCATGCCCATCCTCGTGTTCTCTTGCAGCATGTGGGGATGTTTGGGTCTCATTCCCCCAGATTCCATGTCTGAGTCACTGCCACTCTCGCTCAGCTGGATAGCTGTGCAAATGGAAAAGTGACAGTTCAAAGCTACCCTACCCTGTTTCAAGCCTTGGAGGAGGAGCTCTCCAGAGCCAGTACTTTTTAATCTAGCTTGGCCCAAGAGCCTCTCCAATATATAACTCGTTTTCATTTCTTCCTTTGGGGCTCTCCTGTGCCAGACTCTTGGGAGACAAATGCAGGATCTGCACTTTGAAAATTGGAGTTGAATTAATTTCCTTCCCCTCCTCCCCCCGCCCAGTAGCCGACTTCCATCTGTTTTACCCTTGGCAACGTATCTGCTCTTTATCCCTTTGCCATATTGGACACATTACACACCTGGCCTGGGCCAATATTCAAATTAGGCTTATGTAGCCTAATTTTTCCCTCCCATTCTTAGCACCTCTTCTGCAGCATCTTCCCCGAGGCTGCAGCAAGTTATCTGTGCACGACAGGATGAGCAACAAGACTCGGGAAGAGAAGCGCCATCTCAACAGCTTCCCAGTGTAGCTGTAAGGTTGCTATGGTGAGCCATATGGGAGCAAAGCAAGACTTACAGGAAAAAGGATTATCTCCTTCATCATCGCTCCCGGCATCTTCTTCCTCATCCTCTACATCAGACATAAGCAGATCTTCATACAAGACACTGGACTGAGGCTGCTGTGCAGTCCCTTCCTCTTCATCCCCAAGATCGCCATCCCCATCTTCTTCCTGTATCGGAGACAGACAACAAAATTCACCTTGAGGGACGTGAGTGACAGACGAGAAGCTACCATCACAAAAAGAACAAAGTACTGGGGAGAGCCGTGCTTGTTCAGCTGGCTACTCCACCGTATGATCTGGGTTTGGCTTGCTGCTGTCGCTTTGAAACTTGGCCTGCCCTGCATTGATGGCACTCCTATCATAAGAGCCAGATGCTTTCTAGAGCATACGCACTGGGGCTTAGGTTTCCCATCCTCCTCCTCCTCCTCCTCCACCTCCACCATCTCAAACCTTTCAATCTCTATAGCAAAGTCTTCCTCACCCACCCTACCACAGCCCTGATAAAGATGAATAAGGAACGCAGAGAGCATACCACTGAGTGGGGTGACGGCAGGAGTGGTCACCCAGGACAGGTGCCAAACCCCACTACGAGTGGGAGCTGTTCACAGAGCTCAGAATCTATGTACTTTCCCCTGAATTCCTTCTGTGGAAGAGATTCCCAAGTCTAGAGTGACCCTCCAGCACACAAGTGGGTATCCAGCCCATTCCTACCACTTCTTCCTATGTAAATGTTAGAGAAAGAATTCTTTTTAACCATAAGCTTTCTTTAGGCTGAATTATCCAGCTCAAAGCAGATGATTAAGGAGACCGCTTCGGCTTCTCGTCCCCCTCACTGTGAACCCTAAAAGAAAGGATTCCTGGCCTCCTGCCACCTACAGAGAATATTGTTTCCAGTCAGCTCTGGAAACTAGGTGGGTCTTCCCCCGAGTCTGTTCTTCCCTAAGAAAGAAACCAAATTATAGCATTTCCTTGAGCCATGCATCAGGTCACTCCGATGATGAGACACTTTTTGCAAATCCAAATATCACTTGCATTTCTGCTATGGGATCTATATGGGACCCGGGACCTGACTCTGTCGGTGGAGAAGGGAGTCATGTGTCCTGCCACTTTTCTGTCCACGGTTCAGGCCTTCTTTGCAGAGAACCAAAAGGCTAGAGGTAGAGGCCTACCATGGCTAACAACCCATTTCTAGAAGGGAACCATCCTCACCTGTGCCCCCTGCTTCTCTGGGGTCGTCGTCGGTGTGTCCATGGCAGACATGTTGCTTTCATCTTGGTATACCGAGGCATCTCGAGACATACTTAGAGATGTGTTTGTATCGTAAAGGTCAGGAGGCTGTGGTACAAAACACATCCTGTAACATTTCTTTAGGAGGGGAAAGTAAGAAAAATTGAAGAGAACCTGACACCTAGCGCCTTCTCAGAAGAAAAAGACGTGGCAGCCTGATTCTAAAGGGAATCACAGTAAAAGGAAAGCCAGGGGTGGAAGCCCTTCAAAGTCCGCAGGGCTTGGAGCCCATTCTTGGGAGGGGATCTGATGCACACCCAAAGGGCCATAAGCAAGATGGGCAGCATCAGGGCGGGGCTCTGGCTCGGAACATCACCTCCCGCCTTCCCTTTCTTCTAAGTCTGTGGGGTCAGGGCTGACTGACACCATTTGGATATGCCATTTCAACACACACGAGAACATGGAATCCTTTTTAGGGGCTCTTTTGGATAGTACCAAAAAAAAAAAAAAAAAAAGACGGAAACAGAGGGCAACTTGGACAGAATAAGAAAAAGAATTCCTGGTGAGCTTTGCAAAGAGTTTAAAAAAAAAAAAAAAACCACCAATAATCGGTGTAAATAAATGAACCAGTGTAACCAATTTCTTTCTTTCTCTTCTCCCCCCTTCTCTCTTGGAGGCAATAAGGGGTTAATAGTGACTTTCTCAGGGTCACATAGCTATTAAGTGAGGCTGCATTTAAACTCGCGTCCTCCCGACTTGGGCACTGGTGCTCTATCCACCATGGCACCTAGCAGCCCCACCAATTTCTTTTAAAGTATAATCAAGCCTCTAGAAAGCCAGCAGAAACTTAAAATAACTCTTTAAAAGACTCCAGAAGGAGAGCCAACATAACTCTGCTAATTCCTACCCTCCCAGTATGCCAGCCTCCTGGCATTACAGCTCAGCTAAGTATAGCCGAGGATGAGTCAAAATAAGAGGAGTGGATCACCTTCATCCCCACGTGACCGAGACGCCCGGGGCTCAGGCTGAGAGAAAAAAAGCAAGGGTGCAGTTCTCATAGAGAAGGGAGATGGGGGGAGACCCAGAGGGTTCAAGAGCAGGATGGCCCAGCCCCACAGCCACCAAGCTCGTCTCCTCAGGAAAGGTCCTAAAGAAAATTCTCATAAGAGAGCAGAAAATAACCCAATCCAGGGACAATCTCGAGGAAGAGGCTCTGGTCCGAGCAAGCAGCTATGAGGCCGGCAGCCTCCAACAATACACATTGGAAAGCAGAACCCCTCTTTACCCACAAGCCCCATAGTTGCCATCTTTGCATTTCAGCAAGATCGCCATCAACCAAAGCACTCACTTAGCCTGGCCTTGAAGACCAGAAAACAGACAGGAACAAAGACAGGAGATTTGAGTTTGTGGAAGCCCTCTTTGTAGTGGCTAGAAAGTGGAAAATGAATGGATGCCCATCAATTGGAGAATGGTTGGGTAAATTGTGGTATATGAATGTGATGGAATATTATTGTTCTGTAAGAAATGACCAGCAGGATGAAGACAGATCGGATTGGAGAGACTTACATGAACTGATGCTGAGTGAAATGAGCAGAACCAGATCATTATATACGTCAACAACGATACTGTATGAGGATGTACCCTGATGGAAGTGGATTTCTTCGACAAAGAGACCTAACTCAGTTTCAATTGATCAATGATGGACAGAAGCAGCTACACCCAAAGAAAGAACACTAGGAAATCAATGTAAACTGTTTGCATTTTTGTTTTTCTTCCCGGGTTATTTCTACCTTCTGAATCCAATTCTCCCTGAGCAACAAGAGAACTGTTTGGTTCTGCACACATATATCATATCTAGGATATACTGCGACATATTTAACATGTATAGGACTGCTTGCCATCTAGGGGAGGGGGTGGAGGGAGAGAGGGGAAAAATCGGAACAGAAGTGAGTACAAGGGATAATGTTGTAAAAAATTACCCTGGCATGAGTTCTGTCAATAAAAAGTTATTATAATTAAAGAGAGAGAGAGAGAAGGGGGGAGGAGGGGGAGGGAGGGAGGGAGGAGATTGAGTCCAAGGCCAGTCAGTTCAAAATCTAGAGGATTCCTCACTCACCTGTGGAGTATAAGGCCCTGGAGTCATCGGATCGAGACTTTCTAAATCGGCCTCTTCCAAAGCTGCTTCCTTAGCTGTACAGATGTCTTTCTCAAGCTGGGTCAAGTGTTCATCATACTAGAAAAATCAATCCAAATGTACTTCAGTACCTTAAGAATGTCAAACCCTTTTCCCAGCTGAGTGCCAGGGAAACAAACTTGGCCCCTACCTCCGCCAAAGTCTGGTGACAGATGTTCACGATCTCCTGAGCAGTTTTGGTGTATTGACTATCAGAACCTGTAACCACAAAGGACAAAGCTGTAATGTTGGCTCTCATCAGTGCACTCAAATCACCACCAGCACCACATCATTGTCTCAGTACCCTCTGCCACTAACTACTTTTGGGACCTTCTCAGTTTTCCTCTCAGGGCCTGTTTCCTCCTCTATCCAAACAATTGGACTAAAGGACCCCTGGGATCCCATCAGCCCCTAACTCTGTGAGCCTCTGACCTCAAGCATGGCATTTAGCTTTACTATTTGGAGGTGCTTGACAACTAACAAAATTCTCCATTTGAGTGTGGATGCTTCCTGTCACTCAAAAGGACAGGAATATCTGCCTAGATTGATCATTGCTGAATTGGACTCCAATATTTATCAGAGCAAGAAACGAGAGAGATCGTATGTGTGTGTGAACCTCAAATCCTCTGGTCAGAAACTCCTCTGAGAAGAGGATAGCCTTTGAAAGATTTTAAGAATCTTCCAGATCCACTGAACCATGTCTGTTGGAACTCTGTCCTAACACCAACCCAAAAGACAGGACAATGCCATCAGTTCTCGAGGCAATGATTCCCCAGGGCCAGTGGAGCCAGAATCACATCAGAGGAGGAACACTCCGAGTGAGACGAGAAGCTAAACAATTCAGGAACCTGCAGGGTCCTCACCTCTTTTGGCCAACGGGCCCTCAAAAACTTGGGAGGGTAAGAGGATAATTAAGAGACACTTGCCCTTTGACAGTGAAAGCCTAATGTGGTTCTCCCACAAGGCTCAGTGCAGCCAGGAGGCTCTCCTAGCATTGTTATCTCTACTGCTTGAGTCAGATCCAAAGAGGGAATGAAGCCCTGGCCAGTGAGAGAGGAAATTGGGACTCTACACATAGCTCGACTTCTCTGTAGCTCAAATCCCTCATTTCTAACATGGAAATGTGTTTGGACGCAGCTTGCCAAATCCTTTCCTTTCCATCCAAAAGCTTTCTAAAATGCCATCTCCTCCAAGAAACCCTAATTGGAAATGAGGTGGGAAGATTCCTCTTCCATCCCCCGGCCCCAGATATGCAATTCCCAGGACTTCACTTATCACCCCAGTAAAGCCACTTAAGCCTTTCTAATGTCAAAGAGTACCTATTTACACATTTGTTCCTATACCTGTAGGTCTTCATTAATGTTTTCACTTGGCAGTCTTAGATATTCTAAGCTCACAAGAATGCAGGGGCCCACAGCTACTTTCACTTACTTAATTTACCATGTGCAAATTGGGATTAGATGTTTTGGAAGAGGAAAACAGTAGCGGAGTTTGTAAACTATTCGGAGCCATGAGACAAAGGGCAGGGAAAGCTAGAAGTGATCCCTTGACTTTCTTGGTGCTGACTAGAATGCTGGGTTTAGTTGTGGGCTTCACAGCTCGAATGAAGGACAGATCGAATGGAGAAAGTGAACTACAAGATACACCGAGACTGCCTGGGCCCATCAGGACCCTGGAAAAAACTACTGAGCGGAAGCCAAAGTGTATTTGTTAACTCCCTAAGTTAAAAGTCGCTATATGAAAAATGGTGACCACATTATCAACGATCTCCAACGATTTTTTCCCAAGGGAAGTAAATTTGAGTTTGCAGTGGGGGAATGTTTAAAATAGCTGCACGGAATACCTTCTGGTCACCAAAATAAGTAAACGAACATTACATTATCTCCTAAACCTATGTAAAATAATGACTTTGCCTTTAAGAAGAATGGCCATAATGGCAAGTCAAAGTTTTAGCCAATTCAGGTCTGGAGATATGTGGCCTATTTGTTTAAAACAAAAATTGTTATGGTTTTACTGTTGTGGTTTCCCAAGCACACAAGAAATCCTTAATCAGCTCTGGCCCTAGCCAGGTCTAGGATAACAACTTAATTCTAAGGAATTATGGAAGTGTCTGTGTCTGCCACTAAGTAGCCTAGAGGGCAATAGTAGTGGCTAGTCTGCTACTAAGTAGCTTAGAGGGTATGGTACTGGCTGATCAAGTGAGGGAACCTCATCATTACCAGTTGGCAGCACTTGGTCACTCCTCATCTGGGAGTGTCCAACTGTTAGAATGAAAATTAACTTTCTGTATGATTTCAAACACTACTCTCTAAATTCAATAGTTATTTGTCTGCCTTCACCCCCAGTACCAAAGAGGGAAACCCTGCACTTTCAATATTTTGGTGACGAGGGATGGACTGCTTTGTGGTTGAAGATACAGGGGAATGTACATGATCTCTGTCTTTTTCTTTCTTGTTAAGCCATGGCCCAAAAGCAACCCCGGATTGCTGAAGAAATTAATAATCCTCCTTAAAAAGCTGCCTCAGATCAACTGGCAACCCTGATAACAGTCTAGGAAGCTGGGTTCCCTCAGAACTAAACCTCATTTTCTCCAAATTTCCCTTGACAGCAATGTCACCAAAATAAAACAAGATTAAAAAGGACCGTTACAAACATTCTCTGTGCTTCTAGTCAGAGGGACAAGCATCATCAATAAGTGATCTGGAAGGCTTTAGTTAAGAAAAACACTTCTGGCTACCCTGAGTTGGAGCCAACAATGGACTATATGACCAGGGAGAATAAGATTAAGACCTCTCTCTAAGACACTTTCATATATGATAGGCAAAGATGTGATCCTTCCTGCTCCTCAAACAAACCCCCAGATCCTGCTCCGTGACTTACTGAGACAAACTTCCAGGAAACTCTAGTCCTGACACTTCCTCAACAGAATTTGGGGATTTTGTCAACTCCCTTATCTAAATAATTGGCCTTTGTTATTATATGTTGTTCCATTAATCCAATTATAAAAACCATTCCTCAAATAGTATTACCTAAGGTCCTTTCTCCTAAGACAGTTAACCTCAATGAGAGGCATCAAATGATGCAACAAATAGAGTACTGGGCTTGGAGTCAGGAGGATCTGAATAGAAATCCTGTCTCAGAAACTCAGTAGCAGTGTGACCCTGGCCAAGTCATTCAGCCTCTGTAAAATGAGGACGATAACATGCTTCACGGGGTGGTGAGGATCAAATGAGGTAATATATGTAAAATACTTTGGAAACCATAAAAGTGCCATATACAAATGATTATTTTCTTCCTCCGCCTCCTCCTCCCCCTCCTTCTCCTATGCCAAGACAAAAATGGAGCAACACTCTGACAGGTAAAGGTGTGGGAGAGATGTATTTTTGTAGACATTCATCATGTTTTTTTCAGAGATTATATTTAAGGATTAACCATATGGACTTCTTCAGTGCTCGTCAGAAATCTACCCAGCAAATTCTCACAGAAATTACAGCAGATAAATTCCCTTGGCCGTGTCCTAAGAAATGGAGCCTCATAATTCTTTGGCCTTATAACAACTAGTCTCAGAAAGGCTATCAAGTGATTGGAGAGACTGGGGGAAAGGCAGACACATCCCGAGTGATATTATTACATAGAATGTGGGTCAAGTGCAAAGAACCCGGGGTTCTCAAATAAAGACATCAGGCCTCCTGAACAAGAGCTAAAAGCACCACATGCACAAATCTGGGCCTGGGGAATAGTTCGAACCTGTCATGAGGGTATAGAATCTACACCTGGGACACACTTGAAGGGCTTCTGCAAAACATGAACTGTCAGTAGCCATGTGTTTGGAACCTCCTTTAGAAACTTGAACTTGCTTTAAACTAGGCCTCTATCCACTGCTCTCCTAGCTGCCCTGCTAAATGGAAACCACATAATAACTTCCCCTGGCCAGTAGCTTAACATGGTGATGGAAATCCCAATACTGTTTCATTAAAAGAAAAAAATGTGATCTGTTTCACATCCAACCTAAATTGAGTTATTCAAAGACCAATAGGTTCTTTTGTTTGGCCATCTAGCCAGCCCTCACTCAGCAAGGGACTCTGGCCCCTTCACAGCTACCTCAAACCAAAGCCGGAATTATCCCAGTGTGTTTTAAATATCCCAGGTGTGCTTTAAATATCACATTAATCAAAAAAAAAACAAACCAAAATCTGGCCACATAACCCTCGTCCTTTGTAACTCATTGCTGGAAGGAAATCGTCTGGACTCAAAATTGGGATTAATTTAGTTCAATACAGTTTACTAGTTCATTGGGTAGAACAAATGGGGAAAGCTGAAGCATGGGTCACCTCTCTATTTGACCTTCAAAAAACCAAAAACTCAAAGGAGCTCTGGCATGCCATTTTGAAAAATCTTGACTCCAAAGGGTTAGGAAGGTCTGGCTTCAGGTTCTCTGGTGCCCCGTTCTTAGCCTCCCAAGGCAAGTTCGGAAAACTACATTGTACCCAAGGGGTGCCTGTTTACAATGGCTGAAGGTCTTCCCTGAAAGGGAGCTTCCCCTAGTAATGAAAGGAGCTCAGAAACAGTCATTGAAGTTACCGTAAGAAGACGGGAGTCAGAAATGTAATTTCTCTTGGCACAAAACGCCATGAAGTGGCTCTGAGTGCCAAACTGCCCTTTTCCTGCAACACTGTATTTCTTTTGGTTAAAGTGACCTTGCTCCAAGTCTGAGTGGATTTAAGGATCAGTTTGTTTCAAATGTTGCACACATGCTAGGGGCTATCAAAAAGGATGTTACATTGTTGAAAACCTTATCCACTGGAGCTTGTAAGGGCTAAGTAGCTATTTACAATCTTTCCAAGGAAATTTGTGCATGAACAAAGAGGAAGGGGACTCTGAGTGATAGAGCGGAGGGCAGGATTTATAGCCAGAGAACCTCTGTTCCAATGCTCCAATGGGGGGGCCCCGGAGCCATCTCAGGGACTCCCTTTTCCTTGGGGCTACATGGTGTTAAGGGCCCTTTTAGTTTTTGGAGTCCGTGTTAATTTAGGGCGACACGTTCATACTGGGTGTGCTTCCCGTCTGCCCTTTAATAGGCTCCCTAATTAATTCTCAGGTCTATGAGGGGAATCTCAAGAAGCAGATGGAAGTTCCTGGGCTCTTCCACTTCAAAAGAAAAAGTTGGTGATGGGCCTGCTGAGGTGTGCCCTGGGGGCTGGCTTGGAAAGGTTCCCGAGCACTCAAAGGGTCTGACAGCAGAGGCCTAGCCTAGCAAAGGGCCATCCGAGGAAATGACCCCCCTCCCCAAAAACACCTAATAAAAAATAAGATCATCTCCTAAAATCGTAACGAGGCAAATTTAGATCCTACACTAAGCAGTGCAGCCACTGCACCGATTGCGGGACTTGAAGAAAACCTGAGTTTGAACCCAGCCTCCGACTAGCAAGTCACTCAGAAAGTTCCATGCCTCAGTCTCCTTATCAGTAAATTCAAGATACTAGCACCAGCTTCAAAGGCGGGGATGCCGAACATATATATATGGCCAACCTGGGTTAGGGAGCAGCAACAGGAGACTCACTGATGAAGCCACAGACCTTTGTGCTTGTCCTGAACAGTTCCCAGCTGTCCCAAATTTGGGGGGGAAGAGGGAAGAAGGGGGTTATCACCACTGTTTGTTCCCAAAATCTGGGTTCTTACATATTAGGGGAGCATTCCTACTTCTTGGGGATCCCCGAGTTAGGGTTATGATTATGACGCATTTCCTTAAGCCCAGTGAACAGAGTTGGACTATCTTCAGAAGCAAAGCTCTTGCCAAGAATGGCCACCTACTGATTGTCTCTGTAGCCATGGGCTCAATGGAGTGGAAGTTCCCCGAGGGCAGGAACTGTTTCCTCTTGGTCTTTGTATCCCCAGTACATACACAGCACAGAGCTCAGCTCATAGTAGGCACTTCACAGATGCTTAATTGAGAGCTCAATGACTTCTGATAATCTCATATTTCAGTGATCATCTGGATTCTTGGAGTTAACCAAAAAACTGCTACAAAATGGATGAGCCCCGTGTGTAGTTGGAAAAACAAAGATTCACATGTGACACAACTGTGTGAACCGACAGGTTTCTTGGAATGGATGGCTGAATTCTCCTCCCTAAGCAGGGGTAGGATTTGGGGACTGTCGGGCGGGTTAAGCTAACCTGTGATAACTCTGGGGAAAAACTGTCCCAAGTCATGAGGGGGTCTGACTGACGTGAGGTCATTCGCTCACTCGGCTCCCTTTCAGGATTCCAACCTTTGCCCCTAACACTCAGCTAAGAAAATACAGCTGCCTTTTTTTTTTTTTTTTTTTTGATATAACTCTTGAAGGAGGGATTACCAACCTTTTATTGGTTTTGTTAAATTTATTAACAGGTCTTTCCAAAGCCCATCAGACAGCCGACTACCAAAGGCAAGCTCATGGAAGCCAATAAGGTAAACGCCCCCACAACGTCTAGAGGAAGCTGACATCCTAGCGAGGACACGGAAGAGAATAAAAGAAACCAGGATACTGACAATACGTGGCATTCAGGTTAGCTTTGGATTTCTGATTTTTACAAAACTGCCACCCTGGGCTGCCTTTAGTTTCTACCTATCTGTGAAAGTTCACAAAAAAGCATAGCAGGAGGGAGCAGGGCTCACAGGATCCATGGAGGGTGGGGATGGGGTGGCTCCCCAGGGGATTCGTGGGGGGGGGGGGGGGGGGGGGAACCTCCCATTTTTCCCTGCCGTCTCAGCCAGAATCTTCAACTCTAAGCTGCACTTTTGAGGGCATCTTCCCTGGCCATTTTTACAAGTATCTCTTTATGAGTAAATGTGGGGCAAGATGGCTTTGGCAGTTCCTAAAATAGGTTTTCAGAGGACACTCTTTTTTATCCTTGGCAGGCTCTGCAGTAACCCTCACCTAAAGAGTGGGTCACACTCAAGATGACGTGGCCACATTGATCCCAGAGCAGTCCACTTGGCCATGCCATTCATTAAATATTTCAAGGGGGGGGGGGGGGGGGGGGGGGGGGGATGGTTCAGAAGGGACCTCAGGTGATGCTGAGGCAGGGCCATCAAGAACCATTCTGATTTCTGACTTTCACTAAGCAAGACAAGCATTCAGGAGCAAAGCCATTCCCTCCTCAACCAGAGAGGGCCAGCCAGAAACAAGGCTATCTTGGTCTGCTGATCCGAGTCCCACATTCAGGGGGTTCAGAAGTTCTGCCCATCTCTAGCAATAGAACTCTGGGTCCCAAAGAGATCAGGGAACAGCTGAGTCCTCCCATCTCCCAGGAAAGCCCCTAGAAAAACTTACCATTATACTTGACGCTGTTGGCTAGGATAAGGTTTACATCATCCAGGAAGGCATCCCGATTCTGATACTTGTGCTTAGAAATATTCTATAATTAGAAGAACCAAACAGTTAGATACATACTTAGAAGCAGGAAGTTCCCAAGGTATCTTGCCATCTCAAATCCCCCTCCTCCTTACCTTGCGGATGGTTTCCAAATCCATTGGATTGACAATTACTTTATAATAATCTGGAACAAACTTCTTATTTACAGGGTGATGAAATGGCCAAGACTAGAGGAAAGAGAAAAACGAGTAACTCGAAGCAACCTACTTTACATTGGCCTGACCTACTGCTCTTCTGTTAGTCTTGACCACCCCTCCTCTCATGGTCAAACCAGAGAATCGTCCTCCAGCTTAGTTTTGGATTTCTAAAGAGCAGATGCTCAGAATGAACAGCCCCACGAACTAAGAGGCACAAGGGAAAGGGGGAAGGAACCTAGTTCATCAGTACCAGAGCAATGTTCAATCAAGGCAGTCTCTGGTGGAAGTCTCTCCATTGGGATACTAGCTGCTTGTCAGATTGTCACGGACGATTTTCTGCTAAGAGCCATAAAAACTGCCCATCAGGACTACCACGGAAGAGCTATGTGCCTCAGAGGGGGCCAACCACGTGGCAGGAACCCCTGTCCTCCACTCACACGCTCTCTATATTCCAAGAAATCAGGAAGAATCCTGGAATCGCAGCAACAGAAGGGATTTTGGAGACTGCCTCACTCCCTTCCTCCCTGAAGTAAGGATTTTTAGAACAACATCTCTGCTAAGTGGTCATCTGGCTACTTGAACACTTGCAGTGATAGGGACCTGACTATAACACAAAGTGGCCAGCTCTACTTGGGGAATGGCTAGAACCATCTGAACCATCTGGCTTCATAGGTTTAAGACAAAAACTTTCCCTCCACTTAACCGCCACTGGTCCTAGTTCTACAGGCAAAGAACGCTCTGTGGCACAGTCACCGGAACTAGGCCCTCTCCTTGCAGACCCCCTTCCCGCACTCGTGGCAATGACCCTGGAGGTCCTTCCTTGACCCTGAATGCTGGGCCTGGCCACACCGACTATGAAGGGCCAGGGCCTGGGTAGGGGAGGGTTCTTCCAAATGACAACCCTTCGTGTAGTCATCTCTTCTCCTCCTCATAGAACTTGGTTTCCTGCCCTCTTACCAAATTGCCCCCACCTGGGCATGCTCCAACTCATCAAAGGCCCTCATAAAATGTGATGCCAGACCTGAACCCTGTATGTACTCCAGCTGAGGGCTGACTAGGGCAGAGGACAACAGAGCTATCATAGCTCTAATTATACACTGCCTCCATTACTTGGGCCTAAGGGCACGTCAGACGGCACTTGATAGGCACATCAGGCGGCACTTGATAGGCACATCAGGCCCTTGGCACAAATTAGCCAATTCTAATAGCTCCTAAAATAATTTTCCTTCCTTCTCCTTTTCTCCCGTTTACACATCTGCCAAAATAACCGAAAGGTCCAGTTCCGGCTCCCTCAAATAAGACAAACCCCAGCAGATCCCTCTTGCCACTTAAAAAGAAACACCAACTGACTCTCCAGCCTCATCTCCCTATTACAAGCCCTTCATCCTGGTTCTGTTCCAGTTGTGCCTTCAAACTTGACATGGAATCCCCTTCACATTCCCTCCCGGTCACATCCACCTGGAATGCACTCCCTTTTGATGGACACCTTTTCTAATTTCTCATCCTTCAAGGCACAGCTTGGATGCCAGTTCCTCCAGGTAATCTTCCTTGATTTCCCCATCTAAAAATGTTCTTCCTCCTCAAGTTTCACTAGAGAATTTTGTCCAGAACTTTCCTTTGTACCCATCATCCTTAGAATGTAAACTCATTTGAGTGATTATGTCTTTTTGACAATTTTTTTGCATCTTATGAATCCTATAGTCAACTGAAAACCTGCAGATCTTTTGCACGAGAACATTTTCATTCTCTTTCCCCATCCTATACCAAAGTGCAGGACAATATTCCTGGCTAGGCCGTTCCGCCCTGTTAGACCGAGTCCCTAAATCTTGTCTCAGTCACAGTATAAGCTATTTCTCCAAGCTTCCTATCATACACAAACATTAACATAGAAGCTACCCATCTCTGCCAATCTCTATGTGAAGCAGCATGTTGTAGTAGTCAGGAAAACCTTGCTGCAGACAATTCCTAACTGTGTGACTCTGAGCAAGTCATGTTACCTCCTGGGGCCTCAGTTTCTTCATCTGTAAAATGAGAAGACTACCACCTGATGACTTCTAAAGACCCTTCTAGTGCCGAGTAACTGATAAGCATATTGAATGGAATGGCAGCACCCCTCCCCCCACCATCCCAGACCACCGCTCTGTTTCCAGCCTCGTCCATGCTGCCTTCAGCCAGGAAGTCAGCTCCTATAGAGAAGGGGACAGCCACCTCCACCAACTGCCACCTTCACGGCAAGTTAAGCAGCCTAACCGAAGCTGCCAGACACTTAGAGAGAGGAACAACGGGCAACACATCTCAAGGAAATCAAAAGCACCCCACCATCTTGTCTACCAATCAGACCCTAATGGAGACAACGGAGGACCTTGAATCCAAGAGCCTTGAGAAAAGCGATGCTTCCGGCCTTGTACTCTCAGCCTTCCTCCTGGGCAACAAACCCTGGGGAGAGGCAGCCTGGAAACTGACTGCTCCTGGAGGAGCCTAAGACCCAGAAAGCAAAGTGCTGGCCACCAAAGTCTTTGGCCCTGTCTAATGACTTCCCTGCAGAAACTGAGATGATTTCATTAGTGAAAATGACATTAGGGGAAAGGCCTGAGCTGTGCTCCAGCCTAAGGACCATGAGCCCTTTCTTTCCATCTGACTTGTTGCTGAAACCTTTGCTATATATTACCTCTCTGTTAGAATGGGATCCCTTCAAGGTCAGGGACTGTCTGCCTTTTCTCTTCACACCCCCAGCCTTAGCACCAGGCTTGGCCCATAGCGAGCACTTCCTACCTTCGCTCATCATCCTCCATGATGGCATAATGGTCCCCCTCATAGCCTTTACATTCTATACTTGACATTCTACCTTGCACCTGTGTGTCCCCCAAAGCTGGAACGTTCTCCAGACTGAACTCTGCTTTTTGGGACCATTAAGTCCCTCAAGGGCTCAACTGAAAGCCCTTAGAGGTGCCACCTCCTCCTGGAGCTCTTTCCTGATTCTCTTAGATAACAGCTCCTTCTCCATTTCCTCCAGCCCCTTCAGAAATGACTTTTGTGTATTTAGTTTGCATATAGCTCACATTTACTATCAGCACATACATTGCTTCCCCCAGTAGAATAGAAATTTCTTGAGGGCACTTTGTCTTTTCCTAACAAAGGAACTGGCGCACAGTAGGGGTTTAACAGATGTCTGTTGAACTGAATGAGGCTGAAGATACAACCTTCATCTGTATGTGGCACACCACTAACAACTTCCTTCCAGGTTGAACTCAATCCATTAATCAACATCTTCTGGTCCAGTCATTCAATCAGTTCCTGAATCCCTCTACCTCTCCTGTCACGTGTTCCCCCTAGGCCACTTTGGGTTTGGGTGAGGTTGTTAGCCAATGGTCTAATCATCTTTATGGTTGAATCAACCATCTAAAGCAAGCCCACATACAATAAGGTCTATAGCCCCTGACCCCTGAACCATCCTCATACTGCCTAGAACAGAGGCCACCTACGTCTGGGACCACCATCATCTTCTGGGTGACGATGTTATCCAGAATGAAAGAGAAGGCCACTTGGTCATCGTCATCCAACAGGGGATTAATGGCCTTCTCTAAGCGGGCCAGTTTGTCTTCTTTCTGAAAGGAAAATTATGGGATATCCAGAATGGTAATGGCTCAGGTGTACAGCCTACTTGCTCTTAATCTTCTGTGATCTTTCCCCATTCAGTCATCACAGCACCTGCTGACTTCTGATATTCATTGCTTCTCCCCTCCCCCCCCCTCCCTCCCCACCATTGTCCCTCTTCCCATGCTCGCCCCCCCTAACCCCCCGCTTGACTCTCCTGCCTTTCCCAGTTTCCCACCCCCCTCTGTTTTGCATCATGCATCATATCTGCATCATATGCCTTCTCTGCATATCAATCCCATTGCCCCCTCCTCCCAGAATTACAATGGCTTACCTCTTTGAGTTTTTCATCACAGAGATCCAGCATGGACTGAGAGATCTGAGTCAGTGAATGCTTTGGCCCTAGAAGCGTAGCAGGAGATTTCTGAGTCAGGACTGTTACAAAACCCTCAGGAGCTACACAATGTGGCCTGATTTCTTTCTTTCTTTTTATAACTCAGTTTTTTCCCCTCAGTTTCAAGTTCTCTCCCTTCCCTCACCTCTTCCGCTACCCATTAAGGCAATAAAAATAAAAACCTCTTACAGATACGTAGACAGGCAAAACATTTCTGCATTAGCAACATGGCCTGGTTTTTACTTCTCACTATGGTATGGAGGCAGTAGCACTAATGGCGGTTCTGACCGTGAAGGGCTACTGTTAAAAACACACCGCGAGCAGCACCTGCACACAGGACATGCACTCTGCAGCTAGAGGCCCCGTGGATAAAGCCTGGCGATGTGCCGGGTGCTCAGTGATGTTTGTGACTTACTGAAAGCCTTTCCTTCATCCCATTTGTGATTCCTGCAAACTGAGTTGGTCTAGATAGGAGGATCTTAACCTGAGATCTGTGAACTTGTGCCTTTTTTTATTTCTTAATATTGTCATCAGAGAGTATCACCAGAATCATTTTCCTTTGTAATCCTTTGTATTCTATGCTAAATTTAAAAATGTGATTTTTTTCCAGGAGCCCAATAGCTTCTTCACCAGACTGCCCAGAACCCCTGCTGCTTTAGATACTGCTTGGGTCCCAAACTATTTACAAAAGCATATAACAGCTTAAAAAGCTGGCCTTTCCAATATCTCCGAATGAATCACTCTGTACTATGATCTCAATCATCCCACTTTAGCTCAGTGTATAAAAATCCAGCCTGCTTGTCAGCCATTCTTTGACATGACCAAGAAGTTGGCTAGGCTGGCAGTTGGTGTGTCTGCTCTCATACTAGTACATAGCTCTGGCACTGTTTCTTCAGAACACCCCCCCCCCCACCCCCAAGGAAGATAGGTATACCAGTAGAGAATTACATGTAAATGGTGCTCTTGGTGGGCTTTCAACAGCTGTCCTTTTGGCACCACACAGTGAGACCGAATCTCTAGCACTGATGCTCCTCTCTTAACTCACTAGGTCTCCTGTTTCCTTCTTGGTCATGGTAATGCTGCAGCATGCTGCTTTAGTAGCAACATTGGATAATGGTTTTTCAAATCTGCAATGAACGATGTTACTTATACATAAGGACTCACTCGTGATTTTAGTTGTCATGAGGATTACCAGTGGGTCTTATGGTCCACTGTGCTAAGCACCCTAACACTAGAAGCTTTTGTGAATGGGTACATGTATTTCAAAAACATCCACAGCATCCAAGAACTGTTGGATGATGTATCTCAAAGAACTTATAACCCTCTAAAGTCTGTCTGAAGAGTCAGTGAATCCTACAGAGAACACGGGGCCCAAGAGCAAATGTATATCATCTTCAAAGTGATTGCCTACTTCCAAGGCTTTAGGCCAGATTGACTTGACTACCCTAAAAGTTTTTGGGGGTAGTTTGGGTCTTTTTTGTGGTTTATCCACAATTTCATTAATAGAACATCATACACAGTAACAGCAAGACTATGTGACGATGGACTGTGACAGACTTAGATCTTCTCAGCAATCCAAAATATAATCCCAATAGAACTGGGATGGAAAATACCATCCACATCCAGAGAAAGAACTATGGAGAACTGAATGTGGATCGAATTATAGTATTTTCACCCTTGCTGGGTTTTTTGGTTTTTCTTTCTTGAGGTTTTTCCCTTTGTTCTGTTTTTTTCTTTCCCAACATGACTCACATGGAAATATGTTGAAAATGACTGTATGTGTATAATCTTAGAAAAATGTTGGAAACCATTTTTACATGTAAGTGGAAAAATAATACACTGTTTAAAAAAAAAAAAAAAAAAAAAGATTAACCAGCTGACCTCTCAATGTTTTTTCCCAGTGAAGGAGCTGGTGGTACTTACCGTTATACGTCGCACTGTTTTTCACAATCAACTCTAAATGCTCTCTGAATTCCTCCCGGGATGGGTAAAGGCGTTTACGAACATTTTCACGAAGTGTCTGCAAGTCCATGGGCCGGGTAATAATTTTATAATAATCCTTCACAACTTTTGCATTCACTGGTGTATGGAAAGGGTAAGTCTGTGCAAATGAGAACCAGCAATTCGGTTGGACAACACTTCAACACTGACTCTGCAGAAGACTGGTATCATATTATATCTGATCATATTAAAAAATAAAAATTAGGCTGTGGATGGGGGACCCAAAGACAAAAACCAACAACCTCTGGCCTCAAAGAATCATTAGCCTACTAAAGCAGTCAAGGTACGTCCCATAATTCTTCTAAGAGAGACCATGTTAAATATAAAACAAAGAGGGAGATAAAACATTAGGAGGAATCTGAGGAGAGGGGAGAGAGTCAGAAACTTGCACAACATGGGGAGGTGCAACAGGGGGTAGACAAGGTAAGTGTCCATGAAAAAGGGAACATCTGAACCGGTCCTTAAAACAAGGTGGAGAAATGGGGAAAGGGTCAAGCTTTTTTAGACAAGGAGGACAACATGAGGAAAAACACAGGGGACAGTTTGACTACAACAAAGAGGACGTGGAGGATGAGCCAAAAGTTGCTGACAGAGCAGAGCCACATATACAAGACTCTGGAGTTTCCACTTTGTTGACTGAATATTGGGGAGCTAATGAAGGCAAGGAGAAGAGTTACAGGACTTGCGTGATGCAATGGAAGCCAAGAGGCAAAAAGACTAGGAAATGATCACAACCATCCCGTCAACTGGCAACGACGAGCCGATCCAATGGAAAGAAGCAATAGATGGGAGAGAGAAGCCTAATCAGCACCAGTTTTCAAAGGAACCTTTCCAGAGGGACCAGGTCTGGGTAATACTTGCCCCCCAAACAAATTATCATTGGCACCACATGCCAATAATGCTAAAAGCTAGGCTGGAAAGTCCAAACTCGGAATCAAATCTCCCCACACCATCCTCCCCCTGGCCAATTTAACCAACTTCTCAAGAGGGTGTGATGTTTTCAAAGCCACTCGATTCTGTACTTGCAAAACCATGGAATATCCAGGTTTGTTGATGTCATTTTAGAGAAAGCAATAGCCACAAGCATTCCCCCCCTCCATAGGAGAATGGGTTTTTGCCATCTTGCCTCTGTATTTACTAGAGTATTTACTAATGTACTCACATTGGGAAGATCTCTCATGTCATTGATAATGGACTCCAGGATAGATGACAAGGTCACCATAGGATCCGTCCGTCGTCGATGGATAGACTTATGGGGGCGCTGGAAATCAAAAGGTAGAAAGCTCAGAGACAGGTGTGCCCCTTTGGGAAAGACTAAAATGCAAGAGTGTGACTGTATTCTTTCAGGCCAAGCCTGAAGGCTCAGGTCTAAAGCAGTAGGTAAAGGGTTAAAGGGCTCAGTGAGAAACACAAAAGAAAGAACACAGGGACTCACATTCAAATAATCACAATGAACAGTAGTCCCAACTCGTCGTTTCTTCTTGGGAGGAAGTTGCTGTTTAGGGAACTTGAGAACCAGCGATTTCCTTCTAACCTCATCTGCACTATAAAAAACAACGCAGGGGAGTAGTGCATATGCTCACTAGGGGCACTCAGAGACCACCACCAAGCCCTCACCCCCAAGTTTCTGAAGGGCCTAAAAATAGGTCTGGGGGTGGGGAAGAGCCCTTAAGACCAAAACCCCGCAGACATCCTTCTTCCAAGACTCAGCTTGGACAGGACCTTCCAGTAGTTGTACCTTAACAGGAAAGAAACAGGGCAAACTGTGGCTTCTCTAGACCTTAGTTTCTCCATATGTAAAAGAGGAGCTGAATCAATTGATCTCTAGGGTTCTTTCCAACTCTAAAATCTATGATTCTAACTTAAGGGAAAAAAAAAAAGCCTTAACCCACAAGGAAAGAAAAGAAGAAATCCAAGTTGGAGGTGGAGCTTCTTTTAAGCCCCACTCTTTCCCTCCCCCATTCAGCCAGGTCTCACCCCTGCTCTCCTCCCATAGGTGACTTTTGCCCAATGCCTCAGGATGGCTCTTATTTCCCTTCCTGAACAGTTGTTTTACCTGGCAACACTGCAAGCGCTGTTAATGCATTCTGAATTGTTAATTTACTTAGAAAATACAATTTCACTTTTGAGGACGGAGCCCGAGGAAGAAAGGCTATGTTGTACAGAGATCTTCAGAAACAATGCTACTTATAACAAAAAACCAAAACCTGGAAACAACCCAAATGCCCCCCAAAAGGGAAATGGTTAAGCAAACTATGCCATATGACCTCCCCCCCTCAAAGGTGTACCGTTACCATAGCTCTTTATCGGTATCAAGCATATGGGGCCATGTGTTAGATGAAGTAACCGAGGATACAGATACATACAGACTGCAGCTAGGTCTTATGTGGGCAGGTACACTAAGAAAGCTCAGAAGGGAGGCTGAGAGGTGGTGTAGCTAGTTTGGCTCTTTGGGCTTTTCTAGAAAGCTGAAGTTTAATTAAAAAAAAAAAACCCAACAAAAACTTAGCTTAAAATATATACAAATATTTTAAAGTATACTTCTATAGATTTACGGCTGCTTCTGTCATCCTTCTATCCTGTTACGTGACTGGCCTACCTCCTTTTTCAACCACATATCTCCTGGATGCAATCTTTTACACCACTTCTTGCTCGAGAGTCATCATAGCATCACCAGAAAAATAGTGGTGTTAAAAAGGTGGGGCTTTGTTTCAAGGAGAGCAAGGAATAACAGACGGACAGCCTAAGTGCTGCACTGGTACCCAGAGATTGTGCAGAGCCTTCAAGCAAGGCCTCCTGTATACTGAGTGAACCAGCTTGGCTACCGAGGATAGGGACAAGAGTCCTATGGAATGAGGTGTGGTCAGCAGGAGGCACCTACTCTGATGAGCTCACAGGGCCGTTAAAAAAAGGAACTGCTTGCTTCTTCGTGGCATTCTTTATTCACTCCCTAAGGACAGAAGCCAGGTGGAGAAATGCACCGGAGTTCCTTAAGATACATGCTGCCTCTGTTCTCTCCTATCGGGTGGTGGCTAAGGGTAGGGTCCTTTCAAAATTGTGGGCATGTAGAGTTGGAAGGAACTTCTGAGATCATTGAATCCAACCCCTTCTTTTGACAGATGAGGAGACTGAAGCTCAGAAAAAGAAGTGCCAAAGTGTGAAGGCAAAGGCAGATTAACAAGCCCAAGGCACCTGATCCCACAGCCACTCTGGCAATTGCCTCTCACGGCATTCTGGGTATGAGAGAGGATTGACAGAAGGAAGAGCAGGCAGCCGATCCCCCCACCAGTCCCTGGTTGCAGCCCTCTGAGCCCCTACCCAACACGCTGAGAACATACCGCTGAACTCCAGTCACTCCCTGCCTTGTCACCCCTTACCTCTCAATCAGCTGCTTTCCCAAGACAATCTTGGTCCCTTCCACCTTGATAAGCTCTTCGTTATCATTAGGAATGACAGTTTTTTCCAGCTCTTCCTCCTGTTCCTCTGTCATGGCAACAGGGTTGGAAGGCGGAGCATTGGTTTGGTAATACAAAGGGCAGAATTTGTTTGTCCTCATGTGTCCGATGGCACCACAAGCTCCACATTTTAGCTATGAAAAGAAAAGTTACACGTCACAGGGCAGCGAGTCCCATGCTTGCGGGTGCTAAGCGACAGACACAAAACAAGTAATAAGCCAGATATGGCCTCAGATTCTCTGCCTTTGACCTCTGTCTATTTACCTTGTAAAAAACAGCCATGTAAAGTTGTACAGATAAAACTATACCCGAACCCAAAAAGACAGCTAGACAAAACATGTCCAGCTCAAGTGGGAGCTCAAGAGAACTGGGAAGAAGAAATTTCAAACGAGGGCAGGAATAAACAGGGCACCAGAGTGTCGATCGGTGCTGTTGGTGAGCATCATTCAACAGCAGGCGTGAGAAAGGAGTGATTCAGTGGCTCCACACTTGCATCCAAGTCTGCCCTAAGTCTGCTTCACTGCAAAATGGGGCTTGACACTGAACCTCCTTAGAGGGTACCCAATAAAATGGCGTGCGCACACACACACGCTTACATGTGTATATGTATGTGTGTGGGCATACACATTTAATGTACACATACACACAATGAATAGCAAATTATCCAAGGTAGAATCTGAACTCGGGTCTTTGTGACTCAAGTTCCATACCCGTCCACTGTGCCACGCCACAGCCTATCGTGCCCCACATTCCTATTCTGGATGCTTGTCATTACCTTCAAGTCAGACCGTTACCTCCAAGTCAGGCTGTTACCTCCAAGTCAGGCGTTACCTTCAAGTCAGGCCGTTCCTTCATCTTCTTCGGCTTCTTCTCAGGAGGACCCTTGAGCTTCTCCTTTTCCTGGTTCCGTTTCAATCGTCTCAGCTGTTCCTGAATCCTCCGGCGTTCCTTCCGCATCTCTTCCCTGTGTTGCTCGTCAAATAAGGCAAATTTCCGACTGAAACAAAGATTCCCAGCAGGTTCTCTCAGCCTGTATTATCAGTGGTCCAGCAATGGGAGAATCGACCCAAGGATAAAGGAAGATGGTAACACAATCTGGGGCCTAAATACAGAAAGCCTCCAGAATGCCACCATCTTCCCCTTCCCGGGAAACCTCTTCCGTATGCTCAGAGGAGCCACTGGTATGAGGAACGAACGTTCTCTCCTTCCCCTAGGGAAGTTGACCACATCCCCCAAGGACCAGCAAAGCAGCTGACCGTTATTTAAAAAACCAGAAACCCACAGATGAAATGAAAAATTTCACCTTCCTAAGCTTATCCCCACCTCAGTCAACTCAATCTTTTATTATTATTATTATTACATCTTTTTATTTACAAAACATTAACACTTGCAAAGCCTTGTTTCACATTTTCCCCTCCTTCTCCCCACCCCCTCCCCTAACTGGCAGGAAGTTCACTACATGTTAAATATGTTAAAGTCTACGTTAAATGCAATATATGTATATATATTTATACATCAACTCAATCTTCTTTGGAACCTGCCAAGGAAACCTGATGTCCATCAGCTTTCCCAGGGAAATGGAGTCAACCTGAGTGAGCAGAGCTCACGACTCCAAATGAACAGCATCTCAACCCTACCACTGTTGCTAAAAGTCAAGCTGGGGCTTCCCCTTTCTTGGGGGCCAGCTGTGCTCTATAGAAAGGCTCAGAGCCCACACACTTACATGAATTCTTCATCCTTCGTGGTCCGTATGCGCACATAGGCATCGATAACAGCAGGCTTCCTCACCGTCTCACATCGGACATACTCCTTCCCATCCTCATCTCGAAAGGTACGGTAAATCTTAAGGCAGCGACCGGTGGCCGAAGAGTTAAGACTGGTCACGGAGGCCGTGTCATCGTCCTTGTGCGAGCCTCCAGAGCTCACTGTTGGTGAAAGAAATAACCTTTACAAGCCTTTCCCTGTAACCACGAGAAGCTAGCATCTTCTCTGCCCTGAGTGAAGACGTAGTAAGGTGACAGGACGAAACACTGGTTTGGAAGAGAAAGCGCAAGGGAACGCAAGGGAAAACAAGAAGTTCTGTTCATCGCAACGTCAGTCACCATTCTCACTGAGCTACCTTCCCTAGCCACCCTCACGTTATTGGCGCACCTAAGCTAGAGAGAGCAGCTAAGCAGCTGCTCTTAAGCCATCGTCAACTATCGGAGACGGCGAGTACCCATCATTCCGATAGGGCTCACTCACTCTCCTCCTCTCTGATTTTTCCTTCACTGAGCTTCACAGTCCAATCCGCCTTTTTACCAACCTTCTGGCTTCTCTAATCTCATCCCCCACTTTTCCTGTTGCGCCACACTCTGCCGCATATCACGTTGTGTTACGTACACAGTCCCTTTTTGTCCTTCTTCTCTTTCTTGCCCGTTTCCTTGTCATTGGCACCTTCCTCACCCAGTAGCATTCGTTGTAATTCCTTCCGCTCCTGCTCCTCCCGCTCCCTCGATAGCTGAGAACTGGTTTTCTTGTTCTGTAGCATATTCTCAATGTTCTTTCCCATTTCTTCAAAGTCGCTGTCCTCAGCTGAGCTGCTATCGGTGTCGGTTGATAAAATCTCAGTCGATGCCAAAACTCTGAAAGTAAAACCACCGTGAAAACCAGCACGACAAAGGGGAAACCCCCACCCCGGCATAATCCAAAGGGCTACCAAATTTGATCGGGCAAGTTAAGAAATGAACACCACTCAGGGCCACCTCTAAAGGCACTATGATGCCGAGGGACTCGACCAGAAAGACTAGACTAGTCACAAAAAGCAAATTTGACGGAGTGCTGGAGGCACGTGCCAGCTAGAGAAGGAAGGAAGGAAGCCAAAGGGAGACCGATGGTAAATCAATCCTTCCACCAAGCTATCCCAAAGCCAAGCTAGCTCTCTTAGCACTACTCCCAGCCCCAGAGCCTCCTGAAGCCAAGAGGACAAATCATCCCGGCCCATTGTCTCTTTAACGCCCCTTCTTGTGTCTCTTGGGACAGTGAGAGGGCTCTCCGTGACAGCCTTCCAACAGATGCTGAGTTGCTCAGCACTGGCCTCCTGGGGAACCTCAACCTCTTGCCTATCCAGTTACATTTCCGGGAGTCCCCTTCTCCCCTTTCCAACTTTGGCCGCTAACTGCATTTTAGCAACACACTTGTTCTGTAAGTCGAAGATCCGCTGACATTCTTCTTTGTAACGTTCCTGATGTTCAGCCACCGAAAACCTTGACCCTCGGGCAAATTTACTCATGGGCCCCTCTCCAGAGCGAGCCTGTTCTGTCGACATGGTGCGCACAACATCGATCACTTCCCACCGAGACAGCTTCTTGATCTGTGACAACATGCACACACATATAACATGCACCTCTTTAAATTATTCTGGAAACAGGCTGAGGGATCGGAGGACCAAAGTGGCTGAAGTAGACGACTTTGGGGAAACTAAGCCCTGATACGTGTATCGTCAGCCGACCTACCTTAGGAATCCCCAGACTGCCCCTCACACCTGACTCCTGGCTTTACCCTCCACACAAAGCCCAGTCAGCCTCCTCCACACCAACCTCTTCCTCCGGCACACCAAATTTACGGAGAAGTTGCTTGGCATTTTTTAGAGAGAGGCGACGGAGATCTGCATCGGTTCCCGTGACTGTCTTCTTCACTGGCTGGGGTTCCTTATCATCCTATCTCAAAACATAAAACAGTGAGGAAACCCCAGAATATCCACTCTCACTACTAGCCTACCATTCTGAAGGTAGCCCTCTGGCCAAGCCTGCAGATAATGCCCCTCCCAGTAGTGTCACCTTGCACACGCCCTCACAGCCACGGCTACAATCTTACCTTCTGTTGGGTTGGTTTGTTTGGAATCTTCACATAGGAGAAGCCTTCCCCACACCCTGTAGGATCTGCCACCCCAGTCACTTCCAGAAGACACTTGCCCTTCATGGCTGCAATGAAAGCCCTTGTAGTATTCCAGGGGGCAGTACGCACCTGGATTGGGAGGAGATTCAGAGCTAGTGGCACGGCCCACAGGAGAGTAGGAGAGTCTTTCGACTCCCCCCTCCCCCCAAAAAATGAACTGCTCCTTTAACCTGGTTCTCCTTTCTCCTATTGTCTCAGTAGTAGGTTAGCTGGCTGACCACTGCAAAGACATGCTCTTCAACATTTATAACTCTGCTGTCGGCTTCCTCTCCTCTCCCCCCTGAGCCACGGACTACCGTCAACATCGATAAGCAAATGAAAATGAACGCTGAAGCATGTGTTCTTCTTGTAGATGCTTTGACTTCTCCAAGTGAGCAGTCGGGCTAGACAGGCTGAACAGTTGTCCTTATCCCGACATCATTGGGCCAAATCCCACTATTTATTGACTATAAGGCTCCTCCCACTCTCCCCCCCCGTTTATAAGAAGTTTAATCACTGGCTGCTGAAATCATCTTCCTGACCACACTTGCTAGTTTAGGACAAACTGAGGCCCACAGAGGGAACTGCTTTGACAAAATTGTGTCAAAGGTCCCGTGGTTAATTCCCGGTTCCAAGTTCTAGCTCAAAGACTGTTTTGTAGGTTCTCTAAGTCAGCAGCTGCCCCTCTCCCCACTCCTCCGAGCCCAATTTCTCTCCTCGGTAAATGAATATCACAGAAGTACTTCCCTCCCCATACCCTGGGTTGACTTCCCTTTCCTGTTTCTGCTCGCTGACGACTTCCTTCTGTTCTGCGCTACAGACTGAACCAGCTTCCCAACCCTCATTTTTTTTCCATGTGAGATGGCATCCCCAGGACACCAGGACACAACTGGGAAATGAGAAGGCTGCTGGCAAACTGTCACGCTGGTTGCTAAGGCTGAAAATGGCAAGGAACAGGAGAGGAGATGAGTTCCCAGGAATCAGCACAAAGTTTACCTCGTCATCAATTTTCATCTGAAAATCTTCTTCGTTCTCTTCTTCAGGAGCAAAGAAAGATTTTTCCCCATAACCAGCATCCTGGAGAGGAAAACAAGTGTGGACAAGTCATCCAACAAGCATTATATGTCCTCGAGGCAGAAAGAAAGGCGGCCATGGCAGCCTAAACGTCTCAGGGGACAGAGTCAAAATGGCCTCCGTGGTTTCCCAAGCACTTATTACAGGCCAGCTAAAGTCAAAAGATGTTCAAGGTCCACAGTGAAGATTCATCACTTCCTGGACATCACCATCCCAGTCTTAAGTGAATTCAGTTCCTCAAGACCAAAGTCCTACTAGGCAAGAAGCCAGCTCAAGACACCTGGTCCTTGCCTACTTGGGAAGGAAGAGAACCGGAAACCTATCCTGGGTTTCTTCACACTGCACCTACAGCACTCTAGCTTGCCTGATGGATGCTGGGAACAGCCCACGAGTGACTTCACCGCTCACACAGCCGCCTTACCACCATCACTAAGGAGACGCCAATCACCCTCCAAATGGATAAAACAAGCCTTTTTCAGATCAAAGAAACCTTTCCAATGTCTCAGAACACAGGAAGTGCCTCATCCATTCAGAACCTTTTCTGGCCCAAAAAACAGGCAGCATCCCCCCTTCCACCCCTGAAGTTTTCCTCAAAAGCTGAAAGGGAAGCACAGCTCAGCAGCAGCTACAAGGAAGGAGAAACTAGGGGAGGTACCTTCAAGCGCTGCTCTGCAGCTATCATGCTATAATAAGCACAGCACTGCTCTGGAGACACCATAGCTCTGATCTCTTCTTCGGTGGGTAAACGGAAATCAGTCTTCAGCACCCACCAGTTTGAGTCCATCCCTGGAAAAAACTCAGGAAGTGAAATCTGCCCTTAGATCACACCTGCAAAATCTCCAGCAGCATGGCCAAGAGCCATAGAGTGCGCCTTGGATGAGGACTTCAACGAAAGGGATGTCACCGGCACAGATGCTGCCACCCACCCCCTTACCTGTGCGCTTGAAGTCGGCACAGAGCTTTAATCTCTTCCGGATGCTGCTTTCTGAGTGGGAAGGGAAAGCTTTTTTGATATCCTCCATACGGATCCTTCGGGGACGGTCTCTACTCTTCCAGAATAAGCGGTAAATGAAAACCTGCCAGTCAGCACAGACAAACGAACAAACCAATAAACAATCAAATGATCTCTTTGACGAATCTCCCAGGGTTCAGGAGGAGGGCGAGAAGCACCTGCCTCCTCTGGGCCCAGTCCCTTTCTGATCCATTCCCCTAAATCAGACCTGCAGGAAGTCTCGGATGTGAGTGTTGGCCCGTTTGGAGTTGGGACCAGGAACTTCAAACAAGGGGCACTGCTGGCCAACGACAAAGATATCGACCAGCTCCCGAATATAGTAACCCTGACGTGTCCGAATAATCAAGAAGTCTGTCTCTGGCATCTTATGAAGATAAATTGGAGCTCGAAAAAGGTTGTTCTCAAATGCCTATTAGAAAGAATAAAGGAATGAGAAATGAGACCCAGAAAAACACTTGAGGAGGAGCCTGGCCAGAGAAGAAACTAACCAATTGTCTTTGTTCTCTGGTCTTGCTGATGTCTAAACTGTTTCTAACACCAATAAAATCCCAGAATGCCAAAAGAGAATAGAGAGGTACACACAGTTCATGCTTAGTAGTTCATCTCAGGAAAGAAGCTCAACTATCACCGGTGTGAGAAACCAACCCCTTAGGGAGAGAGATGCACAAGGAAGCAAGCTACATTGAGATCAACTATCCCTGGAAGCCTATGACCTTCAAAATGGCTTTTAAGAACTACTAAAGGAGAAAGATGTTTAGCATATTATTGGGGGGGGGGGGGGGGAAGCATGAAAGAGGAAATTAAACACAAAGCAGAAAGGGAGTGCCACAGTCTGAAGAAGGCGGTAAATGCTGGAAGTATACACAGAGACCAAGGGAGGGACCGGCCTCGATGAGGTAAGAAAAAAGAATCAAGGACCAGCAGTGAGCCAAGAAATAGGTTGCAGAGGCAAGACAAAGCTAAGCCCACGTTAGAAGGCCCAAAAAACAGAAGAAATGGCCAGTACATTCAGGAGAGATGGTGAGACAAAGCTGGTGAGCACAGCGGGCCCCTGCAGTAGAGAGCACAAAGGGCTGCCTTAGAGAAAGCTTTGCTTTCTCTAAGAATATGCTTTGCAAAGAGCCAAAGGAGGTCCATAGGACTGGAGGCCACAGATGGCACAGCTCAGGCGTGTTCCTTACTCCATAGTGACCATGACCAACATGGCCAAGTTTCAATTTTCCACACGTGGCAAATGCACAGTGGGGGGGGGGGGGGCAGAAAGAAAGGGGAATGAGGATGGGGGGGGGGGAATTAGCCAAGACAAATTTATAACTCCAGGTTGACTTCTCTGTGTCACCCAGATGTTTCTGAACTCCCTCTCCTCACCTATGCTTGGGAAAAAAGAAATTCACTTTCATCTTAACTCTCAGAACATGATATTTAGGAAGAAAAATTTTACTCTCTTAAAAAAAAAAAAAAAAAAAAATCAAAAAAATCAAGATACTATATTCCTGATACAAACCAAAGTTTGTTTCTATCATCTACTCCACTGTTGGCTACCCATGAAAATTAGAAACTTAGAGGTTCATTAGGTTGCCCTGATGACCCCATTCATAGCCTCCCATGATTGACTTTTCCTGCCCTGACTGGGGGCCATCTATTCTTTCCTTTACACAGGACTTAAAATAGAGGGGGCGGGGTGAAGAATGGGAAGGAGAGGGAATTCCTTACCTGTAAAAGCTGGCCAGGATGGAGAGAGCCCAGGAACGGAGACGTGTGGCAATAAACCGTTTCTCCATACTTACAATCGGGGGCTCCAGGATCCTTTCCAGGTTTCTAGGAAGAAAACAGACCCAGGCAGTGTGAGCAAACATAGCCAGCATCCCTCCCCGAGTGAGCACCGAACCACACCCAAGCCCCACAGGGATATGGTAAAGTACACATACACACAAAACCCACACACAGTTCTGTCCCCAAAGGCGCTCATGGGCTCAAGGAAGAGAGGAGGAACACAAATCTATGGTTACATCATCACAATGTGTAATGACAACAGGCAGATCCCCTAAACAAACTCACCCGTTTATAATAGTTTTTTATCTTGGTTGCCATGCCGACCTGCATCATTAAGGGACCATTTTCCTCACTATACTCGGCAAGAATCAGATCTCCATCTTTTCCTGTCAGGTCCTGGGGCGTGCGCATGAAAAACATCTCCCCACCACCTGAGGCCTGGCGTTCTTGTTCTCTCATCTGCCCAACACAGAGAAAACACAGGCCACATCAGAGCACAGGACTGAGACCAGAATGCACTTCAGCAAAAGCCAGAGGCACAGCATCCTGGCCCCTCCATGGTCGCCTCAACCCTGCTCCTGTATACCTTCCCTCCCTCCCCCCAGAAAAGCTTTACTTTGGCTTTCTTCTTGATGTGTTTCAGCAAGGGCTGGACAGCGTGGGGACCTGGCTGAGATAGGGCCCCAAAGGAGTACTTCTTCAGAGGTGGCCGGTGAAACTGCCGGAGTTTGACAGGGCCCATGTGGGTGGGAAAGAAGGGCTGCCGAAGCTCCACCGCAGGGATTGAATGCTGGAAGAGGCAACACACAGCCTCTGGCTGGAGAACTGACCCAGCACCACAAGGCACTCCCAAAAGACTGACTGACCTCTCCCTCCCTCCATATAAAGTTGCTCTCACCTGGATGATGTTTCCTCCAAAGGTACCTCGAAGGCCCTGTTGCTTGGGGTAGTAAAACTCATCGTTGGACAGGTTCCAAGGGTCCTTCACCTCCGGCTGGGACATGTTCTGATCACACAGCAGCAAATGGACATCACTCAGAGAGCTCCTCAAATGCCCCAAAGATCCCCACACCTAATCTCCCAAACCTCCTCACAGACCTGCTGGGGCTCTTCCTTAATAACTCCAGTTTTCCCCAAGAGAATTCGACTCTTCTTTAGAGAAGATTCCTTCTTACTCTCCTTTGAAGGGGAATTCGATGTTGTCTCTTCCTTTTCATCAGGTATTTCTGACAATCAAACAAAGATGACTCGGGAACAGCCTCCAGGGAGATGGAACTCCCTTACTGAGAGTCCTCTGTAGTTCTAAGGGCCAGCCCCAGGAAAACACTGAATTTTCCCTCTCCCTTCCCGCCCCTCCCCTCCTCCCCGCCCTGCCTTTTGTTTACAGATGAGGAAACAGGTTCAGATAAGCAGAAAGGCTGAAATGAAAACCACCTCCAGGGTTTAAGGAAAACCAGAAGAATTTTTGTGTGTTCCCTTACTGGGCTGATAAGCAGGCAGGGAGTCCTTCCCAGATTATGGAGAGCAGCCCTCTGTACACACCAAATGTTGACTGAATGATCTTTGATTTCCCTCCAGAAAATCCCTTTCTCATTACCCTTAACCAACCAACCAAATATTCTCTGTCCGTGTGTGTGTATGTAGACACATATTTTGTGTGTGTATACATATGATCTTACATAAAAAGATTTTCTATAACACATAAAATTATACGAATACACGTTTTGCCACTACTCAAATACTTGATGTTCTCTCAAACCTACTCTTGAAAAACTAGGAACCATCAAACAGACACAGCTGCAATTGTCGCCACTCCCCAGGCTCACCTCTTTCTCTTTTTATTTTTGCAAGGCAATCGGGGTTAAGTGACTTGCCTAGATTCATACAGCTAGTAAGTGTTAAGTGGCTGAGACTGGATTTCAATTCAAGCCCCCTCCCCCCAACTCCAGGGCCAGCATTCTACACACTGTACCATCTAGCCATCCCTATTCTTTCCTCCAAGTACATCTGTGGTTGCCTCATCCAGGAAACCAGCCTGCAGCAAAGCAGGAAGGACTTCGCCCTGTACCTCTTTCTCCTCCTCCCCTCCTCTCCAGCACACCTTGGTCCTTTCCTGCCCTCAGAGTCTATAAGTCAACTACCCAGATGGGGAGAAGAACACTGGTCGTGGCCACTGCCATACCCAGTATGAGATTCTCATCATTCGGATCAAGTGTCAGGACGGGAGGCTCCAAGATCCGAGGCATGGCCAGGGCATCCCAGATGATGTTGTCCTCCCAGCGGCCATAAACCAGTTCTTCATTGTCAATCGGGAAGATGGAGTACCAAGGTTTGTCATCATCCAGAGTGGAAGTAAAACCTATTCAAGATGGGAGACGGGGATCCTTAATAGCGGGCAAGTGAGGGATGGGCAAATGCTCATTCCACCATGACTAAGGGGAGATGGAAAATGCGAACGTGCCAGGAGAGTTATCTAGCTATCTGCCTGAGAAGAAATAAACACATCTCAGGTTTGGTGAAAATAGCATTTTTCACTTTTTATTTCCCTGCGAGCAGTTTGAAAAAAGATGAGGTATTCATCACAAAGTGCTGAAACTCCAGAAAGATTTCTCCAAGTTCAGGAACAGGCTTCCAGCTCACTATTTCGTGAGACGGTAAAGCCTCCCCGGCTGGTGAGCACAGAAACATCCCAAGGGCTCGGCCAGGGTCTCCAATCCCACTCTCACTCCCCTGTCTTTGCTCCCCCCAAGCTCACAGAGTCTGTCCCCCTCCCACCTTGCTGAGCATTGTATGCCATGGCATTCCTGGTCATGCTAGAGGGCAGCCAGCCCGCAAGGCTGGCCCGCTGAGGCTTTGTCCCCTTGTGCTTGATGTCTTCCCCATCCCAGATGATGTCATCTTCCCAATGGAGTTGGGTAACCATCAAAAAGTTCTCGTCAGCCAGAAGATCCCCTCCTTCCTCCACAGTGCCTGAATCCTGCATTAGTAGAGAAAACATCATGATGCTGGGACCCGAGACCAAAGGTGTGGACAAAGTAACCACCCTGCCTTCAGGATCCATGTTGTGAAAGAGCATGCTCACAAGATACCCACGTGTTAAGGACACTCAATTTCTAAAGCTGGTTGAAAAGGAAAACAGAAGTGGGCAGAAGAAGAATGAAATTTCTCTTTCCCCGGTCTCCCCCCAACAGCAAGTCAAACAAAGCACTCTTCTCTCCTTGGCCACGGATTCCTGGTCAATGGCCTGAGAGAGACTAACTCAACCACTAGATGAACTCCTCCTATTACCTACTGCTGACAAGATAAGTGACCGAAGGCCCAACGTGAGCCACGTTTTCAAGCCTGTCCCTCTGTTTCTCCCCCCCTCCCCCCCCACTTCAAAGAACCTCACCTTCTCCGCCATCTTTGGCTCTGGAGACGGCTGCTCTTCGGCAGTTTTGAGTTTGAAGCCATAGTCAAACCCGCTGCCATCTTCAGGGACACCCAACATGTCATACCACAAGCGGGCAGGGCCATAGCGCCACTCCGCTACCTTTGGCTTGGTATCTGTAACTTTGTCTATGTCTCCAGCTGACTGAGAAAACTTAGACTCCACAGGAGCCATCATCGTGATCTACAGTAGAACAGGGAAAGAGACAGAGGCCCATCTTTTGTTGAGCTTCAAAGCACCGAGTTCTATATGGGCAATGTCTTTTATGGATTAAGACAAAGAACCCCAGACTTCCTGTTGCTGCTGAGGCAATAGTCATAATGAAATGACTTTAAAGAATCCCAAGGAGAGTTTGAGCAAAAGATATCCTTGCCTGAGGGTAAAGATGGAAGAAGCCATGGAATGATGTTACCAAGAGCATCTTACCTACTCTTCAAGACTCATCAGACCTTGAGTCAAGGTTTGCCCTCCCTCTATCATATTCCTTTTCCATCAGCTGGAGAAGTGTAACACCAAGCCAGGATTCTCCACTGACAACTGTCAGGAACCTTAGCCCACCAGGATGACTGGCCTCTACTGTGCCTACCTCATCGTCTGAAAGACACTGCTCTGGAGGGGGAGGGGGAGCAAATTCATAGGACCACAGCGACGATTTCCTCTCCATCTCGGAGTCCCCTGAGCACTCGCTGTCCTGGAGTTGATCGTCGGGGGTTAGTTCTCGATATTTTCTCTTCCTTTTCCTGCGAGCACTCCGCCAAACAGATGGAACGTTCTTCCCTGGGCCAAAGAGACGAAGGAAGCGCAACACCTGGAACAGAAGGAGAGTTGCTGCCTGACTCCAGGGCCGCTGTACTACCCGCCACAGGCCAGCCGCCCCAGCAGCAGAGTCTCAAAGTCCGAGACCGAAACAGAAGCTTGTAGGGTAGAAGATAGTACCAAGGTTTACAAAGCCACAGGGGAAGAAGTCTGGGTTACTAACTGCTAGTCTGGCCTACCTACAAATGGAAGGCCAAACAATCACACCACCCACTGCTATCACCGCTTTTCACAATAAGTAGTGCTTAAAGTCATTTCTCCCATCAGCCTATCCAGGTTCAACCACCCAGGAAGGAATTCAAAGTGAGCCCTGCTCTTCTAGAAACGCTCTCCCTCAATTCCCACAGAGCACAGGCCACATGTAGCCCAAGACACAAAAACTCTTAAGATTATTGCCATTCTTGATCCAACATCACGCACAGAGCTCTGCACCAGAGCAAGGTTCGCCACATACTATGCCACCCAACAGTATAGGACCTCAGTTCCAAAGGTTGCATTTACAACAGCTGGCTTATTTTAGTCCCCATCATCCAACTCAAATGATACTTTCATGAAGCCTTCCTTGTTTCTCCTGGATCAGTAATGGCCCTTCCCTTTGCATCCCCCACCCCACCCCCACCCCCAGGACTGAGCTATCCCCCCTCTAATGCATGTACTATGCAATCTTGGGGATTCTACCTATCTTAGTAGCCCTTCCAGAGCACATGAAAGAACAGCAGTGGAGGGGAGCAGAATAAGTCCTGGGTTTGTGATCAGGAGGCCTGAGTGAGTGCGAGTGCTGGCTCTGATACTTCCTAGCTCCAACTGATTCACCAAGGTTAACCAGTTATGCTCCTTCCCACTTCAGAGCAAGGAACAATTAAAGCACCATCCAAACCGGAGCAATTATAAGTTAGGTCACATTACGTATCATGACACTCCTGAATAACGTTATCATAGTTTTTGTTTTTTTAAATTTCCCTCACTTAAGCTTCATGGTCTACACAAAGAGGTAGGCAAAGAAATGCTTGGGAGGGAATTTTTTCATTGGTTTCCATTCATTCCTTGGAAAGCAAGTACATGATCTTCTTTTCCATGGCCTATGTGCTCAACTAAGCCTGAGCTCACCTTCCTTTCCCTTCTCTTTCCACCTTCATATCAAAGGCCTCCCAAAATATAAAAACCCATCATACCTTGCCTGGTCGAAACTCGGGAAAAAGCTCCGTGACACTGGGTAATACTTTTGTGGCATCACGCTGCATGATCCCAGCCAGAGGTAGAGTGAGCGTGCCCTCCAGTTCCGCCTGCCTCGATTCTTGTGGACCCATATCGGAATCGGAGTCAGAAGAACTGCTGAAGTCTATCTTCTCTGAGGTGATGGAGGAAGAGGCAATAATAGAAGGCAGAATGATACCATCTCCATCCTCTGACATTGCTGCAACAAGACAAAGAAGCATCTTTGTCATTTAAAGCAAGGTGAGGTTCAAGCCCCACTTCAGTTTGAGGTATCACTCGCAGACAGAATCCCCGGCATTGGGACAAATCCCCAAACTGACCTCGTACCTGAGATCCCTAAGGCTAGAGCCTACAAGAGGACAAAACCTCAGCCATATCAACACAGTCCTCTCTGTAACCCCATAGAAGCCTGGGGCAGAGGCTGGAATGGGAGAAAAGGTCAAGCTGTTAGACTCTACAGGGGGCTACATTACAGCTGGCTCGGAGCACCACTACCTGTAGAACGTGCAGCACGTTGAGAATAATAATGAAAATGCCCAGAAAGTCAGGCCTATGGGGAAAGGGTAATGGAATTTAGGGTCATTTAGCCAACAAACTAAAGCCAGCAAAGAGAAACCAATAGCAGGATATTTCTACCAAGAAAGAAATGGCTAAAACTGGGAACACAAAGCTGAAAGTAATTGTGAATCACAACTTGTGAGTGAAGGAAGTCAGGATTCTCCCCCAACTGCCAAAGTCAGGGAAGGGAAAACAACCTAGTGACCATAGATGGTAATTAGAATTAATAATAGCTATTCTTCATAAAGATTGACAAAGCACTTTACTATGCTAATTTAGTACAACTCAGAGGTAGGTGCTATGATTATCCCCATTTGGGGAAGGAGGGAGAAGCAAAGCAGGGGAAATAAACTGAAGCCCCAAGCCCCAAGGTGAAGTAACCTGCCCAGCCCAAGATGTCTCTCGGGAAGGATCCAAACCCCCAAGTCTAGAATGCCATCATGATGCCTCTCTTATCAAGGGTCCTGCTGGTCTATATAACCCTCATCCCAGGATTCCTGGCCTAGTAAGCTATTTCTTTAAGACAGACAGACATCTGTACTGTCACGCTGACTTGAGTATACTACAAAATCATATCCCAAATGTTTGGAAAGTCAGACTTCCACATGGCAGTTAAGCTCTGGATGTTTTGTGTGAGAACCAGCATTAGGTGAATAAAGCCCAAAAGGGCAGTAAAATAGTATCTGTATGTATTGAACGTCATCCTGGGAGTCAAGAATGGCCTCGTGATCTCTGGACCATACCAAGGTGCACACAAGAAGTTCCTAACAAGCAGTGCACTCCTCCCTAGCAGTTCAGTTTTGCTTTCTGCTTCAGGCCGGGCTTTAGACCATACTGGCCTTGTCATTCCTGGGACAATACACCAAAGGATGAATGATGGCTTTGAGGCGACACTCACCACAGACAGTAAGGTCTTGGCCATCATCCTTCCTCATGGATCCTGATGGAGGAGGCGGGGGAGGCATCAGCTTGGAATCAATATCTTCACAATCTGCATCATAATCGTCATCATCATCTAAGAAACAAGAGAGAGCCCAGTCAGAATATTTTCCCAGGGGTTGTTCGGAGCACCCCATCCCCATGGGGCATCCTGTAGACTCCTGCGAACATATGAGAGATGTAGCCCTGGCTTTGAGGAAGAGATGGAACGTTCACATTGCCAAACAGCACACTACAAACACATGCATATAACTTTACTGGTGAAGTAGTACTGGTCTTACAACAAATCATTTTACCTTCTCCCACCATGCCCCCCCCCCCCCCCCATCAATTCTTAGCCTCCCCTTCCATCCCACATCTGTGACCTTATCTTTCTCCAGCTCTGAAATGTACTTGACACACCTTGATAGTCCTTCTGACCTGGATCTCTATAACATCATGCTCTCCTGGGTCTTTCTGCTAACTACTAGTCTTTTTTCTCCTGTTCTCTCTTTAATAACAACAATTGTCCCTCAAAGCGTAACGCTAACCCCACTGCTCTTCTCTCTCCCTGGTCACTCCCTTCTATTTGTACCAGCATGCTGTTAATTTCCAAAGCTGTCTTGCCAGCCCTACCCGATTCTCTGCAATTATCTGATTCCTACGATCTACCCTGCCCTCTCTACTGAGATGCCCCAACAACTAAACTTAAAGATGGGCTTCTAACCTCCTCTCCCTCTATCACATGCTGTCACTGACACTTCATTGAGCTCTTTTTTAAAAAATCCCTTTTCAATTCCCTCATCACCTTCAACAGGGTCTTATTCTTGCCCTAGGTTTTCAACCTTCGCAGGCAAAGACTTTTCTTGAGCACCCACTATGGGCCAAGTACTTAACAAACAGTATTTCATTTGGCCTATCTGGGTGCTCAAGAGCCTGCTGATAAGATACAAGAGATTACTGCCCATCTTTGCTGGGCAGTTATCAAACAGCAACAGTGTATCCACAACTTAACGAAATGAAGAATTAAATACTTCCCATCTGGTGCCATAGTGACCATCAGGCTGGCTGGAGACTGCTTGGAGCTAAGCTGAGGAAGGTAGACAGGCACACCTGTGGCCCAGGGCCCAAGGGCCATGGCGGTAACTGGGCCCAAAAGCTGGGGCAACGACTGACCACCAAGAGTGCTGACAGCTTCCCATGAATCACCTGTAGGACAGGTTGGTTGCAAGCTGCTCATGACTTGATGATATCTTCGGCTTTCATCTTCTGCCACCTCAGTGATGTCAGAATAGTCTACGGCATCTTCGGTGCTCTTAACCCAACCTAGAAGAGGGAAAAAAAAGAGATCACAGGAAGAAGCAACCCCGATTCCCCCATCATTCCTATCGCCACATCAATCCCAAATGCCCAAGAGCTCAATTTCACCTTCTTCATCCACAAAGACGCCATCAGTTCCAGATAATTCCTCTTCACTTGCAGTGATTTCAGTGATCAAACTGCCAAGACCCAAAGCCCCAAGACCTGCCAAATGCTTCTTAGACTCCTGAAAAATGAGACCAGGCAGAGTTGAGGACCCCTAATTAAGATACCACTCTCCTATATTTTCAGCTGCCTTTCCTACTCCAGCACAAAACATAGCCTTAAATCAACAAGATACTTTGGACCTGCTAAAGGAATGGACCTCTAGGGGGGCTGGGAAATCATCTTTGGATCCTATTCTCCCTTAGGCAGGCCCTCCTTAAAGATACTATGACCACGCTCTAATCAGGGGAAAAAAACGCAAAGAATTCAAAACGGAGTGAGGACCAAAATAAGTAAAGGGAAAGAGGCCGGGCACCCTCCAAGAAAGTTCATTCGAGAAATGGGAATGATTTCGTTTAGAAGGCGGCCAATGGAATGGCGGGGCGGTTTATAAATCGAGCAGGGAATGCTAAGAAGTGACTTTCCATGATAACAGAAGGTCGAGGAAAACCTTTCATTTGAGGGAGATTTCTCTGGGGTGTGACAAAAGGCAGGTGAGAACCTTGTCCCAGAAGCGAACACTTGGCGGGAAGGGGGGGTCTAGAAAGGGTTCCTTCATGGAAAGCTCCAGAAAACGGACAGAGCTCTCCCGGGAACATTCGAGAGCCGTTGCGGTCTGGGGCAGAGGGGGGAGGTCCCGACTCAAACGCTTCTTCGGATTCCAAATGGGAGGCTAAGAGGAGGCTCGACTGCTCGTTCCCCCAGCCCAGTCCCAAGCCTCCCTTTGACAGCCGAGAAAAGCGAGGCTCGGAGAGGGAGAGAGGGAGCCGGCGGTAGGGGGCCGGGAGGGCAGAGGCGGTGGGGGGGAGGGGCGGGGCTCGGCAGGTGGAGGGGCAGAGCTGCCGGCCCGCGTGCTCACCTTATCCAGTATGCTGTCCCCTTCTAGCTGCCCGGCTTCATTGATATTGCCAAAGAGAAAGCCGGCTAAGGAGAAGGGCCCCCCGCCGCCGCCGCCGCCGCCGCCGCCGGCGTCCCCATTCCCGCCGTCGCCGCTGGCGCCCCCATTGCCGCCGCCACTAGAGCTGCTGCTGCCGCTGCCGCCGCCGCCGCTGCCGCTACCACAATTCCCGCCGCCGCCGCCGCTGCTGCTGCCGCCGGCCGAGTCCTCGTCGCTGTCCGAGTCCGACATGATGCCTCCTCTCAGACCGGGAAGCAGCCGGTTACCACACGCGCCGGACACACAGAGACAAGGCGCGCGCCGGTCTCCCGGCGGCCCCTCCCTCCGGAAGTTCGGGAGGGTCGAGGGGCACACCGGAAAAGCCCCAGGTAGGCCGCGGAGGGCGGAGCGAGCCTTCAGGCGGCCCGCCGCGCGATTCTAGCCTCCGCTCCACGGGCCCTCTCGGCGCCAACTGATTTGACGCGCCCGGAGTTTGGCCCCGCCCCGCCCCGCCCTGCTAGTTTGGCCCCGCCCAGCCGCGCTTCGCGCAGCCGCTCTAGAGACCTCCAATGGGAGGGGGAAAGGGGGGGAAGGGCGTCTCCGGGTCACGTGTAGGGTGTGCCGTCACGTGGTCTCGGCTCACCCGGCTCTGTGGCCGCGGTTCCCCTGACCCCTGGTGTTCCACTAGTCTCTGGGGGGGGGCGTCCCGTGGTTATCAGCGTAAGCCGAGGAATAAAGGCCGGCGGGGGCGGCGGGCCTCCAGCCTCGTGGTTGCCTGGAGGAGGAGGGGGAGGAGGAGGAGGAGGGGTGGAGGGTGGTAGGAAACTGAGGCAGGGGCGGCGGCAGCCAGCTGGCTCAGTTTTCTAGGCGGCTACCGCCGCCGCCGCCGCCCTCGCCTGCTAGTGCCCAGGCCAAGAGTCCTTCTCCTTAGCCCGATAGGAATGGCTACATTTGTATCGAGAACCACGGGGCAGCCGGTAGCACGCACCCTCTTCACCTCCCAGTGCCCCTGGCTAAGCCTGGCAGCCTGCCTCCCCAAAGTACCCTGAGCTGGCAGGCAGGCGCCCGAGCAGCGCGCTACGGAAGCCAGACAGCACAGCCACGGAATTAGGGGGGCGGGAGGAGAAGCGCCGGGCTTGCGGCTTAACCGCACGATAGCAGGGAGGGGCTTCCGAGCCCACCTTAACCGTTGCTTTGTCTAGCCTCCGTAAACGTCAGTAACTGAGACCCCTGAGCGCGTCCTTCTTGGCACAGAAGGGGGCGGATGAACCGCGGTTTCCTGACACGGATGCATCGAAGCGAGTCAAAGGAAATAAACGGGGTCGATTTGGATGTGGGTCCGCCCGAGTTAGCTCAGAAAGCAACCACTTTTTCCTTCTGTGTAGTGGTACCTGGGAGTGGGAGAAAGATTGGAGGGTAAAGGGGACTCGCTATCTATGTGACTAAGGTTGCCAGAGTGGAAACTGACTGATGTCATCGATGAGCAAGAACAAAAGTAGGTGTTCCCTTAAGGAAAAAGGAAAAGACACGCGGATGGATGAAATCCACCGGGTTGCTGTGCAAAAGGGAAGGGCTGGAAAAATTAGGGCTATGGGGGGGAATGTGCAACCGGTCGATTATACTTGTAGGGTATTCACAAATTGGGGGTTTGGAACTTGGGGAGCAGCAGAAAAAGTAAATGCTTCCACTTCCGACCACAATGCAATGATAATGACATTCAAGGGCGGGCCAGGGGAAAAAAGAGACTAAAATCCAAGTGGAAATTCTAAAGATTCTGAATTCTAATTCTAAAGATTGATTCGGTGGAACAACAAATCACACAAATAATCCATAATTTCATTCCAGACAATGATGATGATGAGAGAAGGTACCAAAACCTTAGGGGAAATTTTATATTTCTAAATAGCTACACGTATAAAATGGAGAAAAAGGAAACTCCTACCCAGGTAGGAAGTAGGAAGAAACCTTTGCAAGGGGAATCCTAAGGTTGAGACAATAACAATGCAGAGGCCTGGGGAAAATCAGCAAAGCTTTATCACCATTTAATTATGAATAATTTACAAGTGACTCTAGCATATTAGTTTTCATACAAAATCCATTTAAGTATACAGATCAAGTTACCAGTGTATGTTACAGTACCACATCCCATCAGCCACGGGCAGAGGCGATTCCCTGCTCTGCCAGAGATGGGCTAAATTCATTTTCAGGGGAAACCAAAGTTTGCCCAAACAATACCCAAATTGAAAGAGTGTGAGGACAGGAAGGAAGGCACCGTAGGATTAAAATCCACTCAAGAGAGTTGCAGTTGTCTCAGTACTCTGTTCCTATCAATTACCCCACCCCACCCCAGCAAACTGGCCCTAGCAAATAAGTCAGGACCAATCCTTTGACCTCACTGGCAAAAGAGCATTCAGCAAGTAACCTCTCAAGCCAGATATCTCCATATACGGGACAAAATATTTCCCTGGAAGAAAACAAATTCCTCAGTCTGAGGATGTCCCTCTGTTGGGAGAAAAAACTGGGAAGCCTTGCACGAACTCAACTCAGAGAAAAGTGGGTCGACCCAGTACAGTCTACAAAGTAGTCACAATGTTGTAAAGAAAATCAACTGTGAAAGGCAGGAATGCTTGGCACCACAACGACCCACAACAATTCTTGGCATTCATAATGAAACTTGCCATCCACCTCCTGACAGACAGAGGGTAGACTCGGGAGTAGATTGAGGTATATTTTCTTCTCTTTTCTTAGCCTTTTTTTTTTTGGGGGGGGGGGGGGGGGGGGGGGGGGGGGAGGCATGGGAGGAGAGCCTGGCTACAGTGGAAAGGTGTTTTGTCTGCCTAGACATGTTTGTAATGGGTTCTATTTTCCTTGCCTTCTCAATGGGGGAGAGAATTTGGAACTGCAAATAAAATTGAATTGCCAGTTTTTCAATTTGATGAATTTGCTAACGATTGGGCAATTTGGAGACCGTGACAAAGCCCTCAAAGAGTACCACGAGCTTGAGCCATCGGGATAGCCATAATGCACCTCTGAGATCTCATCTGGCCGATGGTGGGCAAACATCCGAACAACTGGTATCATAGGCCCTGAAGTGGCTGGCTCTTGAGGACCACACACTCCCCTCATTAAAGCAGGGCTTTTTTTCCCCCCAAAGTGCTAATGTATGTTAGTTAAGATGCTGCCTCTACCAAGAGAGGCAGCCTTCCCCCCACCCCTTGGGCTACGACCACCGTGCTTGACACATGGGGAAATAGATATGGCATGAAAATGGCAGTTAGAAGCTGATACATGGACAGTAGGATATTTTCTGGGCCTTTCTTTCCTGGGTTCAGTCCAATGGTGCCGAGCTATATGGAAGCACCAGTAAGCACTTGTCTGCAGCTGGGGATAAAGTGTCTATGAAGCCTGATGAGTTTCATCTCCTGATCTTATGGCACATGATAAAGAGGAGAAATTAGTTTAGGGTGAAGAGGAAAGGATGGTGCAGATTCCCTACACCAAGCCCTAATATTTGCTTCTACCCAGAGTTCCTAGTCCTCTAGAAGGCTCCCTCTAAATATACCCAGGCCAAAATCCACCATCTAGGATTGGGAATGTTGAGATCACAAAAGGCACATCTTATTCACTGAAGGAAGAGGAAAGGAGACACAAGAGATCCATTTAATACCATTTCCCAGATTCCCACCAGCCTCAGTATAATTTTTAAAAGTGGGGTATGTGGGGAAGTCAGTGCTACATCTGGCTGTCCCTCCCAAATCAAGAGTAGAGGGGTTTTCTTTTTCCTTCTGGGGAATCACAAAATCCCATAAACTCAGATGGAGAGAATGGAGGAATAGCTGAATTGTTTGGGCCAATCAAGAGGGGGAGGTCCCTCAATCGGGGAGGGAATGGGGGTGAAGGGGGGGAAAAACAGGGGAAGGACGGACACAACCCCAGCCTCGAGCTCCTAAAAAGCCCTAAGCCTCACAGGGCAGGCATAGAGATAAGAAAACTGTCCCACCAATCAAGGAGTCTCCGAGTTCAGCCCTGAAGAAGAGACAAAGAATCTCCTTAATGTTAGTGGTAAGAAGGATGCTAAAGTCTGTCCTGTGTCATGTGGTTTCCCTTTCTGGGTAGAAAAGAGTAATGAAATGGAGGATACCACGAGGCCTGCACTGCCACCAGAGCCTATCCCCAAAGCACCATGGCCTCCATTAATCTTTGCATTTATGAAGCATTTCATCGGGGCCATGTCACCTGAGGCCCGGGGCCAAGGAAGGCTCGGTGGGAAACCAAGGGAGATCCAAGAGGCCCCCAGCTCCTTCCGCCCCGCTGGCCTCACTAGGAGGCCCCCCGTTTCTCATAGACCTTGCCGAAGTAAACACCTCATCTTGGGAGAGAGGTGGGAAGGGCACAGGCAGGAGAGGGACAGGGCTAAGCGTAAGGAACATCTGGGAAACAAACAAGAAACAAACAAACTTTCCAAAATTGGTACATCCAAAGAAAGAAAAGAAAAACTTAAGGCAACAACTTCATGCAACCACACCTGCCCCACAAAGCCCAATGCTCAGCACCAAGGAGCAGGCAGTCCCGCCCAGCCCTGTTCCCCACTTCCTCATCAGGCCCAGTCCCAAATACCCTCAGGACTGGGGGCGACAGAAGGGTTCCCGGCAGAGGAGGCCCACGGCGCCGGCTGGCCACTGGTGCCCAGGCGCTGTTGCTGGAGCTACAAGAGGATGCATTTCTTTGTGTTCTTCTTGGTGACCGGGTATAGCACAGCTCTCACAGCCTCCGCGAACACCTCACCGACCCCATCCTGCATCAGGGCCGAGCACTCGAGATACTTAACAGCGCCCACTTGCTTGGCCAGGGAGGTCCCTTGCTGAGGAGTAGTAGGCGACAGGCTCTGCTCCTTCAGTCTCTTCAAGGTCGCGAGGTCATTTCGCAGGTCCTTTTTGGTGCCCACAAGCAGGATAGGCACATTGGGGCAATGATGGGAGACCTCCGGATGCCACTTGTGCCGCACATTGGCATAGGAGGAAGGGCTGCCAATGGAGAAGCAGATGACAAAGACATTGGTCTGAGGGTAGGACAGGGTCCGGAGCCGGTCGTACTCCTCTTGGCCGGCCGTGTCCCACAGATTCAGGCTGACCGTCCGGCCGTCCACGGACATCTGGGCACTGTAATTGTCGAAGACGGTGGGGATGTACTCCTCGGGAAAGGCGTTGGTCGTGTAGCTAATAAGAAGGCACGTCTTGCCCACAGCCCCATCCCCAACCACCACACACTTGATTGTCTGCATCCTTCCTCCTCCCTCCACGGTCCTGTGCATGAGAGAAAGGCAAGAAGGGTCAGCTGAGGCCCGGTCACCTCAGGGAGCAGGGCTTCTCTTAACACCCAGCTTCTTACAACTCCCCATGTGGGCTCTTATAACTGGGGGTTATGAAATTAGCCTGTGGCGTACCGGCTGCTCATGAAATTATGTGGAGGTGAAGGTCATGAAATTATGATTTGCTATCAGTAAATGTTTTATTTTGACTTATTTTTAATACCTAACATACCTAAGTCACATCAAAGTGTCTTGGGCGAAAAGGGGTCTTGAGTAGAAAAATTTAAGAAGCCCTCTAAGGGGCAGCTAGGTGGCGCAGCGGATAGAGCACCAGCTCTGAAGTCAGGAGGACCCGAGTTCAAATCTGGTCTCAGACACTTGACACTTCCTGGCTGTGTGACCACGGGCGTCGCTTAACCCCAATTGCCTCAGCAAAAAAAAAGCCCCGTAACATACTCAGTCATGGAAATAGGAGGAGACCGACACTCCCTGTTGTTCCACTGGAGTCAGGCAGAGAGCAAAGCCCTATGGAATAACAGAACGAGCACTGAACGGCGACTGCCGCTGTGTGACTAAGGTCACTTTGGTTCCCTGGGCCTCAGCTCCCCCTTTAGCAAAAAAAACCTCCGAGGAGTCCCTCAGCTCTAAATCTTAGTCTTTGCCTTCCTCGGGATGAAATGGAAGGAAAGACAACACTCACTCCCAATCTTTGTTACAAACTCAGCAAAAGGAACTTGCATCCCTCACAAATGACAAAGCCTTCACGTAGAAATGTGGGGGGTCATGGAAGTCCCTCTTCCCATCCCCACCCCCACCTCCAAGCTATTGAACAGACCGGCTGTTTCTTCTCCCCTCCCCAGAAAATCGCCAGTACAGTGCAGCTTAGCCACAGGCTAAGCCTCCGTTCCTGAGAAAACTGATTCACGGGAAGAAGCAAGATTTCTGACTCTCCTGTTTAGGTGCCTCCACATGATACCCACACCTTAAGATGCATGCACTTTCCTCACATTTCTAGGCTAGCAGGTCCAGATCAAGGCCTAACAGACATTTAGTAAGCACCTACTCGGTGTTCAAAGCCTGGTCCCAAAACAGAGCAGCTCAAGCAGCTTGATCCTCCAGGGAAACCCACCACCTAGAGAACAGCAAACACAAAGCTGATTGAGAAGCAGCCGGGCCTGAGGCCTTTGGGAGAAGCCTCAAAGGACTAAGTTAAGTCCCCTGGGGAGAATGAGAAGGGAAGGGTATGGCCAGACCTGGGGCAGCGGGGGGGGGGGGGGGGGGGGGGGGGGGGGGGGGTAGGGCAGACTGGCAAAAGATGGCGACAGGTCTCTCTTCCACTAAGCTTGGCAGGAGCTCTTCAGACCGCCGGATGGGGGTGGACCTGAAATAGGGAGAAATCAGCAGTGACCAGGCTGATGGAGGCTGACTGGAGAGTTAGGGACCAGAGCGAGGCAAGGTGAGGATGTCTCGGAGGTCAAGAACAGAGAGGTGCTACCCAAGAGTGTAGTGAAGGGGGAAAGAATTGTCGGGCGCGGGGGGGGGGGGGGGGGCCTCCGCCTGGCGGGGGGGGGGGGGCGGGGTGTGCATGGAAATGCCTGATTTGGCATGCAGGCTGGAGTTCCAGAGAGTCCAGGAGAAGTGCTGGATACAGAGATGGCAAGTTCTCCTCTTCACAGAGACGAGTGGCCAAACCGTGGGTGTGAATGACATCCCCAGTCAAGAGGAGAAGGCCCAAGAGGGGACTCGGGGAGAGCCGATGGCTAATGAGCACTCTGGATCCTGGACCTTGGTTTCCTCATCTGTAAAACGAGAGGAGCTGGGCCTCTAGGATGATCAGGAAGTCAAGGGCTCTTGACACAGGAAAGCAGGCGGAGGAGTGGGCTGACAAGTCTATTTTTTAGCAGTCTTTCCTTCACCTTAGGGGGCAGATCACACTGCAGCCTTGAAAAGGTCAGGTCTATTAAACCTCATTGAAATGACAAAGCTGGTAGAAATCCCATGTATTCCCCAAAGCCAGAAGGGGACCTCCCTCTGCCCCTTTCAGATGCAACTGATGGGAAAAAGTCCAACTAAAGTCATAAAGGAAATTCCCATTTGTTTCCCCTCGAAGCTTTATGGGGAAAAACCCTCATAGGTCTACTATGAGTCTGAATGGACAGCAGAATACTGGGGTCGGTAAACCAGATGAATGCACTAAAAAGGAGGCTTGTGTTTCGAGAGGGAACGGTAATTTCTCAAGTGTGGAAAGCATTCTGAAGTGGTCATAATCCCCGCTCGGCTCCCGCCTCCCCCTTTCTCCAAGTGTGAGGCCAGGAAGGGGCTGGACTGGGGACCGCTGAGCCAGACAATGAGGTCCGGGGGAAGGAGGCCCCGACTGCGTCGAAAGGAAGGGTGGGGGCTGAAGTGGCCGGGTGCAGAGGGTGCCGAGAGGCCTTTGGTCCTGGCCCGCCAGTGGTGCCCATGTGGAGAATGCCTCTACCTCCTCTCTGAGGTCGGTCAGTCTTTGCACTCTTCCCATCCTCTTCCAGATAGCCGGTCGCTATATTCGGAGCCTCGGGATTCTGCTCCCACCCTGCAAAGGGAAGCCTCTTTGTCCAAGAAGATAACCCAGGTGCAAAATCTAGTAATTCTCAAGGAGAGCTCTCCACAGCAGCCCTTAGAAGTTCCATCCCCAAATGCTCTCCCTATGACGGCCACCTTGGCTCACCTTGGCTACTGAAGTGCAGCAGCGTAGGGGTTCACGGGCAAGGTAACCTTAAGAGGAACAGTACTTAGGTCAGTGAAGGGGCACCACCTCTTGTCAAGAAGCCCTGAGTTCAAATTCAGCCTCAGATACTTCCCAGCTGGGTGACCCAGGGTGAGCCACTTAACCCATCTGGGCCTTAATCTGCAACATGGGGGCCATAAAAGCACCTGCTTCCCAGGGATCAAACGAGATCATATTCATAAAATGCTTTGCAAACCCTCCAGCAATATGGCAGCGCCAGCACGGCAGCAGGTGCCTTATTCTAGAGACCCGGGACTACAGTTTACATGCACAACTGAGGCAGGCATTTCTATGAAAACATTTCTCTATTGTATAAACATGTTCTTAAAATGCTTTTCAGGTTTAATGGGAATCTTCTGCTCCCATCCTGGGGGGGGGAGGGGGGCCACAGAAAACTAGCCCTGCCACTTTCCATAAATGGAAACCTGTCCTTGGAATCAATCAAAGGGACTGCCTGAAGCAAAGGTCCTCAGATGAGGAGAAGGGGGGGGGGGGGGGGGGGACACACCTCAAGAATGGAGGCAGGGCAAAGGCTAAAAATAAAGTAGGCCCGAGCTGGGGCAAAGAGAGAAATCAAGGCAGACCCAAGAGTCAGCCAGAGGCCCTCCATTGGTACCTCCCTCCCCAAGGGCTGAGGGCAGCTCCTTCCCCACCCTCCTCTCCCCGTGCCAGGCTGTGAACAGAGCCCGTAGTGTATTCAGCTTCTCTCTTTGTCCAAACAGTTATCAGGCATGAACATTTTTGCCCAAATTAAAGCAGAGGGCTCAACCTCGGCCTCAACACGCAGAATTTGCCTAACTGGAGACTGGAGGATGGGAATTGTACCCTAACTTTTCATTTGCCATAAAGCATTAGGGGAAGGAGCCAAGCTGACTTGAGGGGCCATCATACTGCCCCATGGTCAAAAAAGGAACTAACTGTTGTCCTTGGATCTGGCAAAAGGGGATGGGGAAAAAGGAAGCTGAAAGAAGAGATTGTCAGGCAGCTGCCTCTGCTTCAACAGGGACCCCCCACACCTACCACACTCACACTTAGGATTCCTTCATTCACTCACTTGAGCTCTTAAGATGGCAGAGTCATAGACTTAAAACTGGAAGAGACCTCAGAGGTCAACTGATCCACCCCCTCATTTTACAGCAGAGGAAACTGAGGCAGCCCAGAGAAGCCCTAACATCCCATGAGTGGCCAAAGTGAAATGTGAGCGTATGATTGACCTTTGTCACAAAACCCACCTTAAAGCACAGCTGAAGCGATGATGAGACATCCCTCAATAGAACTCTGCCAACTTTAAGGGGAAAATTCCTACCCCAGCCTCCTCTGGATCATCCTGCCCATAAATGTATGGGCATGATGTATACTGATGTGTATAAGTAATCAGTAATGTATACTGATTCAAGTTATTAGAAGAGATCTCTCCGAGCCTCCCATTTTAGGCCCAACTGTCTTAACTGCTTTTAAAAGGGGAACTCTGGTCAGAGTCAGAAAGGAGAGATGCTCATGGGCTGGGCAGGATTCTGGAGAAGCTTCAACAGCTGCCTGAAAAGGCAGTCTCCAATCAACGTCCTCCTTTCTTTTCCAACATTCTCCAGGCTGGCCTCTGGCCCGGATCATTCCATTCAAACGACCGTCTCCAAAATCACCCATGAGTTCTGTCTCAATGGCTAACCAGACCAACCTCTTCTCATCCTTCTTGACTCAACTGCGGCCGTGGATGTCGCTGCTCACCTTCTTCTGGGGTTTGACGGACAGTAGCTCTCTCCTGCATCCGCTCCTCTCTGGAGGACTGCCCCCTCTCACTTTCTTTGGCTAGATCCAGACAGGCTGTACCAGTTGAGACTGATGGGCCTTTTTCTCCCTTTCTTTTGCTTGGTGATCTAACCAGATTCCCACAGATGTAATTATCAACTCTATGCTGATGATTAATCCAGCCTCCACCCATATTAAATGTCCAACTGCCTAAGGGCCATTATTAAACTGAATGTGCTGCACTTAACTCATCCCCATTGAGCCCTCCCCTCCGAGTCTCTCCTCTTCCTGTCTATGGTACCTCTATTCTCTCGGTCCTCTGGGCTCCAGATCTCAAAAAGCACTGTGGAGCCCTTGCTCTTCCTCCCCCATATTCCCAAATCTGTCATCAAGTCCCATTACTTTTACCTACATAACATCTCTCATATATGGTCCCAATGTCTCATGGGCCACTGCCACCCCACTGGGGCAGGTCTGGCTCTACACTAATGCAAAATCTCCCTCTCCCCTCTCCAATCCATCTTCCATTCAACCACCACCACAGGCTAGATCAAGTCACCCACTCCCCCCAATAAACGCCAATGGATCCCTACAGTCTCCAGATCAACTACAAAACCCTCAGCTTAACATGGAAAGCCCTTTACAACCTACCTTGCCCCCCGACCTTTCCAGCCCTACTCCCTACTCATACCAACACAATCTTGGATTTAGGGACACTGGCTGGCTTCCTGGCAGTTCCGTGAACAAGATACTCCACCTCCTGACTTTAAGCAGTTTCTTGGGCTGTCCCTCAAGTTCTCCCTCCTCAGCCCGCAGGAAGCCTCCAGGGTTTCCTGGCTAGTTTCAAGTGTCAGCTCCAACCATCCGTTGTGCAAGAAGCCTTTCCTGCTCTCCCTTCATGCCAAGGCCTCCCATGTGTCCAGCCTGCGGCTGATCTGTGGAGTTATAGCTGAGTAGCTTCAAGCCTCTTCCCACTAGACTGAATTGATTTGAGGGCAGAGCCTTAACTTACTATCTCCAGTGCTTAGTAAAGGACCTGGCCTGTGACAAGCTCTTATCAACAGCCTGAATCTGGTTCTATGGGATGAGCTCCTCCAGCAATAAATACCAAGTTACCCAAGCCACCCAACTAAGTCCAAGTAGCCAGTGTTTATACAACACCTAGGAAGTATTCTAATGACTGGAGCAGACCCAAAAAAAAAAAAAAAGGGATGGCCACAGCAGATAAGGAGCTCAGTCCCTTGGGAGAATTTACAACTCTACTGGGCAAATGGGTGAGAAGAGATCCCCTGAGGCAAAGCACACCCCAGGGGAGAAATGCTGTGCAAAGGAGGCAGCTCTTGAACTCTCAAGGGAGACCCCCCTCATTGATGTAGTAAGAAGGCCTCCAGGACCTATGCACACTATGGCTGAGGGAGAGCTCATGCCAAGTTCAAATAATATGGAGTTAGGCCCATGTGGCTGAAATGCAGAGAGCCCCAAACAAGGTCAGCAAGGTCAACTTGAACCAAGGGGTAAAGGTTTTAAATGCCAAGCTGACGAGCCCCTGAAACTTCTTGAGCAGGGGAGTGACAGGTTCAAACCTCCACTCGAGAAACTCATTTGGCAGCTAAGTGAAAGCTGGGCTGAGGTGGGAAGAGACTAGGAGCAGAGAATCCGGGAGGTTCCTGCCACATCATTCATGGGAAAGGTCACTGAGGAGGGCCTGAGCTAGGGAGGTATAGAAAGGGGATAAGAGGTGTAGTGGACATAGAACCCATGAGGTCTCAAGTCTCAGACAGAACTTCAGCAAAGCACTAGGACCAACGGCAAAGTCTAGTCTTAGCTGGGGTCATTTCTCCATTTGTTTAGCCTGTTCTGTCTGCCAGCTGTTGCTTTGGATCCAACACGGGGTGAAAAGGTATCAGCCAAGTCTGGTTGTTTTGACCTCCAGAACGTCTGCCCCATTCTATCCACCTTCCCAGAGTCCCTCACCAGGGATTAATGCAATAGGCCAGAACTGCCTCCTGTCTGTCCCTCAGCTGCCAAAGCCCTCTAGCTTAGATGCGGCTTGAAGCCTGTCACTGGCCCTCTCGAGAAGCCTCGGGGCCTCCCTCTGGCCTCTAAAATAAGAAACAAGCTCCCTGGCTTGGCATTAAAAAGCCGGCGAGCCCGTCTGGAGCTGGAGCTCTTTTCGCACCCCTTCCCTTCCGTGCTTTTCTCCACTTCGGGGCCGCCATCTCGGTCGCCGCCTCCCCCCGCCCTCCCGCTGCCTGGCAGGGTTTCCAGAGTCCCTCCTCACCCTATCTCCCACGCAGAAGAATGGGGGAAGGGCAGGCGCTTTCACTTTTTGCGTCCTCCTCCCCCAAACTTTCCTGGGATGTTATTGGGAGACCTCCTTCCCCCCCCCCCCCCATTCCGGACTGGCCTCCGACTCTTCGCAGCCCCCAGTCCCTTCTTCCTTCCGGGCCCCCTGAGGCCCACTCTGGCCAGGACGGCACACGCGTGCGCTCTGTCCTCCTTCCCAAGGCCAAAGATCAGGTGGCGAGGGTTCCCAAGCCACCATTTTCGTAAAGCTGAGCCAGCGGCTCCGCCCCGCCCCGCCCCTCCCCCCAGCCTCGGCCCGCCCCGGCCGCGGGCAATCACCGTTACTGTGCCCCTCCCCCGGAAAAACAAACGTCGGCATCCGGGCATCGGCCTCGGCATCCCGCGGGCGCGGCGGGCGGCTCCCAGCCGGGGTTTCGCCCGGGGCCGCCGGGGGCACCCCGGGGGAGCTCCTGCACGGCTCGGCCCGTCGCGTCCCACCCTCCAGCGCCGTCCAGGCCGGTGCCCCACGTGCGGGGCCGCGCGCCCCGCCTCACCCCCCCCGGCCCCCCCCCCCCCCCCGTATTGAGGACCCCATCCTCCCGCTCCCCGGGCCGCCTCGATCGGCGGGCCGGCCTCTCCCGCGGCCTCTCACCGTGGCCCGTGGCCCGTGGCCCCTGGCCCGCCGGCCGCCGCCGCCGCCGCCTGAATCCTCGCGGCCACTTCCCAGGCTCGGCCAGCCCGCCGCCCCAGCTGCACATCCGGGAACTCCCACAGGCTCCTCCCCGTAGCCGCGGCCCCGTGACCTCCTGGGAAAGCTCGCGGGGAGGGGGGGGCACACCCCGCCCCTCCCAGGCTGGCCCCACCCCCGCTGGGCCCCGGGGCTCAAAGTGTCCTTTCCGAATCTGACTAGCAGGCCAGGAGCCTGACCCTTTTCCGAGCCCTCCCCTCTCCCGCAGGCCCGCGGTAGAGGCTCCAGCTCTCGGGACCGGCTCCTTCCAGGGAAACCAGGCGTCCGGGGCACTTAGCTGCCTAGGCCTCTAGGGGAAGAGTGATCGAGGCGGCAGTGCCCGCTCGTTGCCCGCGCCCGTCTCCTTGGCACTCGGTGCCGCCTTCCCCTCCGCGCTGGCTGATCACGGCCCCAAGGTGCAGGGCCACCCGAGCGCGGGCAAGGGGCCCCTCTCGGGCCTGCGGCTGGAGGCGTCTGGGCGCCGGCCACTCGCTAACAAGCTGGAAGATTCCACGCAGTGGCGGGCGGGGTCGGGAAAGGGGCGGCCCCCACCCGCGCCCTCCACCCCCAAAGCTTTCCCGGCCCGAAACCTTTCACTGTCTCCGCTCCTCGCGAGCTGCCCCCAGCGCCCGGAGCCTTTCCCAAGACGGGCTGCCGGGCTAGGCCTCCCCGCCCGATCGTGGCCCTTGCCAAGGGGCTGTTTTCAATTTGCACAACTTTCCATTTCGTGCGCTGCCGTCGGCCAACTCCTTCCCTCAAAGGGTCGCCCGGGGAGGTCTGGCCGGCCCGTATTGGCCGAGGGAGGGAGCCCGAGCCAAGAGATGTGGCCCAAGAAATCACTCCCAGGCTGCAAAAATCTTCCGAAAGGATTGAAGCCCAGGATCCCAAGCCTGCGGCCGCCCCCCCGAAATGAACCGCTCTCGGGGGCCAGGGAGAGCGCCCCCCACCGGGGGCCGCCTGTTCTCAAGCAGCTCCACAGGCTTCTCGCGGCCACTTGCCGGCAATACTTCCCGGTATCGGGAAGTCTAGAAACCCGGCCCTCCGGGGTTTGGTCGGAGGGACTTGGGGAGGCCGGGGCAGGGACTGGCTGCTCACTTGTCCAAAGGCCACTGCACCTAAAACGCAAGACCAACCCCCCCCCTACACCCCCCCCCCAGCCCCTCCTTCTTGGCAGGCAGGGGAGTCGGCCCCGAATCTGCTCGGCTGCTGGCTGGGGGCAGTGGGCAAACTTCCGGGGACCCGCTCCCCTCAGCAGTTCTGTGTCGGGCGCCTGCAGGGTACCTTAAGCTCCTCTCCACGTTGGGACTTTTTTCTCTACGCCCAAAAGGCCAGCTAGCTAAAGGCAGACTCTTCTGAAAAGAACTGAACCATGTCCTGCACACCCATCCAATCCCAGCCTGCTCGCAGGCTCTCCCCCCCACCCCCCACCCTATGCACAGAAATGAAAACAGGAAGCCGGTGCCTAATGACGCCAGCTGCAGGGACCCGGGGAGACATTCCCGCTCCCCGGCCGGATCCTAGGCTTTCCATTGGGCCACCCCGCCCTGCCCAGGGAGCTGAGGGAGCTGGGAGTAGGGTGCTGGGCCCGCCTGCAGCTGTGTGAAGCAGGTAGGGAAGGTGCCCATGGGAGCTTGAAAGGCCCAGAATTTGAAGGCAGTAGTTTTCAGGGCCAGGAAGGGGGCCCCCCAAGGACATGCTGCAGAAACCTTCCACTAGAAGGAAGCTGAATGTAATCCAAGATTCCCCAGCCCCGTTAGGTGACCAGGACCCCTTTCTGAAGGGATCGTTGCTGCTCAGGCCGCCCCCATCTTATCCATGTAAAGCTCATGGTTTGACCCCATCACTCAATATGGCCATCCCGGAACAAATCCAGACCCAAAGTGAATGGGGAAGAGAAGTGACCATCACACCCCTCTCTTCTGTACTTAGGAGTGCCCCTGAGCTATTGCCCTTCCCTACTTTTTCATGACACCAGAGTGGCAGCATGGAGAAGGGGCAAGCGGGCAATTTTGGAAGAGCCTTGCCAGACGCAGCTCCTAAGTGAGCCAAATCGGGGCAGTACCAGTCATACACCAACCCGGATCTACCCTCCACCTTGGAGAGCTACAAGGCCTCGGCTCATTTTGCCAGATCCTAGCAGCCACCCCCACTTCACACAGCCTGAACCTGGCAGTGGGCGAGCCCAACTCTCAGATCGTCAAGGAGTCTCGCTGCCCATCCCGTCTCCTGTGCCCACTTTCCAGAGGCGTTGGCCAGAGTGCCGAACCTATAGCTGGGAGACTCCCCCATTCACCCTGTGGCCACAGGTATGTCACTCCCTGGTTTCAATCTGATCCATAAAACTGGGATCAAAGCTTTAGCGTTGATTTTCAAGGGGGCCCCGGGGATTAACTGACAAGATGCTACCCGGAGCACTTTGGAACCCTTAACCATCTATCACTGCTATTCTCTCCTCCCAGCCTACAAGCCATTTCCTTGCAACTGGAGAGCAGAGGCAGCTCTGGAAACAAGCCCCAAGCCCAGAAGGAGCTCAGTGAACTGCAAAGGCTGCAGGATGAGGCCCTTCCAGCACTGGGTCCAAAGCCCAGTCCCAGCTGCAGGCAAAACCAGTCTCCCCCCCCCCCCCTCACCACCCGAGCCCTTACAGGAACATTTGGTCCTCTCGCCATCGTGGTTTCTCTGGAGTTCCCATGTTTCAAGGAGAAAATATGATCCCAGAAGAGCTCAGAATAGACAAAGTCCTGGATTGAGACTCTGAGCTCTATCACTCCCAGTTCAATTTACTCCAAACCACCAAGCACCCAGTAAGAGTCAGGCAACGGTGCTAGGCTAAGTCCCTGAAGCTCCTCAAGGAGTTTCCCTTCTACAAGGCCAGGGTTCTAGAGAAGTAAATGGAATCTTGTCCCAAATACTTGGTTCCAGATTTCAGGCTCCAGAGCCACAAAACTGTTCCAGCATTTCTGCCCTCTGTTCCAGGACTGCAGAAGCAGGAGCGGCCTGGATACAGAGCCCCAAATCCTCATGGGGCATTAAGTTCTCTCTCCACTCAAACCTTTGCAGCCATGTACAGGTACCCATGTTAACCCACCTCCTTTCTGGAGAGTATCCACTACTGTTTTTGTCTTTTGACAGGGCCCTGTCTCCTGTTTCTTTTATATTTCTGATTTCCCCCTCCTCACCCAGGCCAGCAGAGGTTTGGGCACATGGCCTGTATGAAATAAATTCCAGATTTATGTCAGAGACAGTGGGATATCTGTGTGGATTGGTCTGGTTTTATTTGGTGGCGGGGGGTTGTTTTTCGTTGGGAATGTGAAGAGGCAGGGAAGACTTAAGACCAGGTACTGAGAGAGGGAAACAAGCCTCCAGACGTTGTTCTTGAACTGAGGAGAGAGCGAGAGGATGATGCTGCGTGATCGGAGGACCACAAAATGTGTCTGAGCAGGAGGACCAGCAGGGGAAGGATCCTTCTTATGTTTTCTTCACCAGCCCCTAGCCCGGTTCCCAAGAACAGCATGCAACTGACCACACCCCGACTCCCAAATCCTGGAAGATCCTCAAAGATTCTGTGAAAATACCTAGCTAGGGGTCACTCTCCCTCAACCTCTTCCTCCTCTTCCTCTGTCCAGCTCAAATCATCATCTGAATCCTCCGGCTCCTCTCCAATCATCCCAGACCCAACGTCCTCCCCAACCTTCCCAATGGGCATCCCCGTTCCCGGCTGCTCCAAGTGGGCCCAAGGCCCTGGGTCAGCCTTGGTCAGGGAGATCTCAGCCCGAGACGGCATGAGGGAGACGGCGCTTTGTTCCACGGTTATGACCTGGGGAAGAGAGAGAGAAAGAACTCAGGAGAAGATGACACAGAGAGGTGAGGAAAAAGAAAGGGTCAAGGACAAGAGGTTACACCCAAGTCAAGAGAAAGGGATGAACTGGGAGAAAGGAAGACAGAGGCGAGAGGAGTTCCTTGACCTTGCCACTCAAAGCCTGAAGGCCTGCCCCCATCACAGGTGACCTTTCCATCCCACTCCTCCAAACCCTCTCCCCCACCCCCACTCACCCCACACAGCTCCATTTGTTCCTGGAAAACCCGGTTGCCCTCAAAAGCTATATGGATGTGAAGCTGAAAGGGAACGGAAATGTTAGACTGAAAGGGCAGGGGAGGGAGACAGGCCTCCCCGGGTGCAGGAGCCAATCCATGGCCAACCCAAACTTATCCGTTTGCTCACGCACCTTGGTCCGACTGGCCTTGACCCAGCTGAGTGCAGGCAGCGGTCGCTGGCCATACACGGTCACCACCACTACAGAGGCCGTCTGGTGCCAGTCACGGCGGCAGGAGACACGTTGCTGAGGGCAATACAAGAGCCCCATGAGACCTCCAAAGCCACTTGGTTATCCAGTAGGTCCTGATGCTTGGAGCACCAGGTAGAATCCCAAGGAAATGTACCTGCCTCCTATCGCAAGGCATCTGGACCACTGAGGAGTAGCACGTCACCATGACAGTGCAAGGGATAGGCAAGGAAGACCTCAAGTAGGCTAGGTTCTGACCCAGAGATCAGGCAAGATGGAAGCCCCGGGGTCAGACTCACCTGCGTCTGCCAGAGATGTCTACCAAGGCTGCATCCTGGTTGTGCCAAGAACGTGCTAAAATCCACGGTTGTTATGCCACAGCAGCTCCAAGACTTCATCCTGCGGTGGGAAGGCCATCAAGCCCTTCTCGTACCTCAACTTCCCCATCTCTTTTCTTGTAAACAAATACGGTTCCATGCCACCCCCTTTCCTTACCCCTCATGGAATCGAGGCCCTCCAGGATGGAAACTGCAGGGGCTGGCATCACTCTCCGGGCCTTGGAACACCTGGGGGAGGGGGGGAACGGGAAGGAGGCAGAAAGGCAGGGAGGGAATAAAGGGACACATAAGAGTACCTCACGTGATCCCCAACCACTCCCCAAATCTCGACAGGTTTTACTTACAGCACCGCATGCGGGGTTCCGGCAGACAGAGCCAGGCTGGACCACAGCGTCACCAAGTCCTAAGCAGAGGAGATGGGGGGGGGGGGGTCAACAAGAATAGTTCTCCCCACCTTGAAATCGCCTCCGCATCTTAGGCTGGAGGTCCCGGAGATATTTTAAGCTCATCATGTGCATGATGAAAAAGCTGCCTTTTTCCTTCAAGCCACTGCTCTTCTTAATTTTGCCATGACTGCTGAGGGCCCACCCACCATCTGGTCATCCTCACTCAGCTCCCATATCCAATCAATTAGGACCGATATGGCCAATTATAACAGCCTAGTCCAGCCGGTTCTATCTTCGCATCTGTCTCTTCCTCCCTGCTGAGGCGGCGCCGCCCCAGTGGGAGCCCTCATCACCCTAGGCCTGGCCTATTGCAGCAGCCTGCTTTGGAGGGAGGGTCTGCCTGCCTCCAAGCTCTCCTTCCGCCAGGCCATCCTCCACTCAGCCAATAAGATGCTTTCCCTAGAACACAAGTCTGACCCATCCCTCCCTGCTCAACAAAGTCCACCCCCATTCAATAACCTCCAGTGGCTCCTTAATACCAACCTCCAGGATCAAAAGGAAGATCTCCTAGCTTTTCATGTCCTTCATTACTTAGCCATCTTCCACCTTTCAAGTCTCTCCACAACATATTACAAGTCTTTGATCCAGGGACAGCGCCCCCTTGCCCTCCCTCCATCTAGGGCCTGTGCATTTCTCTATTTTTCAGTTCCAAATTACCTCCCCCCCACACCCAATGAGAAGGAAAAAATACCCCCCTCCCAACCCCTTTACAAATAGAAATAAATCCCCATATTAGCCAGGTACACAGGAAAGAAAAAATCTCCTTCGGTTGGCACGGCGTCCATTGGCTCTTTCCAAAAGAGCATTTTCCTGATGAGCCTTGTACAATTATGGCTGCTTCGACCGAGCGCTTTCACTGGCCCTCTCCCATGCTCCTCACCTACTGGCTCCTTTCAGGTCTTGGCTGAAGACCGCCTTCTCCCAGAAGCCTTTCCCGGATGCTATCAGCTAATCCCTTCCTTGAGCTTCTCCCTCTGGCCTACTTCTCTCATATACATCCCTATGTTCGTGTACACCTATGGCACCGTTGGCACATTAACCCGCCCACTAAATTGGGAGCTCCTGGAGGACAAGGCTCGGCCGGCCTTCCTTTGTAAGGGCAGCACTTAGCACGGTGCCTGGCCCACGGTAGACATTTAACAAACACTAGAGACTTGTTGACCTGCTGCAGGCTCGGGGGCCTCTGATGCAAGCTCCTTCTGTTCCAGGGCACTCTCCAGGGCATGAGATACGCTGAGTGGCAGGAGGCACAGGTTCAGCTCTTCCCTGTGGAGCACAGCAAGTTCAGCTCCTGAGGCCCAAAGCAGGATCCCACATCCAACAGCCTCCAACGCCAGGAGCGATGATTCTGTACCTGGCAAGCTCATCCTCACCCAGCATTTAACAAAGCACGGGCCTACTTAGTTAATTCAAGTATTCTTATCCACATTTTTACAGGGAGACCGTAGCTCACAGAAGTTAAAGGACTAGTCCACAGTGGGAGGACAGTTACCTGAACCCCAATCTTCTTACTCTTACTCCAACAATGAGTCATTAATTTCTGTGGCTGTTTCCTTAGCTATAAAATGGGGACAAGAATAGCACCTACTCAAAGAGTTTGCTGTGAGGGACACCAAGTGCTTTGCCAACTCTAAAGTGAAATATAAATGCTACTAGGAAGGGACGTCACTGCCCCTCCTTCCTAGACAGACACCCACTGGCAGACCTCTTGCAGGGCCTCCTGGAGCCATCAATTCAGCTGCTCAGCTTTATCCCACCTTTTAGAAAGCCAGGCCCCACCCTCACTCTTGATTGTGGTCACATCTTCTCCCTTCCTTCCTACCTTCCCCCTTTACCAAATCCCTGCCTCACTCATCTTTTACCTCAGTGGTATCCCATCAAATGAGACAAAAAACACCTATGATCCCCACTCCGCCCATCCTCCTTCCCCGATGCCCGAGACCACCCCCCCTCCTGGGTTTGCCTCTGGAACATGAGGAAAAAAACTTTTTCTCCCCACTGCCCACCCCGACCCCATCCTTCCTATTCCCTCCCTCACTTAGGGCCTTCTGAGGCTCCATCCAAGGGCCCGGGCCTTGGGCCCCTGGAGGGCCTCCAGATAGAGCCTAGGTTCTTGGCACAGGGGCCCAGAGTACAGCCCAGGGGGGAGTAATAGTGTCAGGGACTTGCCTAAGGACCAAATGGGGCACCCACAGGGGAGGGGATGGGTTCCTGTTTAAGAACTTAGAAATTGTGGTCGTTGGGGGAAGGACCAACCCTAAGAAGAAAGGCCAACTTCAACCAGTTCTGTTCAGGATCCACACTCTTCCCCAGCCCACCCCCCCCAATCATGCCCCAAGTCATCCTCATCCCTCCGGCCACCCTTTATGGGACCCCAGGGTGATGGGCAAAGCACTTAGACAGACAAATCGTATGGAGGGGGCCAGGCCATCCCTACACCCTCCATTGGAAGCAACTGCATGCTCAGACCCTAGTTTTCAGACCTAGGGGTGGAGCTGGGGCAGGAGGGCCTCGGCAGGCCCCCCACCCCTTCAGTAGCAAGATCCTACCCCCTCCCCAAAAGCACCCAAGCCCCGACTCACCTGGGAGGGGCAGGGCGGGCCCCTCAGCCTTTATTAAAGAGAGCAAATGGCAGGGGTGGTGGTGGTGGTGGCAGAATAGTCTTTTCAGCCTAACCCGGGAGCAGCTTACTAAAATGGGAGGTATGGCCACCCAGAAGGCCCAATGGCTATCTTTAGCCTGCAGTGAGGCGTCTCCTAATTTGGGCAAGGATCTGCAGGTGGCCTTGTCACTCAATGGAGGCAGCAGAGGGACTGCGAGGGGGAGGGCTTAAGTCCAGGAAAAGAGACTCCTGGGAGAGTTGGATGTAGGCCAGCTTGACTCCACCCCCAAGCCCTCAAACTTTTGAGAGGCAGGCATTGGGGGGCAGCACCAGGCCTTCCAAATGCTTCTGATTAGGGCATCTTCTCTTCCACCAGGGATTCAGATCACAGGGTTCCACTGGGTACCCCTCAGGCAGAGGCCAGATGCTTACCTGTGGGTTACTGGAGGGGTTCGGCGGAAGGGAGGGAATTGGTTTTCAGGGTTGGGGCAGACTTAAGGCAGAAACGGCGAGGTGTGCTCCCTCCCCGAACCTTCCCAGTACACCCGCCACTCATTGTGCCCACACCCCTCCCCCTGCTCATGCTCCCCCATCCCAAATACTTGTCCCCCAAAAAGAGACAACACAGAAGGTGGAAAAAGGCTTAAATTCAGTTTTTAATAATGCTGCTGCTGCATTCCTATCTCATTTCTCAAATCAAATGCAGACTGTGAGGGCCAAACATCAGCTACCCCAGTGAAAGTTGTACAGCACAGCCCCAGGAAGACAGGCAAGCCTTAAGAACTATAGGCATGGATAAGAGAGCACCAGCACCCAGCAGCCCCCGGCCCTGCCTTCCAGCTCGCGAGCGGACCGACACAGAGAGTGTTAACAGTGACACGCCAGCACCCCCCAGAGGGAGGTGAAGCTTCTCCATTCTGGGCTGCCTCCCGCCATCCAAGAAATAGAAGTTAAAAAACTAAAACCAAAACAAAACGGATAATGGAAACCTAAAAGCGGATAACAAAACCTTCTCGGGATGTAAAAAGGAACACTGGGGTGGGAAGAGGGAAGAGGCCCTTCTACTGAGATTGTTGCCTGAATTTCATGGACACACCTGAGGGCCTAACCAAAAAGGAAACGGGGTTAAGGATCGTGTCTAAGTTACTGAGGGACCAGTGAGGGGAGAAAGGTGGAATGGTCAAGGGAACCAGGGATAGAGCCGGGTCTGCTTGTGCCGTGGCCTCCCCCATCCCCTTCTTAGCCTTCACATTGAAGTTTTAGGAATGCGCCACATAGAACTGCTTCGCTAATGCCCCTCCCTAACCCCTCTCTGCCCTCAGCAAATTTCCTACCTAGAATAGTTCAAGTGGGAGGCCTAACTAGCAGGAGGAGCGGAGCCCCAACACCCCTCTAAGGTAGAATCCTGGCTAGTCCAAAAAGGGTCCGGGGAAACTCGACACTGTGACTCTATTAGTATCTGCGACGTTTGTTTGGGCCAAAGTCCCCTCCAGGAGTTCCTCGGTTGAATGCGGGAGGGTTTCCACCCATTGCCCCAAGTCCTTCCATTGTACCACCCTGGCCAAAGCGGTCACTGGGTGGTGGGGTCTTCAATGCCAAAGGAGAAAGGGAGAGAGGTGTTAAAGCACATCCCCTAACCCCGAGCTCCCCATTACCCCAAGTCCCTCTCCCCTGAAAGGCCAATAAGGGCCAGCTGCACACCAGGTCTCTACTCTACCAAAAAGAGAGCCGAACCAGAGACGGGGCCTCTCGGCTTTAGGGTGACTGAAGCTGCCGATACCAGCGTCAAGAGCTGCTGCCATCACCTCTCTGATCACTCACCCCGATTTCTCACTGCTGACAATCCAGACACTGGGCAATTTACTAAACTCCGAAATCGGAGCAGTCTGGAGCGAGCCCTTCGATTCGTGTTTGCTGGATTGACATTCGGCATTCCTCTGGCTTAGACGGCTGAACTGGACCAACGCGGGCCGGTCCTTATGGACTCGGCCTACCGGATACTGACCCAGCTGGCCCCCAAGGGAAGCATGTTTCCAGACCACACAGAGCCAAAGTCTTTGAGCTCATTACATCAACCTCTACCTATATATCCCTTTTCCTCATCTTCCTCAAATATAAGCAGACCTACCCCATCCCCCACAGGAAACAGCAGAACAATCGGTTCCTAGAACAACCAAACCTCAGCTCTTCGAGCACCAGCTCGTGGAGCCTATCTAAACACTGTCTCATAGGGAATGAAGCCAAAGTGGAGTCCAAAGTGCCAACTCTGGCGCTTACCACCCTATGAAATCTGGGGCGAGTCATTTCTTTAACCTCCTGGACTCTGTTTCCTCCTTCTTAAAAGGAGGAGGTTGCACTAGCTGTCCTAGGAGGTCCCTTTCCGGTTCTAGTTCTAGGGCCCTACTGAATGCTGGAATAGGGGGCCTATGAAAGAACACCCCACAGAAAACAAGCATCGCCTCCCCCTTTGGGCCAAGGGACCCCTAAGGCCAGCCCTGCAAATATATTACCATTCCCATGGTTCCATCTGGCATCATTGGACCAGGCCCTGGAGCACTTGGGGCACCAGCTGGTACATTAGCACCTCCCAAGGATCCTCTGTTGTTTATGCCCATAGCACCTAAAAACAGCAATGTAAGGAGCTGGGGGGGACTAAGGACAAGGACATCACCACAATTATAAACACATTCATATTCCACGCACTCCCCAAGCTAGATGTGATCCAAAAGTAAGCTCGTACTAGCCTCAGAGGCTAGACAAAGGGTCGATGCTGTGGCCTCTCACGCCCTCCTCTGGTTACCAGAGCCAAGTCAAACATGGGGAGAGCATGGGATAGGAAGGAGAGCAGAAGCGACCTTCGTTGCCCACAGCCAACTCTCAAGCCAGGTGGCTGGCACGACAGAATGCCATACAGGTAGCGAGCACCTTGGCCCATAGCTAATCACAGCCACCGATTGCTTTTGCATCATGCCAGTTGTTTTTTGAAAGATGTTCTTCTCGTAGTCCTAGGCCCAGGGGAGTCTCGAGCCCAACACTAAACCCCAGCCAATAATGCTACCTGAACAGAGCAGCCACTGGAATCTGGGAGAGGTGAGAGGGAAGGGGGAACTGCTGGAGCTTCCTTACCTCCTATACCCATCTGGCCCATCCGCATCTCCTGCTCTCTCTAAAACAAACAAAATGGCACAAAAGTTCACCACGGGCCTGCTCACCAAAACCTCCACCTGTTTCTGTTCTAAGGACCACCTGCTGAGTTGTCCTCAATCCCCACCCCCCTAAAATCCCTGGGAAACAGTTCTAAGGGAAGTAATCAAATCAAAAGGCCTGCCAGAAAAGGCACCCCCAGCGTACTGCGCTGAGGCCAAGGGGAGGGAGCTGCCAAGACACGAGCTAAGGGCTCTCCCGTTAGAAAGGGATGCAGGCTCTGTCTATTGCTGTCACCCAGGATCCCAGACCAACAACCTGTCAGAAATAATTTGAGGGCATGAACAAAGGGCATTGGTGGCGCCACAGAACTTAGATCCTAACCTTGAACCACAGGGGAAGACAGTGGCCCCGATTTTCACAGCGAGCTTAAGACTAGGCTTCATCTATACTGTTTCTCCCTGTTTGGGGAGTGTGCCAGGTCTGACACTCCCATTACTCTGCAGCAGGCTGTATCCCTGCTCCATGTGCTCTCTGTAAGCTCTCTAAACCCATGCCTGACTCTTAGTGCTATTTCTCTTCCAAAAGGTTCTTTCAGTGAGCAAGGGGCAGACCCTGGTGCCCTTCGGTATCCCAGGCACCGGTTCCTAGTTGGTTTGTTATGCCATGAACGGGCAGCCCATCAGGGGTGCCTGGGTCTAAGGCACTCCGTACCGCATCAGGGAAGTTTCCTTTGAAGCCCTCCTGCTGCCGTCGCATCATTTCTTCCTGCTGCCGTCGCATCTCCTCCTCACGCCGCCTGCGTTCCTCCTCCTGCCTACAGGGAACAGAGAGTCAGCCATCAAGATGCCTGGGACCCACCAGAACGAGGCAAGCTAGTCTACGTGGGGATCCTACGAACCACACCAGGCCTTCTCTTCTGCCCTATTTCATCCTGGGAAGGTCCCTCTCCTGTCCTTCCGGTGCCTCTGAGGCCAGCACTTTAACAGCTTCCCTGCCCCATAGCGTGGCCAGAAAAGGGGCCTAGGAACAGCCCAGTCTCAAGCAACCTGATGAGGAGTCAATTAGGTTTTACCTAAAAGGATTTGGAAAGAGAGGGAGATGGGGCTGAGAAAGTACCTGAGCTCCATTTGTTTGCGTTTCTGCACCTCTTGGTTATGCAGCTCCTCCATCCTTCGAAGCTCTTCCTGGCGTCTCATCAAATCTAGAGGAGCAGACACCAGGCAAGTGACACCCAGGGCATTTTTCACGACAATATTCCCATCCACCCAGCCGCACCCCCTCCCACGTCAGAGGCTCACAGATTCAAGGCTGGAAGACGCCACCTCAGAAACCATCCCAACAACGAGGGAAGGCGACTCTATAGCTAGGCCACAGCACAGGTAGGACTGGAATCCAGGCCTTCCTGACTCCCTACACTATGCTGTCTGCCACGTCTGAGGACCTCCACAAATGTCATTCCACGAGTCAGAAAAGAGCAGCCCTCCAAGACGAGGCCTCGAGTCTGCGCCCAGAACGAGGGAAATTACTTTCAGGCCCCACTCACCCTGTCTCATCAACATGACCTGGTGCTCATGGCGAGCAGCCTCCATCTCCATCTCCAGTTTCTCTCTGGCTTCCTTGATATTTCGGTCTACTTGGTCCTGCTGCTGTTTCTCCATCTCAATCAGTGCTTTCCAGCGCATGGCATACTCATATTCAAAGGAGCCAGGCTGGGCAAATCGAGGTGGCTGCTCTCGCTCCCTGGTAACACAAAGACCTGGGTTCAGCTTCCACCCTAGCATTCATACCCAACAACGAAAACGACAATCTCTCAGAGAGGCGGAAAGAATACCGTATACCGATCACAATGGCTAAAAAACCCCTAACCCATTCTGGCTCAAAGGACTCTGAATCCAAAACCTGGCCTTCCCATCTCCCTCTCACGCACACAGACTGAAGGCATTCATTCTCCCCCTTCTTTCTTAGAAATAAATAGGCTTATTTCCTAGGTAACATACTTGTGGAATTGTTGGTTCTTGATGACCAACTTCTCCGGGAGCCCTTCTTCATCATCTAGCTGGTCCATCGGCTCCACAGTCACTGGACGAGGAAATCTGGGAAACGGGAAAATGTCTTCGAGTCAGTTGAGAAGGAAGCACTTCGCAGCAACAAAGCAAATTAACTAGAGCAGGGGCTCAGGAAAGCAACCAAAGAGAGAATTGGAGAAGCTTTCACACCTAGTCCCAGGGAGCCCAAGCCCCTCGTGAAAGCACTCCAGAGGATCTGGAGCTGATATTCACAGAAGCATCAGCCAGCAGTTACCTGACACAGTGTAGCTACAAAGGAGTCATTTATAATAGGCAGAGAGAATGGCCAGCTACAGTCCAAAATAAGTATTGCAAGAACGCTGCAAAGCACCTTGGGACCCCCACAGGTACGGGAAACAGTCCCATAGCCAACCCCAAAGAGAAGTGACAAAATACTTAAGCCCATTCTTCGAAGCAAGTACTGGCTCAAATGTTCAGATGGTACACGCCATGTTTTCTACAAGCCAAGGGGTTAACAATGCACCATCTTCGCCAATGTTAAGCTGGCATTGCGATACCATAACTGTACTTGGAGAAAATGGCTTGGGTGTGTAATGTTCAAGGAGCAGATTATTTGTTACTGTCTTGCTTTCATATGCAGAGAGAGGATCAGAAGAAAAAAAAAAAAAAAAAAAAAAGACCAAGATCAAGGCAGCTAGGTGGCACAGTGGATTGAGCACTAGCCCTGAATTCAGAAGGACCCGAGGTTCAAATCTGGTCTCAGACACTTAACACTTCCTAGCTGTGGGACCCTGGGCAAGTCACTTAACCCCCATAGCCTCAGCCAAAAAATAAAAAGACTAAGCTCAGGGGAGGCCAAGTTCTGCAGCTTCCAATGAGAATACCCTATCGGTACAGCTTCTTGGGCAGCTCAGCCCAGCTGCTCCAGGTAGAACTGGCCCCTCCAGCTTAATCTCTGCAGGCCTAGGGGAAAAAAGCTTAGAAAACAAAGAATCTGGCTTTTCCAGGCTCATCCTCTAGACTCACGCCAAAGAGGGAAAGTCAACTTTTAAGAGACACAACAAGAACACGTGAAGCCTCATGCAGTGAAAGCACAGGGACCGCAAATCTTCCCTCCACTTACGTGGTCAGAAGGAAGGACCCTTCACTGCATCTGTCCAGAGCTTTCCGGGCAGCTGGCTTCCCTGAGAATTCCACAATGCCTTTCCCTGAAGGCCTCCCTCGATCATCCACAATCACTACAGCCCTCTCCACCTGGCCAAAGACAGAGAAAGCCTCCTCCAACAGTTCATTGGACACGAACTGAGGCAGGTTCCGAACCGTCAGGGATGCGCTATGGCAGGCAAAGCGCACTCGCAACTGCTTTCCACGTAAGGGCATGTTGTCCAGCTCCACTTTAGCAATCTCAGCTAGAGTGCGGGTTTCCTAGATGGCGGGAGAAAGAACATCACAGCCTGATACACAGACCAACACAGAAATAAACAGATCAAGAACACAAATTTCCCACAGCCCAGGAACTGGCAACCAAGGGCAAGAAAGACCTTTATGGGGTCTTTATGAGGCCTTTCTGATCCCAGCAACCCCCTCCTTCTGCCTGCGAAATCCCATCCCTGATGCCGATCTCTCCCTCCCCAGCGCCCCCATCAGCTCAGTTCTTTTAGAGCCGCTCACCAGGCGGATGAAGCCAAAGCCTTTGTCCTTGTGAATGAACACCTCGCCTGCCTTGCCATATTTCTCAAACAGCTTCCTCATCTCCTCCTCGGTGATGTCAGGAGGGAGATTTCCCACAAAGAGGCGGCTACGCTGGGTGAAGGTCTTCTCCCCTGGCTTCCTAAAATTCTTCAGATCAATAGTCAGGCCTTCATCTGCAGAGGAACGAGATACACAGATGGTTTCTAAATTAGAGAATAAAATCCACTGAATTCTGACCAAAAAAAAAAAAAAAAAATTGTGCGAACAGGGACAAGCCGATGCCAAAGATAACCATTTTCTTTCCCAAGCAAACCCCCAACTGCCTTCAGTACTTTGTAACTAAATTAAAAAATGGGAGGCCAGGTCACTTTTCATCAGATTCGCCTTGCTGACAAGGAAAGGATTAAGAAGAAAACATGAGCCCGATCCCCAACACAAGACCATATATAAAACAGGAATTTTGTATTTGTTATTGTTGAAGACAAAGGCCCCCTCTCACAGTTTGTCCTCAGAAGTTACTCTCCTTTTAGCAGCAGAGAGTATCTCAGAATCTGGGGGGACTGAGGTCCAACATGATCCCATGGGCTCAGCCACAAAGCCAACTCAAAGCGGGCCAGAACACAAGCACACCGTGATAGTAGCCCAGGCCTATTCTTCCAGGTTAAGAAGGGCTTTTCCTTCTGCACCAAACTACTGTTTTTGTAAAACAAGATAGTAATTCTACCACACTGTAAAGATATTCCTCAATTAAGGCATCTGAGAAGCAGAATGAAAGTCAAAAGAAAATTCTGCATTTCTTCCTGATAAGTGCCCGGGGTGCCAAGCGAGATGGACCCTCCCTCTCCCCGACAGGCTTCGAGCAGAGGCTTCTCATCCAAATGTGGCTTGGACTCCATGGCCTTTCACCTGGAAACCCCGAATTTGCCCACATTCTCATGGAGAGTCATGCTTCTCCAGGGCTTACAGAGAGGTGGCACTGACAGGAGCCTGGCACACAAGTAACAACTTTTAGAGTGGACCTTCTCTACCTTTTCTGGGACAAGGACTCCCCCTTTTGGCAGATTGGTGAAGTCTATGGGCTTCTCCAAATAATGTTTGTTAATGCAGAAAATACTTCAGATCACAAAGGAAATCAGTAATCCTGAAATACAGTTGTCAGGATATCTCAGAAACAAGCTCAAGCACCCCAGGTTAGGAACCTCTGCCCTAGCTATAAATCCAAGAAAGAAAACAGAGCCCACAAGAGCCCAGAAACCCACAACAGGAACCAGTCAAGAAAAGTCAAGTCTAGGGCCCCCAGTCCAGGCAAGAAAAGGGCCAGCAAAGGCCATACCACACGACACACCACAGCAGCATTATGCCCTTTAGGAGGTGTTCTAAGGCATCTCTAAGAAGTGGGTACTACAGGACACCGACCGGTGTTACCCAAGAACACATTCATTTCTGTAGCTAAGGAGCCAGCCTGCCATCCCAAGAAGCTGTTTGGGAAGGGATGAGGAAAAAACCGCAAAGATACCCAATAGGAGGCAGAAAGGCTCGTTCTCTAGGTACCCAGCTAAATCAAGACATTACTGCCAAGAGAGGGATCTATTCCCACCCAAGTGCTAGAACACTCACTCTGGCTGTTGGCCTGCTGCCCATTTGCAGGTATTGGTGGTGGCTGCTGCTGCTGCGGCTGAGGCTGTGACTGCTGCTGCTGCTGGTGCTGATGCTGGTGTTGGTGCTGGTGCTGCTTCCTTGGAGTATGATTCTGTTTATCCAGGTTAAAACCTTTGTTGCTCTGCATTTTGGCACCCTAAAAATAAAACAGAACAGGTTGGTGTATCCTTATATACATTTGTTAAGGCAGTCAGTCACCACCTCGATATCTCTCACCTTAGAAAAATGAAAGCCTCTGCTAGAACCAGGTAACAGATTCCTCCTTGGAGACATGGGATGGAAAGTATGAAGGAAACAAGCATTAAATAAGCACCTACTATGTGTGTGCAGGACTCTGTTGCTAAGAAAGCATATGACAAAGATCTCACAACAGCCCAGCCTTAGGAGGTAGGTGGTTATTATTGTCCCCATTTTACAGGATCCTGAGGAAATGGGAACACACAGCTAGTATTGGAGGCTGGGCTGGATTTGAACTCAGCCAGGCCTTTAAGACTCCAAAGCTCCATCCACTGTACCACCTAGGTGTTTCTTAATACAGTCCTAGACCAACAAGTTCTGTGTGACATAAAGGATTAAACTACATACAAAAGAACATCAGATGAGCAGAACCTGTAACAAAGGAAAAATGACAATGGGGACTCTACTTCTGAGCCAGTCCAGCTAATTTTCAAGTTCAAATCTACCCCAGTTAGGGCCTCCAGGGCCTCTCATCGGCAGGCCCAAGATTACTGATGACCTGGCTCATCCACTGATCTTGGCTTTCAATTCAGTGTCCAGGAATGAGAGCACTAGCTCTTTCAAGTAAAACAACCATTTCTCATCAGCAAACATCAACCGAGCTGCTTTCTTTCAGCATCAGTTCTGTATGAAATAAAAGAGAGGCAAAGTCAACCCCATACAGAGGTCCCAAAAGTCACGACTCAGCTGAAGGAAAAGTTTCTTACATCCTACTCAAAGTTTTTCTTTGCAATCTCAAAGACCACTACCATCCCTAGCCAAACCTTAGATTTACCGGTATTGGAAGAGTCCACGACAACTTGGCCAAAAAGTTATTTTAGGAGTGACCAGGTACCATTAAAAACCAAAACAACCCCCCCCCCCCCCCCCCCCAACACACCAATTTTTAACTTGATGAATACCAATTAAGTTATATAGAGTTTCGAGGTTCGAAAAGCACTCTGCATTCTTTTGCTCGATCTTCGCAGTAGAAACCGAAGTTAAAAAAAATCCAAAATGAATCCTAGGACCATTTATTTCATCACAGTTAAATGAACTGACTGCCCATGAGATCCCAGCGGCTCCCATTTGGGAAGCACTCATGTGCTGGGGATACCAAAACATCAAATCAACAGGTACTGTTACCTAGAAACTCCCAATTGAGCCACAGTCAAGACAAGGGGGGAGGGAGGCAAGGGCAGTCTTTGAGGGAAGGCTCAAGATTAAGGAGGCCTGGAAAAGGTTTCTTGTAGAAGGCGGGGCCAGAGAAACCAGTAGGTATATGAGGGAAAGAACTCCAGGCACGGCAGGCAAGCAGCTAAGAGTGGGAAAATGGAGTGAGGAACAGCAAGCAAGCCAGTGCCAAGCGGTCATAGATGCCCAAAGATCCCAGCTGAAATGCTTCCGTGTGCACATGCCAGGCCGCCGGGGTCTAATTCCCATTTCTTGAAACACCAGTCCCAGCCATTTAAATGCCAAACCGGAAACTGATTGCAGAAAGGCTTGTTCACTGGCTTCCTATGGCAACTCCAACACAGGACAGTCCCTCAAATTCAGAAATTATACAAAATTTGCAGAATTTACAAGTTTATACCTTGTGATATTTTCTTTTGTAATAACGTACCTAGAGAAATCTTGACCGATGGCTGGTCATATTTGGAATTATTGCAATCACTTAGGGAAATTTTTTCAAAAGTCCTATCTCTAGGCCCCAGCGTCTCCTGCACCAGCTTTTCCAAGAATGAATGCCCTTTCTCATCTCAATAGCACCTCACCCTCTCTCCCAACACACAGCTCAAGGGCAGAGCCACAATCCGGGAGATAAAGCAATAGCCCATCTGGACATAACTCGGGGTTCTCGGTACAGGTTTAAACACTAATTGAGGCCAGGTGGTCTCTGTTACTATTGCTTGTTTAAAGCTACAGGCCCCCTCTCTTGAGCACTAACCTTTAGACTAGACTTTTTTTGGCTAGCCCACTCAATTTCTATTCAAAAGCTCAGATCTTTCCTATTCAGACAAGCACACATCGACTCCAAACTGAAAGGGCTTGCTTTGGAATCTCCCTCAACCACAAAGCTAGCATGCCCCCTGGCACCATTCTCGGTACCCCTGGTTTTTTCCTTACCTCTCTCCGGTCTAGAACACAGGCCCTGGCAGAGGTTTGTGTCTCTGGTCCTAGTATAACATCCCAGAGCTTCCCGGACAATATCCCCATTCAGAAATCCACAATACACATTTGCATGTTAAAGGCAACCCCATGGACTTCCATTCAATATTTACCGTTCAAGGCCTGCACACAGAGATTTCACTTAACATTCAATTTAAAGGAAGCCATTTCGAGACAACCACAAGCAAATGGCTCCTACATCAAGGAGGAATTTTGAGATGCACAAAGAGCCAAAGATAGGATAAAGAAAGGTATTGTTGGATGAAGCCTGACCAAATTGAACCTGGCGATTGGATATTTTTTTCCTTACGTAGACCCTTCTCCCCACAATTTCATCAAAGGTACCCAATCTTTAGACGGTTGATGGGGGAAAGAATATGTCTAGAATCTCTCTCCAGTTGGGGAGGGGGGTGGATGGAGGACTATAGGCTTAAGGGGCCTGTGGGCTTAAGGAATGGAAACAAGGAAGCAGAAATAACCTTGCTTCCTACCCACCTCCCACCTTCTTCCCAGATTCCCTTGGTGGAACAATCTGCATGGGAACAAGCTGCTATTTTAGAGAAGCAATAATGACAAAATGTCTGGAATGTAACAATTATTCTAGCAGGTGATTGCTCTATCATGGCATCAGTACACCAGTGTAACCCAGAAGATGTAACATTTTCTCTGGCCTTCAGTTTTATCAACTGTAAGATAATTAGGTACCTAAGATCGAAACATTTACAAGGTATCTTCCACTCCCCCATCAAGGATCCTACCAGCTGCATGCAAAATTGTGGCCACTAAGGGAGATCAGCTTTTTCTACCAGGAAAACTTCAAAGAATGGTCTACATTTCTCCTTCTAAAAGTCTATTTTTATACAAATTAAATAGCCATTCCCTCCCCCCCCCCCAAAAAAAACATATTAAGCCTTAAAACACAGTGCAAAGGATTTTGAGGTTCCCAATCCTTCACTTCAGCAATAAAAGCTGGCACGTAAGTAGTCTAGGAGCTTTGGAAAGTGCTTTAGATTGCAAAATCGACTCCATGACATCCTATAGGCCCCTCCAAACTTGTAAGATACGAAAGGTTTTATTGGCCCCATTTTCCAGGCAGGGGAAGTGAGGCCGTTACATTGAGAGGTGGTATTTGGACCCAATCTTTTCAGAGTATTTATGTGTCAATGGTCACGAAGCCCCCGAAATCACGTCTAGAATACCGGCAGTCTCACCTAGTGATCGATGCCAAAGAACAATTTCACACTGGAGAGTGAGTTTTTCTAACCCCTTGGCAGGACTTTTCTGAAAACTGCAAAGCATTAGCGATGGAGGAAGCAGCTGGCAGATTTAAGAAGTCAAGATCCGTTGGTGGAAAGAAAGCGTTTTGTAAGCTGGGGGGAGGGGGGAGGAGGACCGGTGATCACTTGGGACACAAAAAGGCCCTAAAGGGATGAATGTCAACATCTATCCCGACGGGGTACGGGCCCGACGAGCAGAAGCGCGGGATCCCAAGGGCAAAACGTGGCAGGGCCCCCGGCGGCCTCCCCCCACCGCCGCCGCCGCCGCGCCCCCGCTCCCGCTGAGCACAAAGGGAGGCCCAGGAGAGCAGGAGGCGACGCCCCGAGCAGCCCCGGCCTGCCCTGGCTCGCTCCGCTCCGAGCGCTTGCAGTAGCACGGGCCCAGGCCGCCCTGCCGCCCGCCAAAGAGCGCGCGCACCGCACACTCGGTACGAGGGCGACCGCGGATCAGCAGAGGTGGGGAGAGAGCACGGGGGAGGGAGGAGAGAGAAGGGGGAGGAGCGCGACGAGGCCGAGACCAGACCGAGGCTGAGGCTGAGGCCGAGATCGAGGCCAAGACCAGACCGAGGCTGAGGCGAGGGCGAGGGCCTGCGCCCGCCCCCCCCCCCCCTTTCTGCCTACACTTCCCCGCCCGCCCGAGCTGGCGAGCTGGCTTCAGCCTCACCACCGAGCCGCCCAACCGTCTCGTGCTGCGCCGCTACCGCCGCCGCCCAACCTAACTCCACTCCGCCCCGCCCCGAAACACTCCTCGCTGTGCCTCACCAGAGACTCCACGTTCTGCCTCACCGGGGCCCGCTCCTAGCACGACTCACCTGATGCAAAGCTGTGTCTCCCCCGAGTAGCGGCAGCGTTCCGCCGCCTCTAGCGCCTCAAGAAAAGAGCGCGAGGCCGCCGGAAACCACTCAACCTAGTTCGGCACCGCCCTGGGCTCCCAGAGTTGAGACCCTTACTGGATGGCCGCCCTGTCAATCCGATATCGTGCTAGGGGAGGAGCCACTCTACGCCCGGGGCATCCCGGCAATTGGCTCTTCTGGGCTTGGACACCGCCCACAGACCTTGCTGCTCAGCAAGTTCGCTTGAGCTGTGCACGGGGGACAAAGAGCAGGCTGACGAGGCTCATTGCGCCTGCGCGAAGTGAGGCGCGTGAGGCTCTGGACGTTCCCGCCACTGGCTCACTGCGCCTGCGCTCGGGGACCTGTAACGGTTGGCGCTCAGCTGGTGAAAGCCGCGCGCTCTGGAGACTGTCAATTTTACTTGGGCCTCGAGGTGCAGTGCGGCATTTTCACACCTTCTTCTACACGCCGGCCATCCTGAGGCTTCTCACTCCCAGCAGGCTTCAAAGGTGGTGTTGCAAAACCCAAAAAAAGTAGGCTAGTTCGGTTAAGCGAGCGAACCCAAAGGGCGCCCCCCCCCCCCCCCCCCCCGACCCACTGCCCTGCCTAACCTGGCCTGCTGGTGGGCCCTGGCCATCAGAACCAGGCTGGGAAGGAACCAGCCCAGGGTTGCAATGGACAGCTGCTGCCCCAGCTCCCCTTCGGTATTCCCTTTGGTATTCCCTTTGGTATTCCCTTTGGTATTCCCTTCGGTATCCCCTTCGGTATCCCCTTCGGTGCCTCCATTTCCCGGTTCCTCTGCTCCCCCGTAAAAAAGGAGGCCTCCAACCCAACGATCCTCCCTTAAATCATTGGTCCCTTGGTGGTGAAGATCCCTCCCTTACATCAAAACCTTGGGCTTGGACCCAACAATCCCTGAGGTCCCTTGGAGCTCTGGAAATCTCATGGAGATGTCAGTTTCAGCCTATACTATCCCTCTATGAAGCTCTTGTTTGTGACCTAAAAGGTACCATAGAGAGCTTGAGGTCCATAAACTGTGCTGACTTCCAGGCTCCACAACTGAACTGGTTCCTTGTAAGGCCTGATTAGGATTATTATTTAAGTGTTTCCCTGGAACATCTTAGAGTCAGTTTAGGATCCAGGCCCGCCCAAGCCTAGGCTTATTCAAATTCAAATTCAACCTCAGACACTTCCTAACGGGATGACCTTGGGAAAGAAAACCTCGGTCCCCCTCAGTTTCCTCATTTGTAAAATAGGGATATGAACTGTAAGAAGTTTGTTGGGAAGATCAAATGAGATATTTGTAATGTACTTTGCCAATAGTAGATGTTTGGTTTTTCCCCTTTATACAGAAGCTTCCAGAGTTCCTAGCCATAGGGAAGAGCTCGCTGAGGACCCATTCAGGGATGAAGGCTAGGTAGCAATGAAGGCAATCTCCTCTTTAGCTTAGCCCCCACAATCTAAGTAAATAGCTAAATCTGGGAGGGGAGGACCCTCAGAATTTCGGGCAGGGTATGGCAATTTATAGCAGTGTTTCATAACTATCTAGAAGCATAATCCATACTGTCTTCTGGGTTACTTTGTGGCTACTGGGCTCCCAAAGCCAGTTTAGATTACCCCCAAATGGATAAGCAGAGGATTTTAATATACTAATAGAATAATATACTGGCATATAGAAGGTTTGCAAGTTACATACAATTTCTCATAACTCTTAGCTACTTGGTATCTAATTTTTATTGCTCAGGGGGACCTTTGTCCCTAGGCCTAGGCTAGATGCAAAAGTAAGTAATAGACACAAAACTAGGAAAGCTTGTTATCAGGGTGAATTCACATCTCATGCAGCAGAGGGCAGCTGCTGATCTGGGTTGAAAACCCTGAAGCACAATCCATACTGTCTTCTGGGTTACTTTGTTGCCACTGGGCTCCAAATTCATATTAGACTGTATATACCCCCCAAGTGGACTGGCAGAGGATTTTAATATACTAGTTTAATAGATACTAGCATACATAAGGTTTGTAAGTTACTTATATACGATTTCTCCTAACTCTTAACTACTTAGTATGTGTATATATATATACTCTTATACTTTATATTGCTCAGTGACACGCCTTTGCCCTAGGCCTGGGATGGAGGCAAAAGGAAGTAAGTGAAACACCAAGGGAGGAAAGCTGGTTACCAGGGTGAATGCACATCTCATGCAGCAGAGGGCAGCTGTTGATCTAGGTTGGAATCTTCTAGGACAAGTGAGGCTGGAAAGGCCAAACTGTATGTATTGCCACGGCCCAATTTTGTTATTCCAAAAGATCTTTTTTCCTTCTTTTGATTTGCACTCCTCTTCAGAAAGCGGGGAGGAGAAGGGGAATAACCTTTAATGTAGCACATATTATACCCCAGACACTGGACTAAGAAGTTTACAAACATTTTATGATCTCATTACTTTGTGGTAGAGGTTGTTATTAGAGCTGAGGAGACCGAGACAAACAGAGATCATCCAGCTACTGGGTATCTGATGATGGATTGGACTTCAGGCCCAGCAGTCTTGTTTACCATCTAAGTGCCTTGGAAAAGGCCAGACCTGATTGCTTCTAAGGAAGCAGCACTTTCCCCTGATCAAAAACCTGTCTTCTTCGGGGTTGGTTTTTTTTTTTTTTTTTTTTTTTTTTTTCCAGGCTTGCCAGAACACAAATCACCTTAGCTTATCTGAAACAGAAGTGATGTTTGCTTAAATATAACCATCAAAGTCTCCAAAGCAGACGCTCCCCAAACTGCTTGCTCTGAATTCAGTTCCATAATTCCTTCACCAGAGTGTTAGGAAGTGCTTCTTTCATTCGGAGGCTCCATTTCCCGGTTTTTTGCTTTGCTTGACCAGCCAGTCTTTGAAAATGGTTTCTGTGTTGTTTGTGGCATCTTCCTGGATGGGAGAAAACTCTTTGGAAACCAGTCTTGGGGGTGGGGGTGGGGGAAATGTTTTGCTTTCTGTCCAGTGGAGTACTTTTTATGGACTGAGATTGTAGGAGGCAGCTGGTGGTGCAGTGGAAAGTTGGGAAGAGCTGAGTTCAAACTAGCCTCTGACAGTTACTGGTCGGTAACCCTGAGCAGGCACTTCCCTCTGCTTCCGGTTTCTTATCTATGGAATGGGAATAATAATAGGACCTACCTCCCAGGGCTTGTTGTTAGGATCAAAGGAGATAATATTTGTGAAGTGCTTATATACCTGGCACAAAGTTATATATAACATGTTATATACATGTTAGTTATTAACTTTTCCCATAATTTTTAGTGGATTCCTCTCCATCTACAGTGAGAATCAGTTCTTCTGGCCTCAAAATGTCCAGTCTCAGCGCTCACTTCCTGGAGGTGTGATCAAGTTCAGCTGCTTTTCCTGGCTTTGTTTTCTGCAGGGCCACTTCAGTATCCTCCAGGCAATATTATGGGTCCTGGGATGGCGGTCCCAAGTCCACGGCTGTGCGGTGAATTCCTGTGCCGTGTGTCTAATCGGGTGCTGAGCAAGATAAGACACAGTCCCTCTCTTTGTGGCCTTGACACAAATTGGGGGATGAACACAAATGTGGGTGACTGTCACAGAACATTACAAATTCAAGATATTAGAGAGTTTTAAAACCCAGTATTCTTTAGGTAGACATCGCTACCCCCTAAAAAGGGGACGTTTTCCTGGAAGAGAGGCCATTCGGATGGGACTTGAAAGAATGTTTGCTTCTGCCTTTGTCTTCTGGCACTGCTTGTATATCATAAGCACTTAATAAGTGCTTGTTGAGTTGAGCTGTGGGTAGAAATTGCAAAGGTGGAGCTGGGTTTGATAATAAAGACAGCTTTTATTTTTTTAACTGAGGAAAATTGTCCAAACATGGAATGGACTCCCTCAAAGGTAGATTTTTCCCTCCCAGGGGCTCTCTAAGTAGAAGCCAGGGCCACTGTCATAGGCATGGCAATTCTGGGTCACACATGGGTTTAACCCAGATGACTTCTTTGGAGTGACGATTGACGGCACAAATGGACAGGTCTGTGTTCAGGGTTTCCTCTGGGCCAGGCGGGCTGTGTACTGGGCATACAAATCAAAAGGGAGAAGAGTCCATCCTCATGGAACTGCCGTTTTAACAGGAATTCTAATCCATAGGGTACAGTTAACAGGCATTTTCCAGGAATAGTATTTCATAGTGTTGATTTGAGTACTGATCCCAAAGTGAGAGGTAGAAAGAGATTGGGGGAGCTCAGTGTGTGTGACAGCATGGCACGTGATGTATGTCCGGGACTAGCTGTATGACTTCGTCCTCGTTCATTCACCAATCCAGACAACGCTGGCCAAAATGAACTCCGTCAGCATTGGGGATGTTTTTTCGGCCATCCCGTCAGACAGGTGCTGTTTTGGGCAGGGAAAAGGTAGAGTGCACAAAGACAATGATTCTGTGAGATGGGAAGTTTGATATTGTAAAGAATTCCTAGATTTAACTCGGAGGGTTCTTAGAAGTCGCCTAGGCCAGCCTCTTCATTTTACAGATGAAGAAACTGAGGAAACGCAGGGGAATAGTAGCCAAGAATCCTAGGCCTCCCACTCCCAAAGCAGTTCTCTTGCTACTGTTCAGCCCTGTTCTTCAGTTAGTTGTGGTTTGAACTAGATGACTTCAAAGAGCTGGGATTTGATGGTTCTGAGGAGTCCCAGGGGAAGGGAAGAGGATTGATAAGCATGACTCCTTCCTTCCTGCAAGATTTGTTTTTCTTGATGGCAATTTTTGATTTCCCCCAAACACTTGTATTTGTCTGGCCTGCTTACAGACGCTTCCAGTCCTTCCTGCCTTTTCCAGAATCCAACAAAATAGAGATGACCCCCCCTCCCCCCCAGCTAGGTGAGGTCCAAGCTGATTTTCTTGGATTGGTGGGATTTTCATAAATCCTAGTCGGAGCTAAAAGCTGCTAGGATTATTGATTGATTGATTTTTACAAGGAGGCAGCTTTCCTGGGTTTGGATGTGTTCAAGAGACCCAATTACTTCACTGGGGCTTCCCTTCTGTAGACTGGCATCCCTGCACTTTCCTGCCTTGCCCCAAGAAGTGCCCAGGCACTTGGTGGGCAGGGGCAGATCCACAGTCAGCGTTTGACCAGAAGGCATGTGCCTGGGGCAGCTCTCTCCTCTCCAGAAGATGGGGCATTTTGGGTTCCCAGGGTTGCTTCTGACTTGGAAGGGAGGAGTGGTGGAACATTTGAGGAGCAGAGAGGACCATAAGACAACTGCAAGGAGCCTGGCACTTTACAGATGGAGAGACCGAGACCCACGGGGAAAGGCAGGATACCTCGCCCACAGCCGTGGCTGCCAAGGGCACCCACGTTGAACTCTCACCGGGGCAGCAAGTTTTCCTGCTGCCTTCCATCTAGTTCTACCTGCTTATCTTATAAAGGAGGAAACTGAGGCCCCGGGAACAGTCATGGCAGCAGTGGCACTAGATGGCGCGCCTAGCGCCATGGCAGGCAGACTCCAGTTCGAATCCCACGGGACAACTGCCATCCTCTGTCAGCCTCAGTTTCCTCCTCTGTAAAATGAGTCTAATATGTAGGTTGTGGTGTGATAGAGGCTGAAACAGGGCGGTTACTTCCTAGCAGCTGCTAGGACTAAGCCTGAGGGCCAGGGGCCGGGTTCGGATTTCCACTACAATGCAGCCTCCTCTCCATCACACCGAGCTCCTTGTGGTCCTGAATTGCCACCGAGATGTAGGCTGTTAGAGTGCTAGAGCGAGAAGAGCTAAGCTAGTGGCTTTCCTTTTCTGGGTCTCAGTTTCCTCATCTGTCAAGCCGGGCCAGGCAGCAGGGTTCCTAACTCGGGGCTGTGTGAATTTGTGTTGAAAATAGGATGATTTGCAGAGACTCGGTTTCCTTTGTAATCTCGTGGATTTTATTGTAATCCCATCAAAGGGCGGTGGGGGGCATCACCCCAAAAAGGTTAAGAAAGACCCCTTGGACAGGCCCCCCCCCCCCCAGGCCCCTTCCTACCCCGGGCTCTCATTCGGAGCCGTGTTCTGCAAGAAGGCCTCACATGAGACGCTGCACGGCAAGTCTCAAAGTGGGAGCTCGTCTTATCGCTGTGGCGATTATGGCTGCCGGGAGAATGGGGAGGAAACTGTGGGAAAGGAAGAAAAGGGGGTTTCATGGACGTGGGAGCAGGGAGCCCGTGGGAGGTGGGCGTGGAGAGCCGTGGGGAAGATAAAGGAGAAAACGCGATTGGGGAGACTTGGAAAGGACTCGGTGTGACCCTTTGTTCGGGGGAGAGATAAGCCCCAAGGCCGAGCTGGGCCGGGAGGCCGGGAGGAGGGCCTCGGGGAGGAGGCCGGCTCTCTTGGGGAGAGTCCCGTGCGGTCAGAGACCAAAGAGAGCCCCCACCCCCTCCGCCCCTCCCCCTCCCTCCGGCAAACGGACCGACGGCCGCTTAGGGCCCTTCCCATCGGGCCAAGTCGAGGGGCACCTACTCCGGGAGCCCCGCGCTGCGAAGCCCAAGGCTGCTTCAGGTTCGGGTTTGAACTTGAACGGGAAGCCGGGCTCTCCGAGGGCCCCACCTCTCTAAGAAATAGGTCCCTCAGCCCCTCGCGCCCGCCCGGAGGCATTCGAATGGAAGCGTTAGCCGCGGCCGGCCGGGGCGGGAGCCTAAACGCTCGCGCACATTTAAAGAGACCCCAGTCGTACCCTATCCCGGCCCGGCCCCAGGCAGCCCCACAGCGGAGGCGGCGGGCCAGGGCCGCCTAGTCCCGGCTTGTAACCCTTAGGGAGGGAGGGAGGGAGGGTGGGTGCGCGCGCGCGCCTGTGTTGTGTGTGTACGTGAGCGCGGGGGTCTGGCCGCCCCACTAACTTGCTCCCTCAAAGATCAGGTGGGCGGGGGTGGCCGCCCCGAAAGCTGCGGCTGGGCCCGGGCCCGGTGCGGGGCGGGGGGCCACGTGGGCCCGGGGGGCTAGGCATCCGAGCCCCACCCGCACAGCGAGTGACCGGGGTGGGGGGGGTGGGGGGGCAGGTGCGGAGTCGCGGGGGCCCGAGTGCGGGGCCCTACAGGCGGGCCTCGGCTTGTCCAGGCGCGGCGCCCGAAGCGCCCCGCCCCGCCTCCGCGCTCCGCTTGACGGGGCCCCGGGCGGGCGGGCGGGCGGGCGGGGGCTCGGGCTCCGGCTCCGGCTCCGGCCGCCGCGCGGCTCCGCTCCGCGATTTGCAGGCGGCCGCGGGGCTGGGAGTCTCGCGCCGGGGGCCGGCGCTGTCTCGCGAGCCCCCTCCTCGCGTCAGCCAATGGGCTTGGTTGCTGGCGCCGCCCGCCCGCCTGGTGCAGAGCTCTGGGCGCTGCGAGCGGCGCTGCCATTTAAAGGGGCCGCGACCCCCGTCCCGGCTGCTAGGGAGGGAGGGAGGAGGAGGAGCTCGGGGCCGTCGCCGTCTGCAGCCCCTGGCTGGTAATCGCCACCCTAGCCACACTAGCCCCGCCGCAGGTAGGGGCAGGGCCGGGCCGGGTCGGGCCGGGCCGGGCCGAAGCGAGGAGGGGCCCCGAGAGGGGTTTTGCTGTTTCCCCCCCCCCCCCAGGGGAGCTGGGGAGGGAACGTAGGTCCAAAATGTCTTCCTGGAAATGCCCGGGGTCGGGGGGAAGGTGTGGGGGGGGGCAATGGGGGGCCCGGGGGAGGGGCTGCCTGAAAGGAGAGGGGAGGGGCCAGAAAGAAGGGGGGACTGGGGGGCCCTGCAAGGGGGGGGGGTGGGGAGGGACTAACCGGGGCTTCTGGGGTGGGGGGCCCTGGGGGGAGGTCGGGCGGGAGGGGGAAAGCCGAGGAAAGGAGGGGGGGCGGGAGCAGGGAAGGAAGGTGGGGGGGGGGGAAGGGGGGTAGGAGCCGCCCCCGTGGGGCTCCCAGCCCGGGGCGAGAGGAGGGGAACTTGGAGCCGGAGGCGTTGGAGGAGGGGGGGGGGAGATGTTCGGGTCCGGGTTCGGGTCCGGGAGAGCAGGCAGGCGCGGGCACTGGTCCAGGGTGGGGACCTGCTTGTCCCACAGGGGGCGCTATGCGGTGGAGGAGTGGTCAGCCAGGCGAGACTTGTGGGAATGCATGTCGAGGAAGGGGGGTGTCCAGAGGAAAGCCAAGTCGAAAATGGGGTGTGTCTCCGAGGCAATCCAGGGAGGGGGCCTGGCTCAAAACCTCTCCCACTTCTGACCCGCAGCCCAAAGCCAGCCACCCATGGACCCCAGCGATTTCTCCAGTTCGTTTGACTCCCTGGCTCTGCCCGAGAAGCCCCTGGCTGGAGACCTTCCAGTGGACATGGAGTTTGGAGAAGATCTGCTCGGTTCCCAGACTGCCCCAAGTCAGGGCTGGACTCCTCCGGGGCCACCCCCGACCACCGAGGCCCTGGACTTGCTGGACACCCAGGCTGGCCTGGAAAAAGACCCCAGTGTGCTAGATGGAGCCACCGATCTCCTGGGGCTCGGGGGGCTCCTCTACAAGGCACCCTCTCCTCCGGAGGTGGAACACAGCCCAGAGGGAACACTGCCTTGGCCTTCAGGGGACCAGCCTCTAGAATCCGGCCCCAGAGGCCCGGCCCCCGAAGCCACAACAACCGATCCCGGGGCCGGGGCGAGCCCTGCCTTGACCGAGGGGCTCCTGGAGCCCTTGGCTCCAGAGTCACTTATCAATTTGGAAGAAGAGACCCCTTCCACGACCGCACGCAGGAAGGGACCCTCTGGGCAAGAGGAAGAGCTGCTGCAAGGACAGCCCCCAAGCCCCAACGCCCCACCGAGCCCCTCTGTGGGGGAAGCCCAGGGGGATGGACTCGGTGGCTCCAAGACGCAGCCCAGCCCCCCAGCTCAGCCCTCCCTGCCAGGTAGGTTGCTGTGGGCTGGCTGGAAGCTACGGTGTTCTTGGGGAGGGGGCAGTGCTTTGCTTTGGAGTTTCCCCCCCACCGGTGGCTTCTGCAACATAGTTCTTTGTGGCCTTGGGGGGGAGGGAAATAAACAAACAAACAAAAAACTAGGCTTCCTGGGCTTGAGACGGGCCTCACTGTGGCCTTGCAGGGGACGGAAGGCCAAAGGCCTCAGGAGCACACAGTGGGGAGGCAGGATCAGGGCCTCGGGTTGAGTCTTTGTCAGCCAAGGGGAGAGGACAGGTTCGGGGGCGTCCCTCGCGGGGACAAGGGCACGGAGAAGTGACTGGGGGCCTGCTCGGACGTTGAGCCTGAGGGCTTATGGCCAGCCGGGCCCCGGCTCGCCAGCCTGTGCTCCCTTCCCCCTTGTCCTTGGACAGCCACATACTTTCTTGTTGGGGAAATTGGGGCTTTGGCAGGAACGGGGGGGGGGGGGGGGGGGGCAGGGAGGGCATGTTTCCGCAGTCCCTAAATCTATGTGGGTGACAGGCTCTGTTGCCAGAGACTGGGGCCAGAAAGGCCAGAGAGCCCTGAGCGGGGCCCCATGTGGCCACGGACCCTGGAGTTTTCCCTTTCAGTTTTGAGGAAGTGGCCCAGTTCCAGGCTCAGGCTCTGCCTTTTCTTCCTTTGCAGGGGATGGCCAAACTGAGAAGAACATTGAGCAGCCTCCGGAGAAGGTGAGCAGCCCTGCTCCCCCACAGCCCTGGGAGGGACTGACCCTCCGCTCCCCAGAGAGCACACGTGCTCTCCCGGCCTCCTTGGCCTCCTTCCCTTTCAGGCCGGCCTGAGGGTCTCCCCCCCTTCCCGAGGGCCCGAGCTCCTGAGCCCCGCCGTGCAGCCAGCCCACCCTCGGTGTCAGCTTTCCTCCTCTCTCTCGTGTCTCCCAGGAACAGAAGAGAAGTGAGCGTGCTCGGAGGGTGGAGGCCCCCAAACCAGAGACGGTGGACTCCTCAGAGAGTAAGTTCGTTCCAGGAAGATTTCGACTTGGGGGGAGGGATGGGGGGGGCGAGTGAGCAAGAGCAGGCTGTGAGAAAGTGGGCGGCTTCTAGGTTCTCCCGTCTCCCGCCACATGCAGCTCGGGACGCCTGTGTTCCTGCTGTAGCTTGGCATGGGGACCAAGGCTAGTAGTGGGGGATCTGGGCCAAGGGCATTCATGATGGGCATTGAGCCCTGAGAGCAAGGCAGCATGGGGGTGGCAAGCTGGGAGTCGGAGCTCAGAGGCCAGCCCCTGCCTCTGGAGCCAGTGCCCTGTGGGGAGGGGGAGGGGGAGGGGAGGAGCCCTCAGACTCTATAGCACCTGCTGTGGGCCAGGCACTGGGCTAAGAGCTTTTTACAAAGATGATCTCATTGGATCCTCACAACAGCCCTGGGAGGCGGGGGCCATCACGATTCCCATTTTACAGCTGAGGAGACAGAGGCAGGCCAGGGTTTGGTGACTGGCTCGGGCCCGGGCCTCCTTCCTGCCCCCAGACCCTGCTCTGCCCACCTGCAGCCTGGTCATTTAACCTTTCCCAGCTTCTCTCCTCATCTAGGCGAGGAGGCTCTCTAGAGTGCCTCTGTGGGAGCTGTCAACCCTCCCCGGAGGAGTTGGTGGGGAGATTGACCGGGAGGACGGCCAAACCCGAGGGGAGGGGATGAGGGTTCGGGCCGGGCCTCCTGCGCCCCGTCAGCCGATCCTGTCTTCTCTCACCAGTTCCGGTGTCAGACGAGGACTCGGACGCCATGGTGGACGACCCCAACGACGAGGACTTCGTGCCCTTCCGGCCGAGGCGCTCTCCCCGAATGTCCCTGCGGACCAACCTGGCGCCCCGAGCCTCCCGCTCGGCAGGCACCAAGATGACCTGCGCCCACTGCCGGACCCCACTGCAGAAGGGCCAGACGGCGTACCAGCGCAAAGGGCTCCCGCAGCTTTTCTGTTCCTCCACTTGCCTCACCACGTTCTCCAAGAAGCCTCTGGGCAAGAAAACCTGCACCTTCTGCAAGAAGTGTGTGAGGGACGGGGGTGGGGGGCGGTGGGGCGAGGACAGCCGTTCGGCATGGTCCCGGTGGGGCGGGGGCATCACGGTGGTACCCTGGAGATGGGGGTGGGGTCAGAGAGGAGCAGGGACACCACCGCCACCGCCCTCTCTTGGGCCCATCCCACCTTCAGGGAGATCTGGAACACCAAGGATTCAGTCGTGGCCCAGACCGGATCGGGCGGCTCCTTCCACGAGTTCTGTACGTCCGTCTGCCTCTCCCTGTACGAGGCTCAGCAGCGGCCGGCGCCCCCCGCGGTCGATGCGTCGGACGCCACCCGCTGCAGCATTTGTCAGAAATCTGGGGAGGTGAGGAGGGGGGGGCGGGTCCAGTGGGTGGGCCTCTGCCCGTCCTATCTCCTCCTGATTGGAGCCAGCTCCCTCACGGGCCCCAGGAGGGCCTGGCTGAGGCGGGGTCTCGGTGCTCCAGGTCCTCCACGAGGTCAGCAACGGGAGCGTCGTGCACAGACTCTGCAGCGACTCGTGTTTCACCAAGTTCCGTGCCAACAAGGGACTGAAGACCAACTGTTGTGACCAGTGTGGAGCCTACATCTACAGCAAGGGGGGAGGTGGGGCCCCTCCCCCCGAACTGCTCTTTCACGAGGGGCAGCAGAAGCGCTTCTGCAGCACCGCCTGCCTAGGGGGCTACAAGAAGGTGAGCCCGGCCAGGGGCCCAGAGGAGGGTGGGCAGCAGGGGGAGGGGAGGGAGGGCGGGGGGCCGGGCCGGACCAGGAACCAAACTTTAGCCTCCCCTTCCCTGTCACCCCAGAAAAACACCCGAGTGTACCCCTGCGTCTGGTGCAAGACGCTATGTAAGAACTTCGAGATGCTATCCCATGTGGACCGGAATGGCAAGACGGGCCTCTTCTGTTCTTTGTGCTGTACCACCTCCCACAAAGTGAAGCAGGCTGGGTTGGCTGGTAAGAGGGAGAATGGGGCCTGTGCCGAGGTGTCCTGGGCCTCCCTCCCTCCTCCTTCCCTGTCCACTTCAGGCCCCGTGCCGCCCTTCTTTGCCTGCCCTGGTTGGATGACTGCACCAGATTTCTCCCTCTGCTTTGAGAAACCTTGTCCGTCCTGCCTCTTGCTCTCATCCTCCCTCTTCCCCTTCTGTCTTTCTCGTCCCAGGCCCTCCCCGCCCCTGCAGTTTCTGCCGCCGCAGTCTCTCTGAGCCCTGTTACTACAATAAGACCGATCGGACGGTCTACCAGTTCTGCAGCCCCAGCTGTTGGACCAAGTTCCAGGTACCCTGGGGCCGGGCCCGGGGCAGGGAGCGGTGCACTCGGGGGGGGGGGGGCAGCGCCTCTGACCACCCGCTCCTCTCCGCAGCGCACGAACCCCGAGGGGGGCATCCATCTGAGCTGTCACTATTGTCATAGCCTGTTCAGTGGCAAGCCTGAGATCCTGGATTGGCAGGTGAGACCTCCGGGCGGCCCCCTGGAAAGGGACCCGGCCTTCTGGCCGGCTCACTCTCCTTCCCCCCGGCTCCTTGCCTCCTGACCACTTACCCCCCGGGGGGGCCCTCTCTGCCTCGCTCCAGGACCAAGTGTTCCAGTTTTGTTGCCGCGATTGCTGCGAGGACTTCAAGAGGCTGAGGGGCGTGGTGTCCCAGTGCGAGCACTGTCGGCAGGAAAAGCTGCTCCACGAGAAGCTCCGTTTCAGTGGGGTGGAGAAGAGCTTCTGCAGCGAAGGTCTGGCCTGAAGGTCGAGGTGGGGCAGGGGGTGGGGGGCAACGAGCCTGCCCTTCCAGTCCCTCGGCCACGGGCGGCAGTTCCCCGGGGCCAGCTTCATCTTGGGATGGCAGGGGTTGGCATTTCTGTGGCCCGTCAGCAGCGTCTCCCACTTAGCGTGGAAGTAAACGCCTGCTGGTTGGGTTGGACGACGGGGAGGGGGTGGTATCTGAAGGGGGCTGGGAAGATACTGGGTTCTCTTGGTGCTGGTCCTGTCATTGGGGGTGGAGAGTGGCTACGATGAGGCTCCCGGGTCTCGTAATTGCTTTCCTCGCTCTGAAGCCCTGTGTAACAAACGGGGAGAGTGAGACTTGGAAAGGGGAAGCGATTTGTCCAAGGGACCTCCAGCTCCAAAGAAAGCTGGTGAATCTCAGCGGCTGACCCTCTCTGAGCCACCCGGCTCCACGTTGGCTCCACTTCGGCTCCCCTTGGGCTGGCCCTCTCTGGGCCGCCCGGCTCTGCTTGGGCTCCATTTTGGCTCTGCTTGGGCTGGCCTTCTCTGGGCCGCCCGGCTCTGCTTGGGCTGGCACTGAGGGTACCACCCTCGTCCTGCAGGCTGTGTGCTGCTCTACAAGCAGGACTTCACCAAGAAGCTGGGCCTGTGCTGCATCACCTGCACCTATTGCTCCCAGACCTGCCAGCGCGCGGTCACTGAGCAGCTGGATGGCAGCACTTGGGACTTCTGTAGCGAGGACTGTAAGAGCAAATACCTATTGTGGTACCGCAAGGTGAGAGGGCACCTGGGGAGGGAGGGAAGAGGGAGCGTCTCGGGCAAGGCCGAGGGCTGAGAGTCCACCGGATGTCCCCAGGCTGCTCGCTGCCATGCATGTAAGCGCCAAGGGAAGCTGCTGGAGACAATCCACTGGCGGGGGCAGATCCGGCACTTCTGCAACCAGCAGTGTCTGCTTCGCTTCTACAGCCAGCAGAATCAGCCCAACCTGGACACTCAAAGTGGGCCCGAGAGCCTTCTGAACAGTGAGTGAGAGCAGCCCCAGTGGGTGTTCCCAGCCCTTCTCTTCAGTCAACTTGCCGTTCCCCAGGCAGGGGGCATCCTAGTCCTTGGTGTAGCCTCACTTTCCCTCAGGGCTCCTCTTTCTCTACAGCAGAGGAAGAAGCTGTTTCTCCCTTAACTCCCCATTTCAGGAGGGCCCCCAGATCTTTAGCTCTGTGTTCTCTCAAGTACAGAAACGTCTTCTTCTTCAGGTCAGTCTCCGGAGCCCAAGCCCTCGGCTCCTCCCCAGTCCAAAGCGACCAGCAGCAGCGCCTCAGCGGTGAGTGCTCGGGCCTACTCAGATCTGGGCGGTTGAAGAGGTTGTTTTCGGGGAGGGGGAGGGGGCGGGTAGGCCGAACCTCGACCGCCCCGACGTTTTCGGCTCGCTCTTTGTTCCCACAGGCTACTGCTAAAAGCCGCCCGGTCCCAACTGATCCCACGCCACCGCCGCCACCACCTTCAATGCCTCGCAAGAACAAAGCTGCCATGTGTAAGCCCCTGATGCAGAACCGAGGCGTGTCCTGCAAGGTGGACATGAGATCCAAAGGGTGTCAGACAGGTGAGAAGCGGAGAGAGGCTGTGGTTCGGGCCGCTTTGGCTCTCTTGGGGGAACTCCTCAGACTCCTCAAACAAAGCCTCTGCTTTTCCGAGAAGGGGGCTTGGGGGTGAGGAACTTGGCAAACCAACTACAGGAGGGCCCTTGGGTCCTGTCTCCTCAGAGCAAGACTGGAAACCGCAGGTGATCGTACTGCCTGTCCCGGTGCCCATCTTCGTCCCAGTGCCTATGCATCTGTACAGCCAGAAAGTCCCGGTGCCTTTGTCACTGCCTATCCCAGTAAGTCGCCGTGCCCCTCCAAAGCCCAAGAAGCAGCGGCACAGCCATCAATCCTGCCCTCTCCCCGATCACACCCCTCCTGTGCTTTGCAATGCCCTTAGGTACCTGTGCCCATGTTCCTGCCCACGACTCTGGAGAGCACAGACAAGATTGTGGAGACTATCGAGGAGCTGAAAGTGAAAATCCCATCGAACCCTCTAGAGGCCGACATCCTGGCCATGGCGGAGATGATCGCAGAAGCTGAGGAGTTGGATAAGGCCTCGTCCGATCTCTGTGGTACTCCAGGGGGAGCCTCCTGCGAAGGGCGGGGGGGGTTCTGCTGTAGAGCTCAGCTTCTGAACCTGGTTTGACCCAATGTGGGGGTCACAAAATCCAGATTGATTTTCAGTAAACATTTGACCTGTACCCCGTTCGAAGTACCTGTATGCCCAGGGTCACATAAAAATTTCTCAGGCAAAGAAGGGTCCCAGTGGGAAAAGCTTAAGAAGCCCTGAGCTGGACTAGAGCAGTGTCAAGGGGAGCGGTGCAATGAAGCCAGGCTTGGGGGTGAGGGGGGAAGGGAAGTGCCTATAACCAAGCCCATGGTCTTCCCCGCCCCCAGACCTAGTAAGCAACCAGAGTACAGAGGGTCTGCTAGAAGACTGTGACCTGTTTGGACCAGCGAGGGACGACGTCCTCGCCATGGCGGTGAAGATGGCCAACGTCCTGGATGAACCAGGGCAGGACCTAGAGGCCGACTTCCCCAAGAGTGAGTGTGTCCCCCCTTGGAGGGAACTGGGAAGAAGCTAGCAGAGGACTCCCGGGGCCCCCAAGGTGGTCAGCTGGTATCGTGGAGAGGGAAATGGGGCCAAATATTGAAATGGGCCCCATCCGGGTCTCTGACTCAGAGGCCTTTCTCTTGGAACCTTTAAATCAAGGGCCCACGGTCCATATAAGGCCCACGAAATCATTCACTAAGGGGACCACAGACAGCGAGGAGCTGAAAGCCTCAGCTTTCAAACAGCCTCCCATCATTTGAGTTCGGTGGAAGTGAATGATTTTGTCCGGCCCTTAAATGATATTGGGAATCTCCAAATGGCCCTTGGCAGAAGGAAGGTTCCACGTCCCTGCCACGGGGGCGCCTGTAGTAAGGCCCAAACCACATAGCCAGGGAAAGCCAGACAGGAGACGGTTGGCAGGCGCTGGCCCTCAAGGGAGGGAAGGTGAACAGTGGGACCAACGGGGCCGACATCAGATCCGAGCTTTGCACACGGATTCTACCGAGTGAACTTCTCCAGGCTTGCCTTAGTTTCCCCCTCTGTCAAATCAGGAGGGAGGACTAGCTGACCTCCCAGGACCCTAACACTGCTGAATCTGTGATGAGCGCAAAAGGGACCACTAACTGCCTTCTCTTTTCCGGCCTTCTGCCAGACCCCTTGGACATTAACCCTAGTGTGGATTTCCTCTTTGACTGTGGCCTGGTGGGGCCAGATGACGTCTCCACTGACCAGGACCTGCCGCGAGCCATCCGGAAGGTGAGCCACACCGTGTCTCCCACTCCCTGAGAAGGAGGAGCCTTCTGCTCACTGCCTGCTGTGGGCTCCCACGGGCTGACCCAAATTACCTAACCCCCGGCTACTGCCCGAGTTCTAAGAACGGGCTGTGATTTGTGACCTCGCCACCTCAGTCTCCCCTGAGATCCCGTCCCAGAGAGCACCGCTGTTCCCTGGCCCTGGCTCCCAGGAGGTGGATGCTTCCCTTCCTGGGTGCCCCAGCCTCCACTCGGGTCCGCAGCCCCGGCTCCGTTCCTTCCCCACGCAGGGCCAGAAGCGGCTTGTGCTTTCCGAGAGCTGTTCCCGGGATTCCATGAGCAGCCAACCCAGCTGTACGGCCCTCAACTACTCCTACGGTGTCAACGCCTGGAAGTGCTGGGTACAGTCGAAGTATGCGGGTGGGGAGTCGAGCAAGAGCGAGGAGCTGCGCTTTGGCCGTGAGTGACCCGGGCCTGGGGGGCGGGGGCGGGGACAGGGAGGAGGGCAACCGGGGCTCTCTCCTCGCCAAAATCGTCCTGCTGGACAGAGGACTTCTGCATTGTGAGGGTGCCTGTCGCTCATCAGAGCCCCGAGCCGAGGACTCTCAGCCGTAACTTGGAAATCTCGTAAAACGGAAGCGCATCACCCGTGCCGTCGTTTGCCTTGATGTTGCATGTTGGTCCGTCCCTTTGTTTTCCCTTCCCAATGCTCCAATCCCTTCTTTCTTTGGCCCACGTGCCAGAACCTGTTCTTTGAGACAGGCCCAGCCACTCTGGCTTCCTTTGAGGTAGTACCCCCCTTTCCCCGCCCCAGAGGATCCGTACCCCTCTCCGCTCACTGTGCTTCCCTACAGCCAAGCCAATGCGGATCAAGGAGGACATCCTGGCCTGCACAGCTGCTGAGCTGAACTATGGTTTGGCCCAGTTTGTGAGGGAGATAACGCGGCCCAATGGCGAACGATACGAGCCTGACAGCATCTATTACCTGTGTCTTGGCATCCAACAGGTATCCTCTGGAGTCTGCCCGCTTAGGTCCCAAAGCATTCCGGCCGGGAGCAACCCCCCCACCCCAAGTCCAACGCTCTGCCCTGAGTGGGATGCCCTTGTCTTTGATCTCCAGCCATTCCAGGGGCAGACAAATTCCCACCAGCCCTCTCTAGTTAGAACAGGGTTTGGGGTCCCACGGGCCAGACAGTTGCGTGCTGTCTCCATCTTCTCCTGTCCAGACTTAAGGACAGGCAGGGGGCTACTTGATCAGTGGGTGGGCTGGTTTGGGTTCTGGGGGATGTCTTCCATCCACAGTGTTCTCAAGAGAGGGGGAGATGGGAGACCTCAGTTATAATTAAAGAGCTGTTGCCGTGTGGCCTCGGGTCTCAGTTGCTCACGGGCCACCTGCCTGGGCCTGGGCCTCCATCTCCCACTAGCCCCTAGAGGTAGATCGCCATGAGGGCCCATGTCACCCAGTAGGAGTCCAGGGGCGGGAATAGGGCAGAGATCTCATGGCCGCCACCGTCCTCCCACAGTACCTACTGGAAAACAACCGAATGGTGAACATTTTCACGGACCTTTACTACCTGACCTTTGTTCAAGAACTCAACAAGGCGCTGAGCAGTTGGCAACCCACAATCCTCCCTAACAGTAAGCAATAGCGACTCCCTGCTCCTGCTCTTCCCCCTCCTCCTGTTTCCTAGAAGCACGTCCCTGTCTCCAGGCAGGAACAAATGGAATTTGGGAAGTGGCTTTTTCAGAATTATGGAGGGGCCGGGCCAAAAGGTGCCTGCACCTCAGAGTGGGCTCAGGGCCTTTGTCCACGAGGAAGCCCAGTACCCGGGCTGTCTAAAGAGCCCCCTTGGGTGGTGAGGAGGGAGGGAGCAGCTGAACTACATTTTATGAGGACTTCTAATCAGTCTACCAGCCATCCTCACCAGCAGTTAGCGTCCACCAAGTGCCCTAGTGATGGTGCCAGGCAGGGAGGGAGATGGAGGTTTGGGAACCGTCTCCCTGTTCCGCCTCCTCCGGCAGACTAGGGCCTGGAGGCAGGAGAAGGGGCTGCTCCGGATGCAGCAGAGAATCCCCTCTAGAGGAGGAAGAAGCTGGAGCGGCCTTGAGGTTTACCTCTGGACGCCGTGACGTTAGCCCGGGAGGCCCCTCTTAGCCGTTTCCCTTTTCCTGTGAGAGAACAAAATCGTACCAATAATACCCAATTCAAAACCAAAACCAAAACCCCTAACCCTAAATGGAAGCAAAAATTCCTATCTTCACGTGAACCGACTTCTAAGGTCTCTGCGGCTCGCCGACTGCCTAGACCGCGCCAGGTGGGATCAGGGTTGCCGCCGAGACGAGGTCGTGCTAACTGCGTGGCCCTGGCCCCAGCCCTGACTCTCCACTCCCTTTCTCTGTGTATTAGACACCGTGTTCTCCCGGGTAGAGGAGGAGCACCTCTGGGAGTGCAAGCAGCTGGGCGTCTATTCTCCCTTCGTCCTGCTCAACACCCTCATGTTCTTCAATACCAAGTTCTTCGGCCTGCAGACGGCGGAAGAGCACATGCAGTTGTCCTTCACCAACGTGGTGCGCCAGTCACGCAAGTGCACCACCCCTCGGGGCACCACCAAGGTAGTGAGCATCCGCTACTACGCTCCTGCCCGCCAGCGAAAGAGTCGAGGTAGGCGCGGAGGCCTCCCCGCTCCCTCTCATGCCACCCCCTCCGAGTTCAATCTCTGTGGCCCCAAGGGAGGCTCCGTGGAGCGGGTAGGGCCCTGCAGGCGATCGGTCCTTCTGGGTTAACTTCTCTCGGTCACGTGGCTTTTGTGGCCAGGGCCACAGAGGAAGGAGGAAGGGAGGGAAGGAGAGAGCAGAAGACAGAGAGGTTTTCCTCAATTTCCTGTTGACCCTTGCTTCTCATATTCCCTGTTACCCGAATCCCTGTGTCATCGGAGTGATGGCTGGGGTGGGTTGCCATGGACTTTATTGTTAAAGGAGGTTGTCGTTTCACATCTTGTGCACTCGGCCCATGTGTATACGTGAGTGGCTGGGCGGCCAGGCGGGTGGTGGTGTTCACACTCACCCATGAGATGTCAGCTTGTCGAGGAAGACTCGTGAGGGTTGCCTCCCAATGAGGGCTCTGGCCAGCCGAGGGAAAGAGCTAATGGGCAGCTTGCTTCATCCCTTAGTCTCGGGAGCACTAGAGCCCGGGCCTGTGGAGCTGAAGCTGTGAGCTGACCCAGAAGGCCACGGGTTCTTTGATGCCCATGAACTTCCAGGTCCCACCGATCGCCCAGGGGAGTCATCCTCCCTTTTTAGTGCTTGGGGACTCCTTTGGCAGTCTGGCTGGGGAAGCTTCTGGGCCATTTCTTGGAATAGCATCAGACAAACTCCATAGCAGGGGGCCTCAAACTTTTTAAATAGGGGCCAGTTCACTGTCTCTCAGACTGTCGGAGGGCCGGACTATAGGAAAAACACAAACTTTGTTTTGTGGGCCTTTAAATAAATAAACTTCCTAGGCCTGGGTGAGGGGGATAAATGTCTTTAGTTGTTACATTTGGCCCGTGGGCCGTAGTTTGAGGACCCCTATTATTCGTAGGCCCGGGAGCTGACAGGGATCTGGGAGGCTGCCCAAGGCGAGGGCCGCCCCCTTTCTTGTGCTCAGGTCAAGGCCCTTGTTAGAATTAGGCCTCAAAACGCAAGTTAAACAGTTACAAAGTGTTATGTGTTACACAGTGTTGCAGTTACACAGTCACACAGTGTTCTGCAGTGTGTCGCAGAGTGTTACAAAGAAAAGGAATTCTGTGGAAGTAAAGTCCTTGAATTTGTTTGTTTGTTTTTTTAAGTTCTGAGACCCCAGGTTGAGAAGCCCTTCCCTGAGCTGACTTGCACTCCCTCCCCAGACACCAGTTCGGGGAAGAGGAAGAGGGAGGAGGAACTTCCCGTCTTGGAACAGCGTGAGAACCGGATGAACCCCTTGCGCTGTCCCGTCAAGTTCTATGAGTTCTATCTCTCCAAATGGTGAGCTGGGAGGCTGAGGCCTGGCAGGGATGAGGGGGCAGGGGCATCAGGTCCTCCGCTCACTGGCCTGCTCTCTCCCCACAGCCCGGAGAGTCTGCGAAGCCGGAATGACGTATTCTACCTGCAACCGGAGCGGTCTTGTATCGCCGAGTCTCCGCTCTGGTACTCTGTCATCCCCATGGACCGGAGCATGCTGGAGAGCATGCTCAACCGCATCCTGGCCGTGCGCGAAATCTACGAAGATCCCGGTCGTCCTGGCGAGGAGGACCTGGACTGAGCGTGCCCCGCGCCCGCACCCTCCACACCAATGTCTGTCCTGTGGCCCACCCCACCCCCATCCCCCCCCACCCCCGCCCCGGAGAGGGGCCGGCCCGGGCACCAATGCTGCTCATTCTGAAGGGCCCTGCCCGCCCCTCCCCACTCCTCTTCCAGGGCCCGGCCTCGGTCGGGGGCACCCCCCTCTCTCCCCTCCTTCCATACCACTCGTCAGCACCTAAGACCCCATTCTTTTGCTCAGGGGCACTTCTCCCGGCATCAGCCCCGCTGGGGGGCCCTCCCTGGGCCTCGGAGCAACACTTCTCCCTTAGGCCAGATTTGGGGCGGGGGGTGGAAGGGGAGCCACGCTCACTCTCCTCGCCAGCCTGGACGAGGAAAGGCGGTGTCCCCAATGCATCCCTTTCCCTTTCCTGAAGGTGCCACTTGAGGAGCCTTTGGTGGGGAAAGACGGGGGGGTGGGGGAAGGGAGGGGACCATTTTCCCCTGCAGCACAGGGTTGGGGGCCATCCTCACTCCAGGGCTTTAGCCACTACTTCCTCCGCCGGGCCTCCCCTCACTGCCGGAGTCCCAGCGGCACTTGCTCCCTCCCGGGCACCAGGGCCTTGTGCTATAAGTTTAGTGATCCTTCCCTCTGCTCTTTACCCTTCGGCCCCAGGCAGAGAATGACTCTTGAGTGCGGGGCACACACTTCTGTTCCCTCCGTCTGCGTGTTCATTTGACTCGGCCAGCCGCGGCACCGCCGTGCTTCCCCCACCCCTTTCTCGCCCCCCCCCCCACCCGCTCCCCCTAGAGCTCGGGGAGGGGGGGGCAGAGTCCCCACGGCACCGACCGTGCCCGCTCCTGGCATGGGATCCGATTCCCCGCTCCTGGCCTGCCCCCGTTGAAGAACCAGGCTGAGCCTGTGGGGGCCCCTTGACAGTTGGGGCGGCATCTGTTCAGATCTTCCAGGGGGAGTGGGGCGGGGAGGCACCTCCTCCCCCAGCCACCTCGTTCCTCCCCTCTCCCCTCATTGCCTTGTCGTTCCAGGTTAGCTGACTAGGGTCAGGCGGAGGGGGGCCAGCTTCCCCCCAAAGGCTTTGCTGTTCCCGGCCCCCCCTCTGTGTTTTTCTAACTGTTCTCGGTTTAGCCGCTGTTGAAATTGTATATATTGTTGTGAGACGCCTCGCCCGTCCCCGCAGTGATGCTGACGCCCTCGTGTTGTAGTGAGAGAAGCCGTTGTCACAACTAACCTTCTGTCCCTGGAACTGTTCGTTTCAAATAAAGATTCAAAAGTCGCTCTCGCTCCCCCTCTTTGGGGAGAGCAGGACCCGGGGGGGGGGAAGTCTCCCCATCCGAGGAGGGGGCAGAATCCCCAGGGCCCTGGCTGAGGAGGTAAAGAGGCCTGGCAGGGGGCGGGCTGATGAGGCTAAGGCCGGGGTCCTACCTGGGGGATGGGGGCGGCCGGGGCCAGGAGCGGCCTGCTGGGAAGCACAGAAAGCAGGGCTTGGGCCGCCTCGCTTGCTTGGCCGAGGTTCCAGCCAACATGAGGGAGAGAGGGGCAGCCAGCCGGCTCCCCGGGCGGCTCCCGTGGCCTGCCGGGCCTTAGCCCTGCCCGGGCCCTCCTGCTTCCATCCCTCCCTCCCCCCAGCACACCCACCAGGTCGTACTGACTCACGGGTTTAGGAACGCGCGTTGGCTCGCCAAGCTGCCTTTTCGGTTCTGATTGAGGCAGAAAGGCCCGGCCCCGGTTCAACCTGGGTTTCGGGCTTCCACAAGCAAGCAGGTGTGGGAAGATGGGGGGGTGGGAGCTGCCAGCAGGCAGACTCCCTTGGGGGTGGAGTGCTACAGGAAAGATGGGCCTCCTGCTCCTGGGAACCTGATGACTTCTGGTAGCTGCTAGGTAGGGCCGGCCTAGCTAATATCCCCTCATCAGCCACCCTGAGGACCTGGAGTTCTCCCCTGGGGCGGGTCCTCTTTCTCCCCCTCATTTTAACGAAGCCAACCTGTTTCCTACCCATCAGCCACCTCCAGGGCACAGAGACAGGTACCATTTTCAACCTTTGCATCCTGCCTCCCTTATCGTTTGAGCGGGGTTGTCAGAACCCCTCCCCTTCTTTAGCCCACACAGATGGGGCTAGCTCGTTTAACTGGCCCATTAAGGACCAACGGTCCCGGTTTAGAGCCAAGGAGCTGACCTCAGGTTAAGTGATGGGGCCGAGGGAACCCCTGCCTGCAGGCCTCGCACGCTGGCCTCCCGTGTCTAGGTCTGGCATCTCTACTGTTCCTCCAACGCCAGGGTTGGTGATCTCAGGGAGGAGAGTTGAATCTTGATGAGTCCTCTTAAATTTGATGCCATTTTAGAAACGAGTGATCACGGGGAGATTCTATAGCACCTCCTGGGGAATGGTTGACATCGCCTTATTATCTGATTCATCTTTGAACCTCCGGGGTTGGAAGGGCCTCGGGTCTGACTGGTGCCCAAACCGGAATCCCCTGTGGGAAGGGCCCAGTTGGGGGCCATGCAGCTTCAGGTGCCTCCGTCGAATCCCTCCCGAGGCGGCCTGTTCCACCGGGAGGTCCCATTGCTAACATGCCGTTCCCGGCTCAGCCCCTCGTCTGTAGCTGAGCCAACAGAAAAAGCCCCACCTTAAGTAGCTCGGGGATGACCTTCTGGTCCTTTCTCACGGTTACCAGCCTAACCCGTGGGGTCCCGAAGGCTCCGAACGAGCCCCAGCTGCCCCATCTGCCCGGTGGCGGTTGGTATCTCGTCTGGAGGAGCAGCCGGGCCCGATGGCAGGCCCCCGAGCCTGGGTGATACCCAGTATGCTCCCATAGGCCTGGATAGAGAGGGCTTGGCAGTTTTATCCATTTGGAGCTGGAACCCCTTCCTTTTACAAATGAGATGCCGGGCCTAGAGAGGATGGCAAGGGGCACGGGCAGGATTTGAATCCGGCTCCTCTGACTCCAAATACAATGGCCTTCCGTACCACCAGATCTGCGTCAGTGGAAAAAGACCAAACACGGGTGTGTGCTCTTGGATTATACATGTTTAGCCCAGGAACTCTGGCTGGAGGCCTTGGAGAAATCCTGTTACCTTAATGATGTGATGTAGCTCAGTGGCGTTGGCCCAGACCAAGAATGAGGATGGGCTGCCTCCTGTGGGAGAAGAGAGTGAGGATGCATATCGCTGCCTTGGTGGTTCTCGCCCACTAGGCTGGGACTGGAGGCCTTCGGGGGGAAAACGATTCCCTTTGAAGTTAGGTGACCATTGGAGAATCTTATCGACCTGGCAGGGTGACTGGTGGAAGTTGCTTAAGGCCTCCGGAAGTGCCGGCGTCTCCCTCAGCTCTGGTCCGGCTAAGCCCCGCCTCTAGACCTTGGCAACACGCAGCCTCCACTTGGAGTCCTGCGGTAGTGCAGCAGTGCGCATCTTTGACCGGCCGGCTGTACTTTTGGAAGGGGCAGCTAGGTGGCAGTGCAGCGGATAGAGCCATGGGCTCGGAATCGGGAACGCTTCTGCCCGAGTTCAAATCCGACCTTGGTGACTAGCTGTATGACCCTGGTCGAGTCACTTAGACCCGTTTGCCTCATTTTTCCTCATCTGTCAAATGAACTAGAGAAGGAAATGGCAAAGCGCTCCAGCGTCTTTGCCGAGAAAACCCCTAAAGGGGTTGCACGTGGTTGAAGGGTAATGACTTCTTAAGAAAAACCTCAGTGGTTATGTTACCTAAGCTATACCCCAAACCCTGCCCGACTCTACCTACTCTGACCAAAGCCTCGAGCTCAACCTAAGCTCACACCTCCAACCGCCTCCCAGACATCTCAAATGGGACGTCCCGTGGACGGGTGAAGCTCGCCGTGCCGCAAACTGAACTCGGGTCTTCCCATCAAACCCTTCTGTCTTCCTGACTTCCCCGTTGACGCTCCCAGTCCCCCAGGTACACAACTTAGAGATCTGTCACTCTCAGTTCTCTACCATCTCTCACGGGGCCCCTCCCCTCATCCAATCTGTGGCCAAGTCTTCTCCATGCTTCCTTTACGGCCCGTCTCCTCTACGCTCCCTCCTCTTCCCTGAATGCCACCCCTCTGGCACGAGGGCACTTGGGCTACTGCAATAGCCACTGGGGGCACTTCACCTGAGACTGGTCACCACCCCGGTCCATCCTCCCCTCAGCTGTCAAAGAGATCCAAAAACACATCTTACCATGTTGCTCTCCCTACTCGGTAAATTCAGTGGCTCCCTCTCACTTCTGGGATCCGACAGAAAATCCTGTAGCCCTTTGTGATCTGTTCCCCCCCCCCCCGTCTTCCCAGTCTCCCTCACACCTTCTGTCTCCTGGCCCCTTGCTGCCTTTCCTCGGGAGACCGGGCAAGGCCATTCCTACCTCCTGCTGCCAATCTCCTGATGGAGCCATGGGAACCCCTGGCGCAAAGAGGAGGAGCAACCTTCCCTCTGACAGTCCCTTGAGAAAAGAGAAAGAAAAGTCAGTTGGGAGCACTTCTGCCTTGTAGGGGTTTTTTCCCCCCCTCAGGAGTATTTTATTTTTCCAAATACATGTAAAGATGGTTTTCGACATTTATTTTTGTAAGACTTCGTGTTCCATTTTTTTCCCCTCGTCCCTTCTTTCCTCCCCTGCGTGATAACAAGCAATCTGATAGAGGTTAAATACGTACAATCCGTTTAAATGTATTTCCAGATTTGTCATGATGGGCACGAAAAATCAGACCAAAAGGGAAAAACGAGGACGAAAAAAACCCCAAAACAACCAAAAACAAAAAGATGAAGATTCTGCTGTGATTCACATTCAGTCCCGATAGACCTCTCCAGACGCCGCAGCTCTCCCCATCCCAGGTCTATTGGAATTGGCTTGAATCACCACATTGTTGAAGAGAGCCACGCCCATCCCAATTGATTATTGTATAATTTTGCTGTTGCCGTGTATGATGATCCCCTGGTCCTGCTCACTTCCCTCAGCATCAGGTCCTGTCAGTCTCTCCAGGCCTCTCTGAAACCCTCCTGCTGGGCATTTCTTACAGAACCATAATATTCCAGAACATTCATATACCACAAGTTACTCAGCCATTCTCCTATTGATGGGCAGCCACTCAGGTTCCAGTTTCTGGCCACTACAAAGAGACCTGCCACAAACATCCATGCACATACAGGCCCCTTTCCCTCCTTTAAGATCTCTGGGATACATCCATTGGAGAATGGTTGGGTAAATTGTGGTATATGAGACTCACACGAACTGATGCTGAGGGAAACGAGCAGGGCCAGGAGATCATTATATACGTCAACAATGATACTGTATGAGGATGGATTCTGATGGACGTGGATTTCTTCGACAAAGAGAAGATCTAACTCAGTTTCAATCGATCAATGATGGACAGAAGCAGCTACACCCAGAGAAGGAACACTGGGAAATGAGGGTCAACTGTTTGCATTTTGGTTTTTTTTTCTTCCCAGGTTATTTCTACCTTCTGAACCCAATTCTCCCTGTGCAACAAGAGAACTGTTAGGTCCTGCACACATATGTTGTACCTAGGATATACTGTGACCTATTTAACATGCCATCTGGGGGAGGGGGTGGAGGGAAGGAGGGGAAAAGCCGGAACAGAAGTGAGTACAAGGGATAATGTAAAAAATTACCCTGGCATGGGCTCTGGCAATAAAAAGTTATAATAATAAAAAATAAAAATAAAAAGATCTCCAGGATACAGGCCCAGTAGAGACACTGGTGGGTCAAAGGGAATGCAGTTTGATAGCCCTTTGAGCATAGTTCCAGCTCGCTCTCCAGAACGGCTGGATCCGTTCACAGTTCCACCAACAATGCATCAGTGCCCCAGTTTTCCCACCTCCCCTCCAACATTCAGCATTCTCCTTTCCGGTTGTCTTCACCGAGTGGAGAGGTGAGTAGTGGAACCTCGGAGTGGTCCTAATCTGCATTTGTCTGCTCAGTAGTGATGTCGAGCACCTTTTCCCATGACTCAATCTGCCGTGTGGGTTCTGTTTTCACTCCCTGCGGTACCTTCTGCCTTCAGAGAGTAGTGAGCCCTGAGGCACGATGTCCCTTCCATCTTGTGCTGCATTTGCCTCCTACCTGATCTTCAGCCTCCTCTGAGGGGCTAGGAGTGGCGCCTTCCATTCAGTGATGAAGGTTCACATCCCTGGTCGTACCCTACTTTCTCCCGGTGATTCTGGACTCCTGTGACTCCAGATTCAAAGCCCATTCCCCACCTTCAGCACGCAATTCCTCATCCCCGTCCCCCTCAACCCTCCCGCCACCTCCCTCGGCCGGGCCCTTTCCCTGTGCCCCCTGGGATATCCCTTCCATAGGCAACAAACTTAACTTCCTGCTAAATCTTTTCCTCTCCCACTCCTCCCACCTACTAGCTTTTCATGAAACTCATCGTGTCCCCCCCATCCTGGACGGCCACCCACACCACACGCCCCCCCTGGCCGGCACCCGCTGCCCCTTCCCTCATTCTCCCTGGGGAGTTGCTTTTTGCTCCCCACGGTCACTTCCAGATCCTCCTCCAACCTCCGTCAGGCAGCTACCTCCCTTCCCTTGAGGTTCCCGCCAGCTGTTTCTCGAACCCACCTGTGCTGCCCTAATGTTTCTGCTGATCTGCGATGGTGTGTCTCTCGCTGCCTTTCAAGATGTCTGAAACTCACTATGTCCAAAAGGGAACTTGTGAGCTTTCTCCCGAAAGGCATCCCCCTTCCACGTTACCGTGCCACGTCGCCCGGGTTCTCGGCCAGGCGGCCTTCCAGACTCCTCACCCACTCGCCCCCGACCGCCCCCGGATCCGACGTATTGCCAGTCTATTGATTTTCCCTTCCCGATATCTCTTGAAAATAGCCCCTTCCGGAGCAGTCCCCCATCGGGCTATTGCTGGGGGGCTGCCCTGCCCCAAGCCTCTCTCCATCCCAGCCCATCCTGCATTCAGACATTAAAGTGATTTTCCTAAAGCACAGGTCCGGGTCCAATCAGGTCACTCCCCTACTCAATAGACCCCAGTGGCTCCCTATGGCCTCCGGGATCCAGTGCATGATGCCCTCCTTGGCATTTAACGCCCTTTCCAGGCCTCTCGCTTCTCACTCCCCAGCAGTGAGCCGGATCTCCTGGTCCCTTCCCTTGTGGTGCACTCACCAATCCCTCCATCTCTCAGCTCCCAGCATTCTCTCTGGCCGTCCACCAGGCCTGGAATGCTCTTCCTCCTCATCCCGCCTCTTAGTTTCTCCGGTTTTCTTCAAGCCCCAGCTAAAAGTCCCATTTTCTACAGGAAGCCTTTCCTAGGGGCAGCCAGATGGCACAGTGGGTAGAGCACTGGCCCCAGAATCAGGAGGACCTGACCTTAAACACTTAATACTTAGCTGTGAGACTCTGGGTAGGTCACTTAACTCCAATTGCCTTACAACCCCCCCCCCCCAAAAAAACAAGAAAAAAAGAAGCCTTTCCTCCCCCCCCCCCCTTTAACTTGAAGACCTTCCCATAGGTATAGAGCTATATATTCTTTCTCCCAAGTGAGCCGCCTGAGATCAGGGACCGCCTTTTGCGGGCTTCCAGTACTGAGCACAGTGTCTGGCACGTGGAAGGTGTTTAATAAGTGTCGGTCCACTCACTGCTCGGGGACGGAAAGATGGCGGACTACGGACAGGCCCTAGCACCTTGGTGCTGCTGGTTGCGGAGGGGAGGCGGGGCTCGGGCACCCCTCCTCCTTCCCCATCCCCCTCAGTGGAATGGAGGAAAAGCAGAAGGGCCCACATTGGTGGGGGGGACGGGAAGAGAAGCTCAGAACGGGCCTCCCAGAACCCAGTGGGCCTGAGCCGAGTCTTCTGAGAGGGCAGGGCGATTGGCGTCGGGCACCAAGGGAGGAGCACGGGCGGCAGCCTCGGCCGGAGCCTTGGGGGAATAGCCTTCCAGGGAGGCTGGAGAGGGCAGCATAGGATCAGAGAACAGTAAGCCGCTTGTTTCGGCTGAATCACAATAAATGCGAAGGGGAGCCATGGAGGCGATGGAGCTGAGAGCCAGAGCGCCGAGAGCCTCCGACAGCCGGCCCGGGTTGCCGCTCCATCCTCAAGGGCCAGCAGAGGGTCGGGAGGCCAGCCTGGGCCTTAGTTGGGCCTTTGGGCTTTTTCAGGGGGAAGGAGTTCAGCCCTCAGGTAAAGAAATGTTTCCATGGGAGTCCAAGTGGGGCTTTTCTTCTCCCTTCCTGTGGGTGGGGGTGGAGGACAGAGAGAAGCCTATGGGAGAAGCAGCCCCCCCCCCCCCATGGTCTCTGCTCTCTTAGAGGTGGGGATTTGTCTCTAAAATAGGGAAGGATTTCTTGCTCATTTTCATGTCGTAGATTTCCCATCAAGCCCCGCTACTTAAAGAGGGGGAACCGAAGCTGGGAAAGAAGAAAACTGACTTGGCCAAAGTCACGCTGGCTGCTTAGCGGTCCCCGCTCTGACTCCTCATCTCTCAGCTGACCTAGAAGGATGCTGGGTCTGGCTCTCCGCCGTCAACCGTGACGCCTCCCCCGTCCTGCCCTCCCATCCCTTGGGCCTGTTCCTGCTTTTGTGCCTGCGCGTGGTCACATGGCACAAGGCTAAGTTACACGCACACACACGTGCACATGCACCCCACAAGGGTGCATGTGTGTGCTTGCACACGCACACGGGCACGCACCATTGGAGTAGGGGAAGTACTCCCAGTCCCACAGCCTTTTGTCAGCCTTCCGATCCAGGCTGTGGGCCTGGCCTCCTGGAAGAGAAGGGAGATTGAGCCTTGTGCCGTGGAGCGGGCCGCCAGACGCCGTTTCCATTCAGGGGCTTAACTACTTAAGGGATCTCCCGATCCGCGTCCTTATGAAGACACGGTCCTGCTGAGAGCTGGGTGTCCAGGGCCCTCCCCTCACAGACAACGGGACTCTCCGAAACTGGGAAACCGCGCCCAGGCTCCCCTGTTGCAGCTGCCGGGACGGACCCTGGCCTTGGGAAGCCCGAGAGTCAAGGAAAAGGAACCGAATGGCCCAGTCGCCCGAAGGTTCCTGAACACGGAGCTCTAGCTATCGGGAGGCGATCCCCGAGAAGGGATCGGGAGGGTTTCCTGTCGTTGTGTAGGAGAGGCCCAGAGAGCTGCCTGAGGAGAGCTAAATGATGGTTCCAGTTACACCATGGAGGCTTAAGCAAGGGGAGCGTGACTGCACTGGTAGAGGATGGCCTGCTCTGAGCCCCATCCTCAATGAAAGAGCTTGCCACCTTTCCCAAGGTCTGCCCTGTAGAGCCAGCATCTTGTTCCAGTGCTGGGCGACCTTAGCCAAGTCATCTCCGCTTGGGAAGAAGCCCTGTCTGGGGAAACTATAACCCCACCTACCCACCCAGGGAATCTTCCTTTTAGGAAGCACATTAAGCAGCAAGCACTTTATAATTATGATTTCATGACAACCCCAGGAGGCGGATGCTATCATTGTCCCCATTTTACAGATGGTGAGCTTGAGGCAGACAGAAGTGACTTGCTCAGTATCACCCTGCCAGGAAGCTTCTGTGGTCAAATTTGAATTCGAGTCTTCTTGACTCGGAGACCGGGACTCTCTCCCTCACTTTGGGCCCTAACTGCCTGTGGGGAGTCTCCTCCCTTTCCCCGTCATGTTCAGAGTGCGAGGAATACAAAGTAAGGTTGGAAATCTCGCCCAAACTTTACCAAGAAGGCCACGGAAGGACCCCCCCCCCCCTTGGAGGACACGCTCCCGCTTTCAGTTTGGTTTGGGGCCCGTGTGTTTGGGGGCCCCTCTCCCCGGGCCTGAATTTCTTTGTCTGGAACGTGAGGGGGTGGGGAGGAGATTAGATTAGGGGTCTCTGAGGTCCCTTCCAAGTCTAGAGCCAAGCTGAGCCCGGACCAGGGAGAGCCAAGGCCCCTTCTTGCTGCCTGAGGCTTGGAGGAGAGAAGGGGGAAGGGCAATTAGCCTAGGGGTGGGGGGATCTCCAGGGGGCCCCGAGAAAGGTGCTTCCTGCCCCGGAAGAGACTGAGGGAAGAGAGACAGCCGGCTCCGGCCGGCTCCGGCCAGATGCAGTCCCACAGCCCAAGCCAGCCAGCTACAGGCAGCCCCAGGGAGCTACAGCAGCCACGGGGGAGCAAGAGGTCCGTGGGCCTAGGAGCTGGGCCTTGGAGAGGGGGCACAGCTAGATCTCCTTGGGGCTCAGTCCGAACACGTGGCTCAGGGTTGACGGGCGGGGTGGGGGGCCCTGAGGCAAGGGAAGCCCGGGAAAGCTGGCCGGCCGGGGACCGGCCGAGGCGACGGGCCCGGGGCCAGCCTTCCCAGCGGCCCCTCTCTGGCTTGGCCGAGATCTCCAGAGCGGAGCGTTCGAGTGCAAACCTAATTCCACCCTCTGATCGCTCCAGAGGCGGGCAGGAGGCTCTGGGGGTCCTGCAGGAGCGGGACGGGCCCCCCCTCTTTCTAGCTTCTACGTGAGCCTCGCTGCTCCTTTCCTCATCAACCGAGGCAAAGGAAAAGCTGGCTCAGCCGGGGGGGGGGGAGGGGGGTCAGCCAGGGAAGCCCGAGGTCGGAAGGGACTCGGCGAACACACGAGTCACAGCCATGTTTACTGTAAAATCCTGTTTAATGTGTAACATTGCGGCCTGGGCTCCTCCAGTCAAAGACAGAACTGAGCGACGCTCCCCCCCCCCCCCCCTTGCTGGTCAGATGGAATCCAAGCCTTGTTCTTCCCGGCCCTCCCAGCCCTTCCCAGGTGCCAGCAACGACCCCCACCCTCCCGACAGGCCCCCAGTGGTGTCAGGGTTAAGGTTAGTGTCATCAGTGGAAGTGCTGGCAAAGCCCCCCTCCACCCCTAACCCCCAGAAGTACCCGGGGGGCCCGGGGAGAGGAGCAGGAATTAGAAAGGGGAGGGGACACAGGAAGAACCAGACCCCCCCTTTGTTCCCTGGCACCCCCTCCCCCCCCCCCCCTCCCTTCTCCTTCCCCCCCCCCCCCCCCCCCAGTCGGAGGGCCAGGGCCACGGGCTTGGGCCGCGGCCCGGCAGACCGGGGCACCGAGAGCGGGCGAAGGCTAGAGCTGGTGGTGGGCGCGGCCCGGCCGCGGGCTCAGCAGGCGGAGCAGCGGTCGCTCTTCTCGGCCAGGCCGGCCCCGGTGCCCGGGCTCCGCCGCAGGATGTCCTTGAGGGAGCCGTCCTGGTCGCTGAGCAGCTTGTTGATCTCGTTCTGTTTGCACTCGTGGGACAGGCGGTGGCCGAAGCCGGAGCCCTTGCGCGAGGAGGGGTTGGAGCGGCGCTGGGCGCGCCGGGCGCAGGCCCGGATGATGAGGTACACCACCTCGGCCACGTTGAGCACGATGCAGATCCCCGAGGCGGCCAGCATGAAGACGGTGAAGACGGTCTTCTCCGTGGGCCGGGACACGAAACAGTCCACCACGTTGGGGCAGGGGTAGCTGTCGCACTTGACCAGGCGCACCATAGCGTAGCCCGGGTAGAGCAGGTAGAAGACGTACATGAAGACGGCCTCGAAGAGCAGGCGGAAGAGCACGCTGATGACGTAGGTCCACCACAGCGTGCCCGAGATGTGCACCTTGTGACGCTTGACCTCCTCCAGGTGCAAGGGGTCCCCGTGACCCTCGAGCCGCAGTAGCTTCTTCTCCATGTGCTGCTGGTGGGCCACGTGCATGGCCACCAGCAGGGCCGGCGTGGACACCAAGATGAGCTGCAGGGACCACAGGCGCACGTGGGAGATGGGGAAGAACTGGTCGTAGCACACGCTGTTACAGCCCGGCTGCAGGGTGTTGCAGACGAAGGAGGACTTCTCGTCGCCCCACACGCTCTCGGCGGCCACCACCAGCACCATGATGCGGAAGATGAAGATGACCGAGAGCCAGACGCGCCCGATGGCCGTGGAGTGCCGGTTCACCCCGCTGAGTAAGGCGTACAGGCCCGTCCAGTTCATCTTGTCTCACTCGCACCTGGAAAGACAGCGGCCGCGCCGGGGTCGTGAGGCCGCGGCCCTGCCCGGGTCGCTTCCCCTCTCTGGCCCGCCTCGGTTTCCCCCTCTGCCGAGCGAGGGGGAGGCCGGGTCAGACGACCCCGAGCTTCCCCTGCCGGCTGGAAATCCTTCCCCTCCGCCCTCTGTGCGGAGCCGGAGGCTGTGGGGAAAAATGAGGTCCCCTAGCCCTCTGCATCGTCCGTCTCCTTTGCCTCGTCTCCCCGGTCCCCGCTTCCTCTCGCCCTCTCCCCCTCCCGCTCTGGCCCCGGTGGCCCCGGACGCCCTCCCCCCGGCTCCCCCGGGTCTCTCCGCTCCCCCTCCATCCCACGTATTACCTTGGGGAGCGCCTATCCCGGAGGCCACCCGGACAGGTCCCCTATGGTTTCATACCCGTGCTGGGGGAGTGATCCCCGGGTCCGCGCCTGCGTCCCAATTCCCCGCTGCCCGGTGCTCGGGAGTCATATGCTGCCTTATACCCGGCGCGGACACAATGGGAGCTTTGTGGGGCTCTGAACAACGCCCTTTAGAATTCAGATCAAACGCCCTGACTTCCGCCCACCCTGGACACAGAGCACTTGTGTCCCAGCGCCGGACACCCAGCCTGCACCCACCTGTTCTGTGCCCGCCCGGTCCATCCCCGCACCCGCCATGAAGCCAGAAGAATGGGAGGGGTGGGGGGAAGGGAGGGGAGACCAGAGCCAGAGGCCGGGAAGGGGGACGGACGGGGAGGACGAGAGCCCCCTCGCGCCGCAGCCAGCGTCCCCTTGGCTCCCTCTCTCGCTCACTCGGAGCCCGGCTCCCCGACTCGCGTTCGCCTGCCCCGCGACGGCTTTAGGCGACGCTGAGGTTCCCCTAGACGGGGCCAGCTTGGGGCTTCTCCCTCCCTGGAAGGCCAGTGGGGTCCCCGGAGCTCCCTTGCTTTTCCTGCTTCCCTAAGGGAAGACCCCATGGCCCCATCCTGAGCCCCCAGGATCACACGTGTGCAAAGAACTCAGAAGGGCTCTTATTTTAAACAGACGGAGAAACTGAGGCCAGAGACTTTGGGGCCTTGCCAAGATCAGCACGGTAGGCAGTGGTGTAGCCCAGAGTGAATCCGCTCTCCCCCTCTGAAGCGGGCACCCCCCAGGGCAGGCAGAGGGCAGGGGGGAAAGGCGGGATACAGCCTCTCCCCATCCCCTGACGCGAGCTCTGCCCACCCCTTCCATTTGCTGTTAGTGTGTCAGCTGCCGGGGGGGGTCTGGGTAAGCCAGAAATCAGGGTGGGGGCCGCTAGAGAATCAACACAGAGTCGGCCTCCCCTCCCCGCATCGGGCCTTCAGAAAGGGCCGCCGCCCGGTTCTGGTCTCCACAATCAGAAGGCCTCAAAGAGAGGTCCCGGGACCCCGAGAGGATGCCAGCCAGAGTCGGGGCCATGCGGCCGGCAGAGGAGAGCATGCTGGCCGGCCGCGCTCGGAGAAGCCGTGCCCGGATCCTGCTCCCACCTGGCACTTCCAAGCTGGCGACCTTAGAGGTGCCATCGCCTAAAGAAGCGACTTCAGAGACAGGCGCAAGGCCCGTCTCGGGTGCACCGGGATACATCCCAGGCGAGCGTGGGAGCCGGGGGCGGGAGGGGGGCGACTGTGCTGACATTGCGGGCCCCTTGGAAGGCACTGTGGCGCACTTGGTAAACGGCGGCCTTGGCTTCGGGAAGATCCATTGTGGACACACACTGTGACCCCTGAGCGGTGCTCCCACTGCTCTCCCCTCCCAGATGGAGCTCCAGGTCCACAACTCCACCTTTAAATCATCCTTACCATCACCATCCTCCTCCTCCTCCTCCTCAACATCACCATCCTCACCATTCTCATCCTTCCCATGACCATCCTCACCATCATCATCCCTATCTTCATCCTCACCATCCTCATCCTCACCATGACCATCCTCACTATCACCATCCTCATCTTCATCCTCACTATCACCATCATCATCCTCACTACCACCATCATCATCAGCGGGCCAGTACACGTAGTATGAATGCGGTCCGACCCCAGACTCGGGTTCGGGGTGTGTCTCCTGCCTCACTAGCGGAGACTGGCTCAGCCTTGTTGACACCATGGTCTGGCTTCTCCTTCCTGCCATGTGTGAGAAGGGGGGGTTGGGAGAGAGAACAGGGCACCCTCCTGGATCCCCAGTATCATCTGCTCTGGCTACACCCAATCAGAAAGCGGGAGGAGAAAAGCGAGGCCCCGAGGGGAGCAGCGGAGCCGGAATCCCGGCCGTATCTGCCGTTCTGGGTGTCTCGGCGCCGCCGCGGCCCTTCGGAGAGCCCTTAAAGCTTGGCCAAACACTTTGCTAATGTTTTCTTATTTGGAGCCGGGGCTCTAATCGTCCCCCTTTTGCAGATAAGGAGAGTGAGGTAGACAATGGAAGTGGCTTAGCTAGAGTCTGATAAGTACCTGTGGTAGGATAAGGCCCCGTCTTGGCCACTCGCGGCCCAGTGCTCTATTCACTGAGCCGCCTGGCTGGGGGCTGCCACCGGGCTCCCTTCTAAATCTGAGATGCAGTTTGTGGGCCGCCGGCCCCTCTGTAAAACGAGGACGTGGCTCTGGCTAAGTGCGGGGTCCTGCCGGCCCCAACGGCCTCTGACCCTCGATCGTAGCCGGCGAGAGCCAGAGCAGAGATTCGGGGTGCCGAGCTCTTCCCGGGGGCCCACGCCGCCCGGCTAGGACAGTCTGACCGAGCCCTCCCCGGGGGGGCACCGGAGGCAGCTGCGGAATGAATGGGCCGGGTATCTTGAGCCCTGGGAGTATCCGGAGATGGGGCAGATCCCAGAGATCATCAGTGGGCGTAACTTCGGGAGCAGATAACCAAGGAAGCTTCCTCGCTATCCCTCCTTGGGAGGCTCATTTGGCTATCTCAATCTCTCCGGAGTTCAACCCTGACCCATTGTTGGCGCCCCCTCCCCCCCACCCCCACCCTGCTCCATTCTCTCGGTGGCAGCCCGCTGTGTCCCTGGTTAGCCTGCCCCCTGATTTGACCTGCTTTTCTTTCATTTCCCTGTCTCAGAGGGAAGTCAAGTCAGCACTGGCCTTTGACTCAGGAGCCCCCATCGGGGATCCCCTTGGAACCACCCACTGCCACCACCCCTTCCTCAGGCTCTGCCCTGTTCCCCTCAGGTCTCGGGGTGCGGGGGGAGAGCACCTCCCCCTCTCGGTCTGAGATTCCGGCGGCTCCGGCCAAGCCTCCGAGGGACTCCAGTTGGGCCCAGGCGGCCCCTGGGGAGCAGCTGCCTCCCGCCATCCCAACCAGTCCCGCGACTTCCCTGGGAGGCTGGCAGCTTCCACGCTCTCACTAGTGGGGGGAGGGACTCGGCTTTGAAATCCGCACTGGCTGAGTGACATTTGTTCAGAGTCCGGCTCTCGGTCTGTTTTTGGGTGGCTTCCAGCAGGGGGAGAGGGGACAAGAAACAAGGGAGCACGTTTGCTCACTGGAGGAGTCTGACGAGCCCCCCCCCCCAATTCTGGCCCCAGCTGGCAGGCCCAGGTTTGCTATTCTGCTAAATGGGACGGCAGCTGGAGAGGCAGGGCCAGTGTGGACCGCGCAGGCTGCCTCGGAGGTGGTTCACAGAGATCTGAATCACAACACGCCTCCCCGGAGCCCAAACCCGGCGGCCCCCAACACCCTCCCCGAGAGTCAGAGAGCATCAGGAAGGGGGCCCCTGTTCCACAGCCATTCGGGGAGAGGAGGGGCCCGGCTGGCCGGCCAGCAGCGGCCCCGGGAGGTCCCTTCTCTCCAGGCCTTTCCCCAGCCCTGGCTGCCCCGGATCGTTCCATCTGTGTGGCGTATGAAGGAAGAGTAACCCGGCTGAGATGCTGGAGGGGGCTCCCCTCTAGCTTAGGGGTCACCGACCCCACTTCCTCTCCCTCTTTCCCTTCCACCTCACTGCGGCCGGGGCTGCCTCCAACAATAAGGAGACGAGAGCCCCTGGAAGGGGAAGCAGCAGCGCCAGCACTGCCAGAGAGCCCAGGACTTCCTCCCCCCCGTGGTTCTGTTACCAGCTGGGAAGCTGCTGGTGGGAGAGCAGCAAGTTGGGCCCAAGGAAGGCGGGGAAGCTGGGACCCCCGGGAGGTGGCTGCCACGGGGGACCCGGCACCACAAGCTGCTGGCTGTTGCGCTGAGCTCATTATTTTGCCACCTCCATTTTATGCCATCCTTTGGTGTCATCAAATCGAGGATGCCACATGCTTGAAAACGTCCCCAGCTTGTAAAATGGCGCTTTGGAAATTTTGAGCCCTTTAAATGTTGCCGCCCTGGAGCAAAGATCTCTCACCCTCCCCTGGTTATGGCCGCGTCCCCAAGGGTCTGCGGGGCAAGCCGGGAGCCCTCGTCCCTCTCCCTCCAGACGCCTCCTTCCCTGCTCTGTAAGCCCGACACGGCAGAGGCCGAGGGGGCCTCGCTTCGGCCCTCGGCACGGCTGCCCGATTGAGAGGTGGCTCCGTTCTGGGGACCCGGCTGCTCGGACAGCCCCTCTCCCTGCCCCCCTGCTCCCGACTGAGACTTTCTGTGCAATCTCTGGAGGGGGGGTTTCTCTTTACCCTCCCCAGCAGGATCCTGAGGCAGGCCCGGTTTCCCCAAACCCCTCGGGAGGCCTTAGCCAAGCCTACTTGCCTTACTCCTGTTCTGACTCGAACCCGGCGCCCAGAGCTTCTCCGTTCCCACTAGTCCAGGCCTTCCCCGGGCTTTGGGTCCGTTCAAGCGGACGAATCGTCACCGTGTGAAGGGCCTTATCCCGCGGAGCCAGAGGAGGGCCGGCCCCACCCCTCCCCCAGAATTTGCAGCGTGATAGGAGGAAAAGGCACCCTGGCTCCCTTTGCCGCCTGGGCTCGTCTGCCCGGCTCCCGGCTCCCCGGATCCCAAGGCTCCCCGCTTTCCCTTGCGTGGCCGCCAGCTCCCGGGCCGCCCTCGAGGCCCACGTGGGCCGTCCCCGCCCGGCCCGAGCTCCCTTGGCTCCCGCATTCCCCGTCCCCCCTTCTGGGCTCCGAGAGGAGCCTCCCCTGCCCCCCACCCCCCATGCAGGCCGGCAGCCTTGTTTGCCTTGGAAGCCGGCGGGGCAGGTAAATAGCCCTCGGCAGCAGCCAGCTGTCATCCAGAGCCCGAGTCGAGGAGGAACCTGCTCAGGTGGGCAGAGAGCCTGGCCCGAGCCCAGGGAGCCTTCGGGAGGGGCGAGGAGGGGCAGGCGGCTTCTGAGGGATGGGCACCCCCCCGGCTGGGGTCGGGGCGTGAGATCGAGGGGCCGCGGAAGGGGACTCACCTGACTTCTGTGTCAAGGAAGGGAGAGATCCGGGTGTCTTGACCCCGAGGCCCGGAGACCAGGCTGCTGCCCCTTCCCCCTCCTCCAGACCTAGCTCCCAAGCACGTTTCCCCCTCCTCACCTCCCTGGCACAATGGCACAGCGGCTGCTGGGGCCCTTCCCCAGGGAATGGCTGCAGGGGTGTCTGCCACTCAAAGCTCCGGCTGACCCAGCCCAGCTCAGGGGAGGGACCGCAGAGTCTGGGGCCAGGGGAAGATATGGCCCACAGCCCAGGAGGAACCGGACAAATATTAACCAGCCCCACCTCCTCCTGCGCAAGCAGTCCTCCATGGGGACCCAGCTATTGATGAGTGACCCTGGCCCCTCCCACCCGGGGTCTGCCCAAATTCCGGGCGCCCGGCCGGGCCGGCGGCCGTGCCGCCCCGGTGACCGACCTCGGCCCGGCCCGCGTGCCGGCCTCCGGAGCGGGCTCTCCGCCCCACTTGGATTTCAGCTGGAGCGAATGGGGCGGTGGTCCCCTAGGCCTGGAGCCTGGGGTCAGAGGCCTGGGTCCAGGGTCCAAGGGCCTTAGGAGGTGGGGGTTGGACTGCAGAGCATGCTGTGAGCTGCACCCCCCTTGGAAATCATTAAGATAAATACACATCGTCAACCATTAACTGTCTCCTTAAACCAGATCCAAGGTCTCGCCGCCAGGAGTACGGGCCCAAGCCCCCGAGCCCCGAGTCGGGCCCACGGCCTGGAAACTGTCGGCCTAGTCCCCAGACTTTCACTGTCTGTCCCGAGTCAGGCTCCCTTTGGGGAGAGGGCCGTGGACTCAGCCTCCGTCGGCCCTATTCGGGTCTGGAGCAGAGTTTGGAGGCGTGTGCTGTTCGCAGGGTGGGCTGCCCAGGGCAAGGAGCCCACCCGGTGCCTGACTTCCAGGGTCTGGGCCTCCCTCCCTCCCTCCCATCCCCGCCTCACACACCCAAGGAAGCAGGACCCGGGGGGGGGGGGGGGGACACCGGCACAGGGCGGAGGAAGCAAGCTTGGAAGTGACCTGGCTAGGACCCCACAGTGAGTGTGTGCGGCCCCAAGCCTAGTCTTCCAGCTCCAGGGCCAACCACGTGCACACATGGTTGTGTGTGTGTGTGTGTGTGTGTGTGTGTGTGTGTGTGACAGACAGAGAGGAAGAGTGTGTGAGAGAGAGGAGAGAGAGAGTGTGTGTGTGAGTGTGTGTGTGAGAGTGTGTGTGCAGGCCCAGTCTCTTGGAAGAACTTGAACAAGGAAAGACAAGAGGTCACAGATCTGGAGACATGAGGCTGGCGCCAGCATGGAGCATGGAGTAGTGGACGGAGTCCAGAGGCTGGGGATCTGGGTCTGGGATAAAGCTGTGGGGGGCGGGGGGAGGGGGGAAGAGGAGACTCTTCTAAGCCGCCCCCAGCAGGCCTCCCACGAGCCGTTGAGCCTCGGAAACAACAGGAAACAACAGGCAGCTGGAAGCGCTGGGAGAGCGTCCTCCCAGCCCTGGGAGTCCCCCATTCTCTGGCTTACTCACTTCAAGAGAGCAGCCTGAAGGCCTTCAGCAGCCGGTTTCCCAGAGCAAGGCCCTTCCCCATCCTCAGCCTCAGCTTCCTTCTCAGGCAAATAAAGATACCCGGGCTGCCTCCCCCAAGGCTGACGGGATGATGAGTCCCGATCAGAAAGTGAACCGAATGGGAACGGCCTGCCATTCAAGGCCCGCCACTTTCAGCCACCAACATGTCCTTCTAGACCCACTGCACACTGCTCTGCCCCAGACTATCCAGGCCCCAGCAGAACTGCGGGGTCTCTCCCGGCCTCCCCAGCTGAAATTCTCACCTTGCAAGGCCCAATTCAGGGGCCGCCTCTCCCATGAAACCCGGTCCTAGAAGGGATGTCCCCTCTGCTCACCTTTTCTCTTCTTGTAGCTCACCTTGTCTATCCATCCCCATCTAACCTGGAAAAAGAGCTAGGGGTGCTCGTCTCCGCTCCCCCAAAAAGCCTTCGAAGACAATAGCCCCAGCAATGAGGCAGGGCCTTCCTTGGAAGATGCTTCTGGCTTTCCTATTTGAACTCTTGCCTCCTGTCTTTGTTCCGGTCTTTTCTTTCTCTCCTTCTTCTTCTTCCTTTTTTCTTTTCCTTCCTCCCCTCCGTTTCCTGCTTGGGGCTTGAAGAATAACCCCAAAGATTGAGGCACAAATGGCCGGGATATGATTTCACCACAAGAAGACCTTTCAACTGGACCCGGAATTAGTTTGAAAGGCCCAATCGGGGAAGATAGGATTTGGAGCTTGGAAACTCTTAGGCCCTACTTGCCTTTGTAAAGGGAAACAAATAAATAAGAGTTTTTTGGATAAGGATTTCTGTGAAAGGAAGAAGCTGGAAAATAAGGCCGGAAGGTAAACCTGGAACGAGATTTGGAGGAAACGAAGGTAAGCCAGGAACAAGGGATCTTTTTACAAGAACTGGAAGGGCTCCTAAGGAAACAGCGGTTCCCTTCCCAGGAACGGACTTTAAAACAAAGGCACGGTCCCAAACCTTTTATTTTTAAAATAAAGCAGGTCACAAACTCTGACGTACCTCGTTTCCTTTTTGACGGGGTTATTGCCCTCACCGGCCGGGGACGGAGCTGTAGATGTGGGTTACCTCGATCTCGGCGGAGCATCGACCAGAGAAAGGCAGGGTGGCGGCGGCCAAAGAGCCGGCTTTAAGAGCAGGCGACCCCGGATTCAGATCCCATCTCTGACACGGCCCGTCTGTGAGACCCTAGATGAGTCAGTTTTCTGAATTCTCGGGAAGTCGAGAAGATTAGAAATTATGCAGAAGGGGCCATGCTACATGTGTGAAGGGGCTTCCCTCTTCCTGGAGCTTCCTGTCCTGGTTCATCCACACCTATCTGATAAAGAATCTCATGAAATCCTACTGACCAACAATGAAAATATGGGGGCTGTCTGAGCGTGTAGCCTAATGGCTTGGAAACCAGTGTGATGAATGGGGTCGTAGCAGCTAGAAGGGAGGGCTTCTGGGGAGTGCCCCAGGGATCTGGGCTCCACATGGGTCATCTCTCATTCTGATCAATGATTTGGCAACCTCCCCCAACACGCAGATGATAGCAAGCCCACGGGACTCAGCGGGATACCATGGCAGGGCCCCGGACCCGAGGCGCTATCGGGCCATGCCAGATATGCATGGCGTCTGGGAACGGGGAGGGCTGCGTGCTCCTTTGCCCTCTGCCCTTTGTCCCGGTGAGAGCAGGGCCGAAGGATCGTGATGAGCATGGGACGCCACATTTTAGGAAAATCATAGATAAGCTGGAGAGTCCAAAGGGCAACCACTGGAGAGCCCATGCCATATAAGGACTGGCTGAAGCAACCAGGAACCTTTAGCCAGCCCTCTCCCCACCCCCACAAGAACCACGATAGCCATCTTTAAATATTTGGAAAGAAGAGGGATCAGCCCTGTTCTGTTTGGCCCCGGGGAGCCAAGAGTTGGAGATCCTGCCCAGGAAGAGGAAAAACTAGCTAAGGAGGACAGCTATCCCACAGTGCAATGGGGAGGGGGGAGGTCTTGGCGGGTAGTGAGCTCTCCTTCATTGGAGATCAGCACAAATGCCAAGAGGAGCAATGGTATCAAGGGCGTCCTTCTTATTCGGGTCCAGGTCGGTCTTGATGCCTCTGACTCCAGGGGAGAGTCCCAGAGAGGCTTTGGTCTCACGGTGCCTTTGAGGTTTTTTGGTGAGGCAATTGACCAAAGTTCAGGACGGATCAGAAAGGGAAAAGAGCTAGAGGTGACAGGTCAGAGGTCATAAGGGCCTAAACTAGAGAGAGAGAGTGGGCTGCAGAATCAAACTGCTCGGGAAAGGCTTTGTGGGAGGCGTGTAGCCCGCTGCTACCTGGGTAGTGCTCCACCTAGCCACTCTCTTTAGTCATTCCACAAATATTGATTGAGGGCCTTCTCTCTGGGAGAGCTCTTCCAGGGCAGCTAGTAGGAAATGTGGGGCTGGAGCCGATCCAGGGAAGAGAAGAGAAGAGCCTCCCTCTGCGCCCACCCCAGGTCCTTCTTCCCTCAGCTGCTGGAGCAATTTTCCCAAAATGCAGTCGGGAGTCACGTTCCTCCCCTACTCCATAAACTCCAGTGACGCTGTAGGAGCGAATCTAGGCTCCAGACTGGGAGGCACATTTAAAGCCCTCTTCAAGCTCCCTTTGAATCCATCGAACACGTGGCTCTCCCTCACACGCTCCGTGGCTGTCACGAGTTACCCAATCGTGGCACGTTCCCTTTTCTCGCCTCTCCCTCTTGGTACCTTTAGTTTCCTTTAAAACCTAGTTCAAATGTCCACCTCCTACAGGAGGCTCAATGTGGCCTTCCCAGCTGAAAGCACCCGTTCCTCCCTCGCCAAGAGTCACACTCGGATTTAGCAGCCGGCAGCACTCCTCAGCCATGGCCCCACCAGCCGGAACCTAAGTTCCTCGAGGGCAGAGACCGCCTTGCTTTTGTCTCTGGGTCCCCAGGGCCTACTGTCAGGCCTGGCACATCCTAGGCCCGGAAACATGTGCGCTTGATTTATCAGTTGATAGAGACCTCATGACCCTGGTCTTGCTAACTCTGAAAGCACAGCCCCTCCTTTGAAGAGTCTTCCCCTCTGCCCCAAAATGTGGCCATTCTCGAAGGCTCCGTCCCCATCCTTCCCTCTTTTTGCTCTCTTCCTCAAAGAGTTCATTTCTCCTCTCGCCCCAAAGGGGGTACCTTCCCCAGACTCCATCTTTAGCCTTGACTTCTCTCTTCAAGATGAAACTGCCTTTGCTGGCCAGAGATGTCCACCTAATGGCCCTTCCAACTCAACATCATTCTCTCCCAACCAGCTCCCCTCCTAGACTTCCTTAATTCTATCTTTCTCCCCCCCCCACCCCCCGCCCAAGCCAATCAATTACCAAGTCTTGTCATTTCTTCCTTCACAACTTACTTTAGGTCTTCATTACATCCCCCCTGGACTTCGGTTCATCTTCGGTTCCTAGGCCCCCAGATCCACAGGGCTGCTTCTTCCAGTAGCGTCCAGCATGGGTCCCCCTCACCTCATCATGCATGGTTCTTGTCCGTGTCTTGCCATGAATCCTCCGTACCTGATTCTGCTGTTTGTCCTTTGTTTCTGGAGAGGACCAAAGCTATCACAGGGGGAAGTTTTGACTTGCTCGTGAATTGGATTTCAAGGAGGCGGAGTTGTACCAAGCCTCAGTTTTTCTTCCAGAGTCGTCCAAGTGCGACGGCAAGACAGAAGCCAAGATGACCGGTGATGGCCTAGGAGGCAGTGGATGACCTTGGGGTCCTTGATGTCTGAGCGAGCTCTGAGCGCTCCACAGTGCACCTCAGCCACCTTCGTGGCCGTTGGAACGAGTCGTTTTCATACGCCCCGTTCCACCAGGAGGCATCTTCACGTGCTTGGGGGATAGAGATCCTCCTACTGAGATCCTAATTTGGGGGTTAGATCCCTCTAGGTCAGAAAGGGGGTACGTTGAGGTCCCCTACCACTCTAGCTTTCCTGTCTTTTTCCTCGTAATTTTTCTTCAAGTACATTGTTGCTATGTCATTTGGCACAGCTTAATATTGCTATGAATTCATCATCGCTGGTATTTTTCAGCTTACTGCAGTTTCTCTGCTAATCTCTTTTAATCATTTGAATTGCATTTTTTTTTTTTTTTGCTGTTGACGTATCTGAGATCAAATTGCTATCCCTGCTTTTCTTCAAAGTTTATTGGAAACATAATAGTGTTTGCTCCAGCCTCTTATTTTAATTTCTGTGAATCTATGTTTAAGTGTTTTTCTTATAAAGGACTATTTGTTGGATTCTGCTTTCTAATCTATTCTGTTAACCTCTTCCATTTTATGGATGAGGTCTTCCCATTCCCATTCACAATCACAATAACCATTTAATTGTGTATTTTTTTCTAGCTTATTCACTTAAACTTTTCCCTGTCACGGTCCTCCTGTATCCTCTTCACAAAGAATAGGGAGATGAGAGATGAGTGTATTCAGTGACGGTGCTCCAGGTTTGATGCAATCAGCTTCTATTCCCTTGTCCTCTTTTCCACAGTCAGAGGCTAATCACAGGTTCTTACCCTTTATTTCTTTCCTTTGAAACTTTCTTTGCCATATACCTTCGTGGGTTGGCGTTTGTTTTGCTTATGACTAAGCCCTCCCTGAACTTACTCTTCTTCTTACTTGCCCCCACTCTTTCTCCTCTCACTTCCCTGTTGAATGAAATGTACTTCTTCCCTTCGTTGTGTCATCCTGTTCAAGTCTTCATCAGTCTGTGTATTCTTTCCTCCTTTGATCGGTTCACATGAAAATGAGGCTCCTAGCCCACTCCCCCCCCCCCACATCCTCCTTTCTGTTCGTATAGTTTGTACATGTTCACCTTGATTATGTGAGATAATTTCCACCATCTTTCTTTCCTCTATCTTTTTTCCTCCGGTTTATTCCTTTTCCTTTCCCTTTCTTTTTTTTTAAAGGATCATTAAAACATTACAGAACCATTACCGGGCTCTCCTGCTTTCTGTAATTCTTTCTATGACCCCTGATGATATTAAAGTTCTAAGAGAATATTTGTATCCGCTCTCCCTATTAGAATGTAAGCACTTCATTCTTGTTTAGTTCCTTATATTAATTTACTTTTTCTATTAGGGGGATGGACAGGTGAGAAAAATTTGTTCCAACGGCCATGAAAGTGGCCTGGCTTGGTTGGACATCAGAGACACCGAGGTCATCCAGTGCATCCCAGGCCATCACCAGCCTTGCCGCCGGATTTGGAAGATTCTGGCAGGAAAAGAGAGGCTTTGTACAACTCTACGTCCTTTAAATCCGATTCCTGATAAGTCAAAAGTTTACCCCACAATTCCAATCGACTTGATTTTTTTTTCTTATGTAAACGCTTGTTTTATTCCAGAAATGAAAAATAAAATAAGATAAATATAAATGGCTAAAACAAATTATTTCTTAGTTGTGCTTATCTCTATCCACATATCTGGGAAAGCCTCATGGAATCTACCCTCCCTGGCCAACCCCTTGCCACAAAGTCAAAAAAAATAGATAATTCCATAACCTTTGTCTATTGTGGGTCACAAAAAGAGCATTCACCGTTAATATCTCTACTCCTTGCGCCTATGATCTTACCACATAGTCAGGCATCTAAGTGATATCCTGCTCTAGTCGATAAAGAACTGATCTCAAAGTCTGGGAATCCTGGGAAGTCTGATATCTGACACATAATGGTTATCTGAGCATTTGCAAATCACTTAAGCATTCAGTGGTCTAGTCATGGTCCTCATAAAGAATGAAGAACAAACAGCAACCTCTGTGAATAATACTAGGAGTTGCCCCAACAGGGAACCAACAATTCCAATAGCCTTGTGATGGAGTGTCATCCACAACCAGAGAGAGAGAACTATGGAGCCTGAATGTGGATCAAAGCAGAGGATTTTCACTTTTGTTGTTGTTGTTGTTTGCTTGTTTTTTTTTTTTTTTCCTTTCGATCTGGTTTTTATTTATTTATTTTTTTTGCATAACATGATGAATATAGAACATACGTTTAGAAGAATTGTATGTGTTTAACCTATATCAGATTACTTGCTATCTTGGGCGGGGAGAGGGAGAAAGAGAGGGAGAAAAACTTGGAAAACAAGGTTTTGCAAAGGCGACTGTTAAAACCCATCTTTGTATGTATTTGGAAAAATAAAATACTATTTAAACAACCACCACCACAACCATAATGAAAACTTCACTCTGTGATGTCATCGGTCCTCTTCAAAAATAACGAACAAATGACAAATAAAATCAGGGAAGACGTGGACAAGAAATAGTAGAAACAGTAGATAACTTAGATTAGAGATTAGATGAGGGAGACGAGAAAAGCTGAGACTTTGTGTAATTCTGCCTCATTTAAATCCAATTTACACACACAAGTCATGACATCATCCATGATATCGAAAAACGAAGAATGCAAAACACTTTTATGTACTTTTTGATTCTTATGTTGGTATTTCAAAGATTCTATTCAGCCCTACTCTTTTGATCAGAAGTGCTGAAAAAAACCCTTTATTTCAAGGTTCATTTTTATTGTTTTTAATTCTTTTTTCCCACTATAGTATTTTATTTTTCCAAATACGCATTTAGTTTTCTTTCTTTTTTTTTTTTTAAAGCTTTTTATTTTCAAAAACATATACATGGATAATTTTTCAATATTGACCCTTGCATAGCCTTGTGTTCCAAATTTTCCCCTCCTTCCTCCCATCCCCTCCCCTAGATGGCAAGCAACCTAATATATGTTAAACATGTTAAGATATATGTTAAATCGATATACTTTAACATATTTAATATGTATTGGTCTATCTGCCATTTAGGGGAGGGGGTGGGAGGAAGGAGGGGAAAAGTTGGAACGGAAGGTTTTGCAATGGTCAATGCTGAAAAAATCACCCATGCATGTGTCTTGTAAATAAAAAGCTAAAAATAAATACATTTTTTAAAAATAAAAAAGATAGATGTTAAATCTAATAGGTGTAAACATATTTACACAATTCTCTTGCTGCACAAGAAAAATCAGATCAAAAAGGAAAGAAAATGAGTGAGAAAATAAAATACAAGCAAACAACATCAAATAGAGTGAGAAACGCATTTCGTTTTCAACATTTATTTTTGTAAGACTTTGTATTCCACATTGTACATGATAACAAAATTATGTGATGATCAACTGTGATGGACTTGGTTCTTTTCAATAATGAGGCAATTCGAGGCAGTTCCAATACACTGACGATGGAAAGAGCCATCCGCATCCAGAGAGAGAACTGAGACTGAATGTAGATCAAAACAGAGTATTTTCACCCTTTGGTTATTGTTTGCTTGTTTGTTTTTCTTTCTCTTTTAATTGATTTTTTTTTTTTTTTGTGCACGACGTGATGAACGTGGAAATGTATTTAGAAGAATTGCTTATGTTTAACCTATATCAGATTGCTTGCTGTCTTGGGTGGAGGAGAGGAAGGAAGAGAGGGAGAAAAATTTGGAATGCAAGGTTTTGGCAAGGTGAATGTTGAAAGCTTTCTTTGGAAGGGAAAGGGACCTGTATGTGCACGAATGTTTGTGGCAGCCCTTTTTGTAGTGGCTAGAAACTGGAAACTGAATGGATGCCCATCAGTTGGAGAATGGCTGAATTGTGGTATATGAATATTATGGAATATTACTGTTCTGTAAGAAATGACCAACAGGATGATTTCAGAAAGGCCTGGAGAGACTTACACGAACTGATGTTGAGTGAAATGAGCAGGACCAGGAGATCATTATAGACTTCAACAACAACACGATATGATGACCAGTTCTGCTGGACCTGGCCATCCTCAGCAACGAGATCAACCAAATCATTTCCAATAGAGCAGGAATGAACTGAACCAGCTACGCCCAGAGAAAGAACTCTGGGTGATGACTAAAAACCATTACATTGAATTCCCAATCCCCATATTTATGCCCACCTGCATTTTGGATTTCCTTCACAAGCTAATTGTACAATATTTCAGAGTCTGATTCTTTTTGTACAGAAAAATAACGATTTGGTCATGTAGACTTATTGTGTATCTAATTTATATTTTAATATATTTAACATCTACTGGTCATCCTGCCATCTGGGGGAGGGGGTGGGGGGGGGTAAGAGGTGAAAAATTAGAACGAGAGGTTTGGCCATTGTTAATGCTGTAAAGTTACCCATGCATATAACCTGTAAATAAAAGGCTATTAAAAAAAAAAGAAGAAGAAAGAAAGCTTTCTTTGCATGTATTTGGAAAAATAAAATACTATTAAATTTTTTAAAAGAATAATGTTCATTGTCTGACATAAATTAGAAAGAATTTCTGTTCCAAATTTTTCTCTCTTCCTCCCTTATCTTCCCCTTTCCCAAGACAGGAAGCAATCTGATATGTGCGATCCTTTTAAACACATTTCTGTATTTGTCATGTTGTGAAGAAAAAAAATCAGAATAAAAGGGAAAAACCACAAGAAAAAAAGAAAAAGGAAGGGAAAATAGTGTACATTGATTCACATGCACTCTCCATGGGGCTCTCTCTGGATGGCGTTTTCCATCCAAAATTTACTGGGATTGTCCTGGATCACTGAATTGCTGAGAAGAACTGAGTCTATCATAAGTGATCATCATACAATCTTGCCGGGCACCATGTTTTCCTGTTTCTGTTTGTTTTATTCAATATCAGTTCGTGTAAATCTTTCCAGGCTTTTTTATTTTCTCGTTAAAATTTTTTCCCCCAATTACATGTAAAACAACATTTTTTTTTTTGGATTATACATATACATTCTTTTTTTATGAATCATGTTGGGAGAGAAAAATCAGAACAAAGGGAGGAAACCACTAGAAAAAATAAACAGAAGGAAAAAAGTGAACGTAGCATGTGTTGATTTACGTTCAGTCCGCATCGTTCTCTCTCTGGATGTAGATGACGTTTTCTATCCAAAGTTTATTGGGATTGCCTTGGCTCACTGAACCGCTGAGAGAAACAAGTCTATCATGGTCGATCATCCCACAATCTTGCTGTTGCTGTGTACAATGTTTTCCTCATTCTGCTTGTTTCAGTCTATGTAAATCGTTCCAGGCCTTTCTAAAATCAGCCTGTTCATCATTTTTTAAAGAACAATAATATCCCATGACTTTCATGTAATTTATTCAGCCATTCCCCAATTGATGGGCATCCGTTTAATTTCCAGTTCTTTGCCACCACAAAAAGGGTTGCTATAAACTTTTTTTTGCACACGTGGGTCCTTTTCCTTCTTTTATGATTTCTTTGAGATACAGACCAAAGCAGTTCCGCCGCCGGATCAAAGGATATGAAGTTCGATAACCCTTTGGACATAGTTCCAAACTGCCCTCCAGAATGGTTGGCTCGGTTCACAACTTCACCCCCAATGCATTAGTGTCCAGTTTTCCCTCCACATCCCCCCCAACATTCATCATTCTCTTTGCCTTTATCTTAGCCAATCCGATAAGTGTAAGGTGGTACCTTGGATTTGTTTTATTTTTCAGCCCATACTTCTCACACTAAAAAATATAGGCTATGTATGTGCCAAATGAATGGTTTCTCCAAGAAGTGGAGAGGAGAACTGAGGAAAGGATAATCTCCAAAGGCTAAAGTGTTCAAGAAAGGCTTTATGGAGGAAGTCAGAATTGAACTAGACCTTGAAATAAGGATAGGACTTTATACAAGTGGCAAGAAAGAGGAGGGCGCCCTTGGTAGGGGTGATGATGCAAACAAAAGGATGGAAGCGGGCATGTGTGAAAAGCATATTTGAACTTTGTCTTTGTATTCCCAGCACCTAGCACGGTGCTTTGCACCCAGGGTGCGCTTAATATATAAATGCTCATTGAATTGAACAATGAAAAATAATGAATGCATCTCCAGGGCTTATCAAAGAGGGTGAAGTGTTCCATGAAAGAATAGGAGAAGAGCTTCACGAGGAAACAAAGGAGAAGGATGTGAAAAGAAAAACAGAGGGAACTTTGACGCAGGTCAGGAGGTTGGTGGGTAAAAGAATATCACCTAGAAAAGGCAAGGAAGTAAAAGGTACGGGAGAAACAGGAAGGATCAAGTAGATAGAGATGGAATTGCCCCCCCCCCCCCCCCCGCCCCGAGGAGGAAGCAGCTTCTGAGGATCCAAAAGGGGACCCTAGGATCATCAGAAGGGGAAGTCAATCTGCAAAGGGCACTGGGAGAAAAGAGCCACAGTGGTTTGAGATGCCTGCTGGGGAGTCTTGATATGGGAGGCATTGATTTATTTTGATATTTGATTGAGGAGAGCCTCGAGAGACTGTCGGACTTGTTGACTACTAGCCCCTCATAGTGATTCCTAGCAGGACAAAAACATGTCTGGAGAGCAGGGCTAAGAAGTGCATCTTCTTCAGGCAGCAACTAAAGACCTTAGGGCCACAGTGCCACGATTTCCTTCCTTCTTTCGATTGCAGAAAAGAAATGGAAGTGGGAAGGATTTGGATTTGGGGGCCAGGGCTTCAGAGAGAGAAAGGGTCTGAGTTGCAGTGAATGCTTTAGCAGGGATGGAGTGCATCTACTCAAGGCTGGAGAGAACGTCATTGGGCTGGAGATCTGTGGATCGGACGGCCTTAAAACTGAAAAATGGAGGGAGGGGAAGCAACCTTCTTACATCCAACTGCTAATCCAGGTTCCACTGACCGTAACAAGGGGAAAAGCTAGTGATGTAAAAGAGGCAATATCCAAGGAATAATGCAGCCGGCAAATGTATCGTGTGAATCATAAGTAGGACGATGACGATTATTATCGTCTTCTTCTAGCTCGTTCTTGCTTGTCCTTCACGTTCCAAGATGGCCATGACACGGGGGGAGGGTGATGTCAGGCATGCAGGTGAATTGGATTTAAGTGAGGGAGGGCTGTGCACCTCTGCCTCAGTTTCTCCTTTGGAACCATCTGGGTCAAGTGGCCCGAGAGAGACTGGGGCAACTGGAGATGACCCTGGCTGCAGTCAGAGCCTTAAGCTATGAAAGCTTAATAAAAGACAATCCCCCTGACGCTTTAATTATAAAGAACAGCTGTGGCATCCAAAGGAGAACCAGCATTTATCTAGTGCTTGCTATGTGTTAAATGCTTTACAGATATCTAGTTGAATCTTCACCATAATTCTTGGAGGTGGGCACTACTATTATTCCCATTTTACAGATGAGGAAACTGAGAGCTTCAATGACATGCCCAAGGTCACACAGACGGTAAGTGTCTGGAGTCAAATAGGAACAGCTCTATGCCCTGTGGTGCCACCTAGCTGTTGAAGTAAAGTGAACTGGAAACCTTAATTCAAAGCTGTAAATCAACCTTATTTATGGGTATCCCGGAGACTAATTAGAGAAGACTCATCACTAGAATATGGCCATGGGTCTAATCCCAAAGGGACAGAGAATATTAACGGGAGAAATGGAGGAGCATACATTAGGAAAATATACTCCTATAAAGAAATACAGGGACCGCAGTAGAAAATTAGGCAGAACATCTGACTGAATGAAAAGACGAAAGGCTGCTGTGGTGAGAGAATCCTATGTATCACCTGATCGGAAGATGAAAATAGATGACAACTTTTTTATGGTCTACATTTATTTTATTTTTTATTATTGTTTCATTTTCCCGGTTATAGATATTAATTTTTTGAAATACACATTTATGAATCATGTTGGGAGAGAAAAATCAGAACAAACGAAAAAATCACAAGAGAAAAAAAACAGAAGAAAAAGGGAAAAAGTGAAAATAGCATGTATTGATTTATATTAAATTTCCGTGGTTCTCTCTATGGATTCCGATGGCATTTTCTATAGATGATAAGTTTTAGAAACAGCTCACCATGGCACGGGAGCATAATACAGTAGTTGATGGGGCACTGAAACCACCCAGAACAGCTGAAAATGTCACGATTTGCCTCCATAAGAATTTCATTTTTCAATCGGTAGGACAAGGATAATGGGTACAGGAGAGAAGTCTGACTATTGCAATTGAATTTTGGAAAAATAATTAATTTATGTGAAGGCAGAATAAAGAGAATTGTATTTTTTTATTATAGTTTTTTATTTACAAGATATATGCAGGGGTAATTTGACAGCATTGACAATCGCAAACCCTTTTGTTCCAACCTTTCCCCTCCTTCCCCCCGTCCCCTCTTTCAAATGGCAGGTAGACCAGTCCATGTTAAATATGTTAAAGTATATGTTAAATACAATATATGTGTATACACATATTCATAATTATTTTGCTGCACAAGAAGAATCGGATTTTAAAATAGTGTACAATTAGCCTGTGAAGGAAATCAAAAGTGCAGGCGGACAAAACTAGAGGGATTGGAAATGTTATGTAGTGGTTCACACTGATTTCCCAGAGTTCCTGTGCTGGGTGTGGTTGGTTCTATTCATCACTGAACAAATGGAACTGATTTGATTCATCTCATTGTTGAAGGGGGCCACGTCCATTAGAACTGATCATCATATAGTATTGTTGTCCAAGTGTATAATGATCTCCGGGTCCTGCTATAAAGAGAATTTTAACAGAGAATTGAAATCTAATACGAGGGATAGTAAGGAAGCAGCTAGATGCCCTCAATGAGTCCTGGGTCCAAGAGAACCAAATTGGGGAAGAATGAAACAATGCATTCAATCAGGAACCACATCCCGGACAAATGAAACAATGCATTCAATTGTGACGGAGAACCACCTCTCCAAAGAATGAAACAATATATTCGATCCAGACAGGAGAACTACATCCTGGAAGAATGAAACAATGTGTTCCATTGTGACAGGAGAACCATATCCCGGAAGAATGAAATAGTGTGTTCAATCGTGACAGGAGAGGATGTCAGCAAAATCATGGTGCTGATCAACTATGAAAGACTTGGTTCTTCTGAGAGGTTCAGTGATCCAAGGCAATCCCAATAAACTTTGGATGGAAAACGCCATCCGCATCCAGAGAGAGAACTATGGAGACTGACTAAATCAACACGTGCTATGTTCACTTTTTTCCTGTGGTTTTTTTTTTTTCCCCTCTCGTGGTTTATCCCTTTTGTTTTGATTTTTAAATCCCAACACGATTCATAAAGAAATGTCTATTTAAAAAGTTAATATACACGTAATGAAAAAAAATAAAATACATATGTGGAGAAAAAATAAGATCATGGTGCACAGGTGTAGCACTGGAGAGGAACAAATGCGAGTCTAGTTTTCTTTTCTTTTCTTTTTTTTTTAATTAAAGCTTTTTATTTCCAAAACAAATGCATAGCTAATTTTCAACATTAACTCTTGGAAAACCTTGTGTTCCAAAAATCTTTTTTTCTCCTTCCCTTCCCCTTCCACCCCCTCCCTTAGATGGCAAGTAATGCAATATATTTTAGACATGTGTAGTTCTATGCCTATTTCTACAGTGAACACACTGCACAAGAAAAATCAGCTCAAAAAGGAAAAAAAAAGAGAAAGAAAACGAAATGCAAGCAAAAAAACACAAAATAAGTGAAAACATTATGTTGTCGTTCACATTCAGTCCCCACAGTCCTGTCTCTGAGCCTCCTTTTCAAAAAGGGGAAGAAAATGTGGGCTGGATTGCTGTCGAAACTCTAGGATGCTTTTGTTAAAGACTGGCTTGGGCGTATTTAGAAAGTGTAACCTAAGAGGCTTCATGGGGTCTTCAGAACTGCCATTTTCTTTCTTTTTTTAAAAAAATAATTATAACTTTTTATTGACACAACCCATGCCTGGGTAATTTTTTTTACAGCATTATCCCTTGCACTCACTTCTGTTCCGACTTTTCCCCTCCCTCCCTCCACCCCCTCCCCTAGATAGCAGGCAGTCTCATATATGTTAAATATGTCACAGTAAATCCTAGATATAATCTATGTGTGCAGAACCGAACAGTTCTCTAGTTGCACAGGAAGAATTGGATTCAGAAGGTAGAAATAACCCGGGAAGAAAACCAAAATGCAAACAGTTCACACTCATTTCCCAGTGTTCCTTCTCTGGGTGTAGCTGCTTCTGTCCATCATTGATCAATTGGAACTGAATTCGATCTTCTCTTTGTTGAAGAAATCCACTTCCATCAGAAGTTGTTGTTGAAGTGTACAATGATCTCCTGGCCCTGCTCATTTCCCTCAGCATCAGTCCCTGTCAGTCTCTCCGGGCCTTTCTGAAATCCTCCTGCCGGTCATTTCTTACCCAACAATAATATTCCATCACATTCATATGCCACAACTTATTGAGCCATTCTGCAATTAATGGGCAGCCATTCAATTTCCAGTCAGAACTGCCATTTTCAAATTTGGTCAAGTTGATTAGCTTCCTTGGGCCCCATGTGTCCTTTCTAGCCATAGATCTAGGAGCCCAGGAACTGATTATCTTGTTTCCGTTGTGCCCGAGTTACCAGAAAAGTAGGTCGTCAAATTGTGATGGAATTGTAGCTAGATTTCAAGGAGGCATTTGATCGAGCGCCTTGCAGTATCCTTGAGGACAAGATGGAGAGATACGGGTTGGATAGATCCAGAATGGAATGACTCTCTCAAAGATGAACAAAGTTAGAAGAGAAAAGAATATTGGCTTTGGGAGTCGGAGGATCTAAGTTCGAATCCCATCCCTTCTGATCATGACAAATCCCTTAGCCTCTCTGAGCCTCAGTTTCCCCCGCTATAAAATGAAGGGGTTGGACTAAATGGCCCCCAAGCTAGTGTCCGGGGGTTTTGTATTTGTCTCGGCCTCGTTTTGTTCAGTAGTTTTTCTCGGTGACCTGAAGGCAGAGGTGACACGAAGCTGGAAGGGAAGCGAAGCTCAGAGAGCTTAAGGCATCTATCCAGTGTCACACAGCCTTTGGCAGGCTTGAGCAATCTAGAGCTAAGACTACTCGTGTGAAATTTAACAAAATTCTCAAATTTAAATAAATATTCTTTATTATATAATTTACACAACTTTATACAGCTATAAAATATATAAATATCATATAAATAAATAGCCAATAAATAACCCCCCCTAGAGTCTGGGTTTCAGAAATGAGCTTGGCAAGCGTCAGATGAGGAAGCACGGCCACACGGGAACAGCAGCGTGTCCGAAAGAGACCTGGGAGGTTTTGTGGGTGACGAGCTCAAAACCTGTCCAAAGAGAGTTCACTTCATCTTGGGTTGCGCAGTATTCAGGACTAAGGAAGTGACAGCTCCCTGCTCATCCAGGATCCCTGCTGTGAATTAAGAACTCTTAAGGACAGAGGCTTCAGCCAATAGAGATGTCTATTGGGGCTACTGGCTTCCTGGCTGCCATATTTTGGGAGGAAATTGATAAGCTGGAGAAAGTCAGAGGAGGGCAATCAGTGGAATGAGGGGGCAAAACTGCCCCCCCCATGAGAAAGGGCTCAAAGGAGGGGTTTGGGGATGTTTAGCCTGGAGAAGGTTGCTAGGGGCTTAGGGGTAGGGATGCTCTTCGGGTCTTTGAAGGGTCACGTGGGAGAGGGATTGGGTCTGTCTGCCCAGCACCAGAGGCCTGAAGAATGCAGATCTGCTTAGATGCAGGGAAGGGCTTTCTGGCAGTGAGAGCTGGCCCCAGACTCTAGGCTGCCTCGGGAGAGAGCTTCCTGGCCCGGCCATTTCCATACAGCGACTGGAGGGTCTCTCTGTTGTCAACAGCTTAGGGATTTCATCGTGTCCCTCGCCCCAAAGCACTCCGGGGCTCCCAGCGCTGCTGGGTGATGGCCCGTGCTGGCTACGGGTCCCATTTGTTCTGGGGAGAGAGAAACGAAAGAAAGGGTATCAGGGAATGGCAAGGCTGGGAGCCTTAGAGAAAGGGCAGGCCTGGTCCCACCCTCTCCCTGTGCTGACATCACTCAGAGCTCGGGCCTGGAGAGGGAAGCAGGCTCCACCCCCGGCTCAGAGGCTTCTGGGGGCCCTGGGAGCATGCATGGCGGCACAGACCTGCTACTTTCCAATTCTGCCACAAGATGACACTAGACCCTGTCCACAGTTAACAGAGGAAGTCGTCCCCGGGAAGCATGGAACTCCTCCAGTTCTCGCCCCCTCCCCTCGCCCTGGACAGCAGGCCTGACCCAGCTGGCCCCCAGGGGTCTGTCTTCCAGCCACAGGCCGGCTCTAGCATCCGCTCTTCCCCTACGATGCTCCAAGTCCCAGCCCTGGATGGCCGGAGGGCTTCAAGGCCTCCCAGAACGAGCCTGGCTCAATCTGCCAGTCCCCTGACTCCCCAGGAGCATGCTCGGGAGGTACCAGCCCAGGGCAGCCCCGTGCCGGCTCCTCGCAGAGGGGTGCGGCGGCCAACTGAGCAGGAGTCGCTCGGGCTGGCCTCCCGGCCCAGGGCTGCGAGCCATATCCTTGGTGCTGGCCACGGGACTCGGGGCCACTCCCGGCTCTGAAGTCTGCCCCAACACTTAAGGTTCGCAGGATCAACCCTGCCCCTTTGGACCAGAAGCGAGCTCCCCACCTTCCACACGGGCACTCGGTATTGCTGTCTCTCAGCCAATATTGCCCAGAGCAGAAGCTGTCTGAAGGCAGGGAGCCCCCCTGCATCTGTGTACCCCTCTTCAGTCCTTGCGCTTCATGTATGATGAATGAATAAGGATTTCTCAGCGCTCTGCAGGAGGGAGCACTGGCTAACCCCCAGACTCCTTTGCAGAGATGGTCTTGGGAAAGGGGCCCCTCGGTTGCTTTGCAAATCGGGAGATACAGAGGGAGGCTACAGCGTGTAGTGGAGGGGACACCGGCCTTGGAGCGTGGGGCCCCAGGGTCTTGGGTTCAAATCCCAGCTTCGCCACTTACAGCCTATGGGATCTTGGGCAAAGCCCATAAGGGACTTGAGTCATCTGTAATCTAGCATCGGGTGATGGAGTTAGATACCAAAGCTCTCCTGGGAGGTCCCGTGCGGCTCTAGTTCTATGGGTCTTAGGTTCTTTTCTGCTTCTCGGCATTGGAAAAATGAAGATGTCGGATCCCATCGGTCCCTCCAGACTCCACTCATGGACAATGATGAGTCCACAAAAGCCCCTCTCTCTAGTGTCTGAGAAAAACCTGCTTTTGCCCCCGATCACAGAAGGACAGCAGTCTCTGGTTCAGACCCATTTCCTAGCCCCCTGATCTGCAAGAGGGGAGAATGAGGAGTGGGGTGATGGGTAACCAGAATCTCCACAGCGAGCCCAGGATTGGGCTCCCCAGCTCCGGTCTCTCCCAGAGCCGGGCTACTTTGCACGCTGCTATCAGAGCAAGGCTCTGATCCAATGAGAGAACATCTGTAAAGCACTCAGTGTGGGACTGGGCGCACAGTAGGTGCTCAGGAAGCGCTCGTCTTTCACGTCTCCCCTCTCCCGGGCCCCATCCCCTGCCACGAGATGAAACCCGGACTCCTTAGCATGGCTTCCATTTCTTTTTCAGGCCCATCCTTCCCTGTTGTGAAACATGAGCTCCCACTCTCAAGGAGAGCAGGTGGGGAGGCCCTGACCTCCTCGCCTCCATCTCTATGCTCCCGCTGCCTCCCTAACTTGGCGCTCTCCTCTTTTATCTCCACTGACCTGAATCTGATCCATTGTTCAATTCAATTCCGGGATGGCTGGATCGCCCAAGGGCCCTCCCAGCTCCGGATACCGCCATTCGGCGACTGCCAGCTCAGCTCCTGCCTGGCCCAGGAAGAGCTCGGGAGGGCGTGGTTGGCCCCGTTTGGGGGACTAGGAAACTGAGGCTCAGAAAGGTCCCTTTTATCCACGAGCGCACACGCACACACAACACTCACAGGTAAAGACACACGGGCGTGTGTGTACACAGTGACAAAGACACACAGAAACAGACGCACAATACACACACAGACACTAAGACAAACACACAGACCCTAACACACAGACACACAAAGATAACATATACAGACACACAGATGCGCGCACACACACAAACACTAAGATACAGACACACACAGACAACATATACAGACACACAGACAGTAACACACATATACACACAGACACACACACACACACACAGACAGTAACACACAGACACACACACACACAGCACATGACAAGCAGGGGCTCCTTAGCTGGCTCTCAGAGCCTCAAGCATCATTTAAAGCAGCCTGTTTCCCAGCTCTGGCCTCCGATTCTGCTGCTAGCAGGGCTGTGGCCAGCGCCTCCCAGCATCAAATCAATTCTGGGGCGGCAGACTTGGTCTAAGGCCACCCAGTGGCACTAAGGTCACACTTCTCAAGTGCAGGCTCTTGCAGTTTTCAACAGCCATATGGGCCATCCCTCTGCCTCCGGGCAAGCAAATATCACCGCCTTTTTGGTCTACCCCAAAGACTTATCCCTCTCGACACTAGCAAATGTTTTGTTTTCTTTTATTTTGTTTGTTTTTTGTGTCCCCAGCTTCCATCTGTCCCCCTGAGAGGCCTCAGTTCAGGCCTTTCATGAGAAGCAGAATGAACAGAAGGGGTTAATGACATCCTGGCCCCTTTTTCCTTCGGTCCTGGTTCCTCCTCTTCTCCTGCCTCTCCATTCTTCGTGTCTTTCTTACGAGAAGCCCAAGAGTAGCTGAAACACTTAAAAAAAAATATAAAACCGGTATCAGATATAGTGGGGTGGCTTGTATGAGACATCTGAGAAAAGGTCTGACCTCCAGGGTCTCGAGCCCTGGGGCTCAAGCCTCGTACCCAGCGGCTGAAGGAGGCGCCTTCCCCACTCTGGGATTCGGCTCCCCGCTCTAGAACACGAGGGCGTTAGGGAGCGCAGGCGGCTAAAGGGCAGAAGGACGGAGCCCACCGGGGCAGAACACCGCGTACGTTAGCAGGGGGCTCCCTCTAGCAAGGGTTCCTCCTTAACTCTCTTTCTTTGCTCTAAAAGCAAGCTGGATTGTGATGGGGGACGGAGACGTGTCCAGAAACGATTGCGAGAGACCTCCGAGGCCCCGGAACCCTATTTCAGAAAACCGATGGGGGTTAGAGTAGCTGAGCTCCCGAGCTCCCTTTGAATTCCGACCACGTCCCACGGGTCTTTCCAGGCTCCCTCCCACCACGGCCCTATCCCTGTAACCCCACAGGCATCCAAGGCCTCTGCGGGAATAAAGTCGCTACCAGCGCCTTCCACACGCGGCCCGTTCGGACGTGGCACTTAGTACGGCGCCTGACACGGACCAGGTCTTTCTCACTTGCCCGGTTCCAAGTGTGCCGACGTGTCTTTTATGGCCTCGGCCCGGATAGACGCAGCCAGAGTTGGGTCCCCGGCCCTTTTGCCGCCTTCTGTTTCTACCCACTAGGAGCTTGGACCGGAAGGTCCATTCTTTGGGCTTGTTGAGTCGCTTGACCCAGTGTCGGGGTAGAGTCAGAGGGGGTCCAGAATTCTCTTCCTAGTTTTGAGGAGGGGAAGTAACTAGGATAGGCCCTCAGGGCCTTAGGGTACAATCTCTGGGGGCCAAGGCACTTGGGCAATTCCTTCAAATGGGAAGCTGCTAGCTGGACTAGGAGGCGGCCCCGGGATGCTTCCCACAACACACACACACACACACACACACACACACACACACACACACACCAGGGATGGTCCTGGATTCTCTCACGGCCCATTTCAATGATGATCTGAGGGTGCTTGGGGGTCGCCCATCTTGAGAAGATTTCAGGGAGCTTGTCTCAGGTGCCACAAAAGCCAAGTCACTAGGGACCCTGCACCATCCCTTCCCCAGGGCCAATGACTTTCAAAGATCATTCCTGGGACCCCCAAACCTCCGATTCAGTTTCCCGGACCAGGGGGCATGTCCGTATGGAAGCCAACAGCCCCCGTCCCATCCAGTCTCCCGAGGAGGACTCGCTCTCTGGCTGGGAGCTGCACGGCTATTCTGACCCAAGTGTAGCCGGGGGCGAACCTGAGGGCAAGCCAGGGTGCCCGTCTGGGAGGAAGTCGGGTGGTCCCGCCCACCTCCGCCAGGGGGGAAGCGTCCGTGGCTGGGGTTTTGCCATTTCAGGCCCCAACACTGAGATGCTCAGAGGGGGCGGCCTCAGCTCCCGGACCCCGGGAGAGCCGAGGGAAGGCAGTGCCGTGAGGGATCGAACGGTCCGGCGGGAAGGGCAGAGGAGGTCCAAGGCACGGGAGACCCAAGGCACGGGAGACCCAAGGCACAGGAGGTTCAAGGCACGAGAGGCCCAAGGCACGGGAGGCCCAAGGCACGGGAGGCCCGGTGCCGGGGGTGGGCTTGGGGGCCGCTGTAGCAGGGCCTGTACAAGGGACACAGGTTGGGAGCGCTAACCGGAGTTTTTATTTTTATATCAAGACACCGTGTTTAAAATCTGTACAAAGAACAAACTCCAGGGGTTTCCATTAGTGTTTTAAGAACTAATTTTTCTTTTTTTTCTTTTTTCTTTTTTTTTTAAAAAGTCTTTTTGAAAGAGAAATGACACAAAAGAGACTCTGAAAAGAAAAAGGGGGCAAGCTCCTAACAGCAGTAGCCCAAGGGTGGGGGAGGGCAGCACCCCGGAGTGCACTCGAGTGGCGGGACGAGCGAAGGTGGGGGGGGTGCGGGCGGGCCCTAGCATAGTCTCCCGGGGCCTGGTACCGGGGTGAAAGCTGCCCCCCCCCAAAGCGGCCCCTTCCCAGCGGCCCCCGGGCCAGGCCTAGGCGAGGGTTGACCTGAACTATGCCGGGGGCCGGGCAACTCATCCCCTTCCCCTTCCTCTTTCCTTGGGTCCTGTTCTGCTAAAAGAACCCTGGCTCCCTGGTCTCTGGCTATGAGAGCGATGGGGGATTAAGGGGAAGGAGCCTTTCCTTCCCTTCTCTGCCTTTCCCGGGGAGAAGAAAGCACTTATTCAAAAATGAAAAATAAAAATAAAGACAAAATCCACCAAGATCCAGAACAGCCCCAGTGGGAGGGAGAAGGATCCCAAGTCTGGGGTTGGCTGGGGAGGGGAGAGAGGAAGGGGGGGGAAGGGGGGCCAAGGGCTGGCCAGCACCAGGGACAGGTACCTGCTGCTTCCCACCGCCCCGGGGTGCTGAGTCCCCGGGGCCGCTGAGGGCTTTCTCCTTCGAAGAGTCCGTTCGTGTTTCATTCTGGATATGTGTTTGTACATGGGGGTGTCTGCGGTTGTGCATGGGGGGGGGGGTCTGCTCTGTGCGCGTGTGTATCTGTGGGGCGGGGCGCATGGGTGTGTGCACAGATGGGGCCTGGGGGGAAAGCAGGGCCGGGCCGGGCAGAAGCTCCGGGGAGAGCTATACCCGCGTGGTGGAGTGTGAGTGGGGCAACCCGGTGCTGTTGAAGCCAGAAGCGAAGGTGTTATAGGGGTGCAGCGTCTGCAACCCCACCAGGGAGTTGGGGATCATGGTGATGGTGTTGGGAGTCATGAGGGGGATGTCGTCGGGAGAACGTCGCAGTGTCAGGGTATAGTCGGGGAGGGCACTGAGGCGGAGCGGGTCGTGGCCGGGCGGGCCCTCGCACTCGTGGTGCGAGGGGCCCAGCTGGAGGGCCGCCAGCTCCTCCTCGGGGGCCGCTCCCATCTCCCCGGGACCCCCGGGACCCCGCTGGGGACTAGGCTGCCGCAGGGGCTCCTGCCGCCTCTTGTCCTTGCGGTAGTAGAGGGCGGCGAAGGCCAGCACGTTGAGGAAGAGGAGGGAGGCCCCCACGGCGATGGTGACGCTCAGCTCCGTGGAGTAGTCCCGAGGGTTCTCCACCAGAAGCGGCCCCGCGTCCTGGTCCCCGTTCCAGGCCCCCTGGGCGTTCTCGCTGCCGTAGGCCGGGGAGATGGCGGGCCGCTTGGTGCTCCAGGCCTTGCCGTTGGGACGCCGGGTGATGTGGGAGCTGTGGGTGGTGTCCGGGGGCGGCACTTTGGTGGTGGTGGACGTATAGTGGAACATGTCGTGCAGATTGTACAGGTGGGGCACCAGGTGCTTCCAGAAGGCCACCTTGGTGGCCCGGTAGTGGTCACGGACCCGGGGTTTCAGCCCGATGTGAAGGTACAGCTGGTCCCGGGGGTTATACTTGGACCAGGCCACCTCCTCAAAGCGGTTGGCCTTGGTATGGATGAATTTGGTGTCCTGGGGGACAGGCTTGTTGGGGTCCCTGAAACACCGTACGGAAATCGGGGGTCATCGCCCTGCCTCGGGAAGGAGGGGTATGGTGGACGAAGGGGGCTTGGCGGCGTCCAGCATCCCTCACATCCTCCCGGTGGTTCCTCTCGTCTCCCGGTCCCGGGGCCCCCGCTGATGCCATCTCCTTCCAACACCCCTCGGCCCCGTGGCTCTCCTCCCCCCCCCCCCCCCCCGAGCCCCGGACGGCCTCTGTCCCACCCGGCGCTCCGAGACGCCGGAGAGACATTGCTTTGGTTTTCCCCACGCGGGGATACGCTCACGCATGACAGGGCCTCAGCAACCCCTGGGGGCGTGGGGGCGCCCCTATCCCCACCTTGCCCGGCCCCTGGTTCTGCCGGGCCCCCCCCCGAGCCCTCTCGCACCCCCAAGTCAGAGCCACCCCCACACCCCCACAGGCGTCTCTATGAAAAAAAAGGAAATGCCCCCAGATGAGAAGAACGGATGGTGGGCGGGAGTGACTCTGGAGGCGGGAGGAGACAGATGACAGAGGGGAAGCATGCTGGGGTCCTAACGGGGCAGGGACCGGACGGTTCCTCACCCGGTCTTGGCAAAGTTGGTCCAGTAGGTCATGACGACGGCACTGAGCATGACGTCGTTCTTGGAGAAGTTGCAGGGGAAGAGGTCCGTGGGGCCCACCATGGGGATGCCGAAGACGTAGGGCACCTCATCCCCGTGGGCCGCGTCGGACCAAGCTGGCTTCATGAGGCTCTGGCAGTGGTGGTAGAAGGCGTAGAAATAGGTGGGCGAGCCGTAGCGGGCATGCAGGTCGGCCGTCACCACGGAGGGCTCGACCCACTGGTGGTCGGTGAAAAGGGCCACCAGGGTTTTGCGGCGGGTCTCGGGGTTGTCCCGGTCGGCCCAGTCCGTGTACATGAATTTGATGGTCTCCCGAAGAGTATCCTTGCCCTCCGGGTAGCCGTACAGGTTGTCCACGAAGTTGGAGACGGAGTAATCGAAGTCGGTGCCCGAGACCCCGTCCTCGGGGTCCACCACAGCCTCCACGAACTTGAGTCCCTCCCCCTGGTTGACGCCCAGCATGATGTCATAGTTGAGGAACTCGCCCTGCTCCATAAGGATCTCGGGGTCATCGGGGATCACGTCCCCGTCGATCACGGGACCGAAGGCCACGTGGTAGCGAGCCGGCTGGATGTCCTGTTCCACCAGCTCTTTGGCACTCTTCTGGCGTAGGCAATCCACCATGTCCACGGTGTCCAGCACGTTGCACCCCACCTTGTCTGCCAGCAGGCTGGTGTACTTGACTGGCTGGTAGTTGACCGCCCAGCTGGAGAGGGCTGAACCACTCTGGATGATGGCCCTTTAAGAGCCTCTTGGGGCAGGCACGTGGTCAGAGCTTCCCAGCGGGCCCGACCATGAGGCCAGGGCCCGGGCCCTCTCGACCTTTGCCTCGGGGGCAGGGGTTTCCGGAGTTATCGGGCGGCCGGGCGGGGGTAACGGACCAGAGCCCTCCGGACTACGGAGGTTGCTAGAGCGCTTAAAAATAACATTTTGACCTCTTCGGCCCTCGGGGGCCTGGTTTTCTTTTCTCTGTCTCTGGCTGGGGCCCCGGTTGGCCCGGCTCTTGGCCAGCTCGGTCTCTGGCTATCCTGTCTCGGGCTGGCCGCATCTCTGGCTAGCTCTGTCTCTGGCTATCCCTGTCTCCGGCTGACCGCGTCCCCGGCCATCCCCGTCTCCGAGGGCGTCCCTGGCCGGCGTCTCTCTGCCTCTGTGTGTCTCCATCCCTATCTCTGGCTGTCTCTGTCTCTCCTCTCCGCCCCCACTCCCCTTGGCTTCCTTCCTCACTTCCTGCCCAGCTGGGCCCAGCTCTCTGCCAAAGCACCACCAGGGAACTGGCTCTTGCATGACAAAGGGGCCTTTCTCCTGAGAGGCCAGAAACAAGTATTAGGAAAGAAGCGCCACATACTCTGGGAGCTTCCAGGAGAGCCCGGTAGGCCCAAAGCCCCGAGGTCACCGGGTCTCCAGCAAACACCCCCGCCGAGGCTCGAAGCCCTCGGTGTTGGGAAAAGGGCCTCCTGTCCCACTGCAAGGGGCTCATCACGCTCTTACACCCAAGAAAAAGGAGACCACGCCCTGCAAAGAAGGCTGATTTGCCCTCTCGGAGCAGGAGGGTGGAATTCCCACCTTACCCCCTCTGCGGACCCCAGCCCAGGACTTCCCCCAAAAAGGGCTTCCCCGGGTGCAGGCTCCTCCTCTGATCGCTTGCTCTGATTCAGATCCCCTCCCTAAGCCACATCTCAGGACATAAGTTATCACTGGGGAGGCCCAAGAGAACGGAGGGCTGTTTCCCAATACACGGGGCACAGGAAGGCTCACAAGCCCCTCTCTCGTTACCCCTCCATAGCTACAGAGAGCCCGAGACCCGGCTTCCCTCTCGGGAGCCCTCCTGGGTTAGAGGCCACGAGAAAGCCGAGCCCCGGAATTCTTAGGTAACGGAAAGAGAGTCCGGTTCCTCTCTCCAAGAGCCAGGCCGGGGAGGTCCCTGGACACAGTTGCGGGCGCTGTGCCCTGTTTTCTACCTCAAGGAGTTTTGCTGGGGGAGGTCGGGCTCCCAGAGACACTGGGGGATGCCCCCAAGTCAGACAGAGAAGACTTCCCCCTCTCAGAAATAAGAGATTCTCGCTAAAGGAACAGCTGGATGGCAGCTGAGAGCAGCAGGCCCAGTCCCGCAGGGCTAGGAAAGGAAACTGAGTCGCAGATACATGACCACTATAGCCTTCATCCTATAAGCAAAGCCTCTTTTCCATGATTTCCTAAGTGTGGGAAAACTCCCAGTGTGGAGGGAGCTCCCATGAGGCAGATCAGAAAAGTCTCTGACTTGTTTTCCTGGAAAGCTGCAAGAGCAATGAGGGGGGAAGAGTTTGCCCTGAGCTGTACGGACGGTAAGGAGCAGGCTGGGCAGCCACCGACCAAGAGAGACCCCGTGAGCACTGTGCGACACTGCCAGAGGAAAGGACAGCGGAGGGGAAGGCAAAGGAAAGACTCAAGGAGAGGAATTTCCCTCATGGCATCTGCCTAGCTCAAGAGAAAGTGGGTGCAGTTTGATGGAAAGATCCCACATCCTGAGGGGATTTCACTTCAGACGTGAATGACCTCTGACCTCCAGAAGGAGCGTTTCTTCCGCTCCGAAAGGAAGCCCCGTCCACCCCACCCTGAGACTCATCTCCTCCCAGGGAATGTCTCCCAACCTCTGGGGCTCTCCTCTCCCGCCCGGTGGGACAGGCACCCGCGGCCAAGGCCTCCGGTCTCTTCCCCACAGGGGGAAGGCGGGCCTGTGCCCATCCCCGCATATCCCACGCTCCTCGGGAACTACTCACCCTCAGAATGATGGGACAGCGTCAGGAGGCTGACACAGGAGGCCCCAATGCCGGAACCAAACACAGTGATGCGACGAGGGTCTCCGCCAAAGAAGGCGATGTTTTCACTCACCCAGCGGAGGGCCTGAATCTGGTCCAGCAGCCCATAGTTTCCCTTGGCAGCCTGGTCCCCGGTGCTCAGGAAACCTAGGCCCAACAGAACGGGTGAGAAGAGTGGAGGGTGTTGGCTGGGAGAGCTGGGGCATGGCTCAAGAGAGCCACCCGAGCTCGGCGTCTGGCTCTCCCTCCCTCCCCGACACCCAGAGCGCGGCTCCCTTTTCTGGAGGACCGGCATCATTATGGGGAAGCGGGGGCTGGTGTCTCCCACCTGAAACGTCTCCCTTACGGCGGGAGCCTCGGTCCACCCCCCCGGCCCTGGGAGAGCATCCACCAGCAAGGGCCTCAAGTGCCCCCGAGCTCCTGGTGTGAACAGCAGTGGCGGCCACCCCCGGGAGCCTCCCCCTGCCACCCTTCTGTCCTTGAGTCTCAGCGGAGCCTCTGGGAGGCGGGGGCCAAACGGCCCCAAGACCTTCCCTCTCTGCTCCTACTGTGGATCTCATCCTGAGGGATTTGGTTGAAACCCTCTCTAGGTCTGATAGAGGAAGGAAAGTGTCATTGCTTGGAAAGCCGTTACCATGGAAACAGGTCTTCCCGCCCACCCACTGGGATTTGCTGCTGAGGAGACATGTCACCATGGAGACCACCTTCCCACCCACCTGCTGGGATTTGCTGCTGTGGAGCCACAATGCCATGGCAACGCCCTTCCCACCCACCTGCCGGCTATCCCAGAGAAAGGACCCCACCTAGCCCACTCCCCGCCTTCCCAGCCACTGACCATCGGGCCGCCCTCTGAGGGTTTTCCTATTGGGGCCTCTGCCCATCCCTAGCCCTGACTCCCAGAACGGGGCCTTGGCCCACGCAAACCACCTGGAAACCATGGCAGGGAGGTGCCTCAACCCCTGAGTGGACCCCAACGGACTCCCGGAGTCCCTATCTTTATCCATCCTAAGTGGGCCTGGGCAGCTACACAGGGGTCAGCGTGTCCTCTACAGAGAGGCTGAGTTCAGCTCCAGGGTGGAGATGGGGAAGACAAGGAATTCTGGGAAACAGGCGGACCTAAGGCCGAAACAGAGCCCTGAGTCTTTGCCTTACCACCCATCTCCATTGACCACACCCCCGGCTCCTCCAGTGCTAACCACAGAGTGCTCTTGTCTCTCCCTGCCTGCTCACCTCTGCCACTCAGTCCTCCCCTCTCCCCTTCTGTCAGCCACGTCTGCCCTGATGAGTACAAGGATTCCGCCTCGGGTCCTTGAGGGCAACCCCCCCCCCCCCGCCCCGCCCCGGGTCAGCAACAGAGCGGAAGGCCTGTGGACCGGAGCGTCGCTACCTCTGGCCGACGTTCCCCCTGGCTCCCGTGCGACCAAGGATTTCTAAAGGAGAGAGCCCCGTGAAGGAAAGGTAGGAAAGCCCACCCCAGCCTGTTGTGGACACAAGCATACAAACCTGCAGCCTGGGGCAAAAGTCAGCCAGCACGGGCCGGCGGGCGTGCCACTGGCCTGGGCTACTCGGCAGCCCAGGGATCCGAGCTGAGCCGGCAAGGTCTGGGGAGGAGGGTCTACGTCAAATGTCCTCTGCCCCCGTCCTTCCCGGCCCGAGGCCAGGGCCGCAGCCCCTAGGGAGTCGGCCAAGACAGCCGTGGGCATGGACACTAGGCACCCGTGCTTCATGGGCTCTCTCTTGGCCAAACGGAGTGTTGAGGAGGGGAGGGAAGAGTTAGATTCTGACGTTCTGAACAAAAGCCCCCCAGAGCAACCTTCACTCAGCGTGTCCTCTGCCCTCCTACCGGAGTCCCCCCAGTCACCCGGGGACTGGGAAGCTGCCTTTGAGGGCTGCGTCTGAGCCCCGCAGGGCCAAGGACAAGCTTACGGTGAATCGCTTGCTCGGGCCTAGTGCTCCCCGCCCACCTTCTCCAGCTCCAGAGATGCTACCTGAACCAGCTTAGTGGGACCCATGAACCAGCGGAGGTCGGAGGGATGAGAGGTGTGGGGAGCGAGGTTTAGGCCGGACACGGGCAAAGACTCCCTGACCGTCCAAGCTGTGGCACCGAGTCTCCCTTGCCTGTTGTTTCAGGTGACCCCTGTTTGGGCTTTTGAGCAAAGGCTGGAGGATCCCCTACAGGGTTCGGGGGTCTTGTTCCAGTTCTGCTGGCCCAGATGGCCCTGAGGTTTCAGACATCCCCCCTCCTTTCCCCATGGTTCAGGCCCAAACCAGAGCGGGGATGGAAGAGGACAGAGGAGGCGGCGGTGGCGGCGGCGGCGGCGGTGTATGTGTGTTGGGGGGGGCGGGGAAGCCTCTGGCTTCGGGCCCAGATCCAGCCCTTGGCCTGATTTCTTCCAGTCCTCAGGGAAAGATTGTTTCTGGTTACAGTTGATACAGGAACTTCTCCCCCTAGTGGGTTGCTCAGACTATCCCACTCGAGAAAGGAGCCCCTAAACCAGTGTGACAGGGACCCACAGAAGCGTTTCTACATGAGCCCACGGAACCGTTTCTACATGAGCCCACGGAACCGTTTCTACATGAACCCACGGAACCGTTTCTACATGAACCCACCGAACTGTTTCCAGCAGAGGCCCTGACTTGGCAAGAGCGCCTCCTGAAAAAATCCATGTGGCCTGTGCGCCGGGGCCTACTCCTCCAAGCAAGTTCCCACAGTGCCTCCCCATATTCAGAGAAAGCGGTCTGAGAGCCCCCATTTCAAAGGGGGTGGGGGAGTCAAGGGGGCATCTTCCCTAGGCAGCAGAGCACCTCGGGCCCACTTCAGTCTTTTGCCCTCTCTTTAGTCGTACTGTGCCCCCCTGCTCTCTCTTTCCTCAGTTGCCCATGCTGGGAAAAGCAAGGAGAGGACTGGCCATCCAGCAGTGACCCCTGAGGCTCTCTCATTCCGACCGGAGGCCCGGACTTCTGGGGATCCCGCAGGGCCTGTTCTGGTCTCAACCCTCTGACCCTCCCACTTTGCTTTCCCTCCCAATATCCCCCCACTTTGTCTTTCTGCCCCAACTCAACTGGCCACGCTTTGGGCTATGGGGCTGAGCTCCCAAGTAGCAGGAGCTCACCATGGGCCCAGGGAGTCACACACAGGCCCAGGACTAGCCAATCAGGCGCTGAGATGAACCACGATGCTCTGTGCCCTTCTGCCCGGGAGGCCGGCACCCGAGGGAGCGGCCCCTCGGACGCCGGGGATGCCCGGAGCAGGGGCACTCGCACGCTACCTCCCTTAGCCATGAGGACGGTCGCTCCCAGGGGCGAGGGCGACAGAGAGAAGCGGACGGATGACCCAGCGGATGGAACGCACACAGCGGAATCCCAGAAGGGGGGAGGCCTGGGGGAAGGGAACCTCAGCAGGGTGGGGCTTGGGAACCCACCCCCGAGGTTCCCACCAGTTCTATCAACCCGGGACCAGAGATGAGGTACAGAGTTGGCTCCCGGTTTCCCAGGGTCACCGAGACCCAGAGCGGCCCGGCCCGGTCGCGGCACGGCCCACGGCGCCGCGGGGGCGGTCTCCCGCCCCGGCCCACCGGCTCGGACCGCTGAGCTTTCACCCTGGCTCGCCGTACCTAGCACCCCAACCCGGTAGTTGAGGGTGATGACGATCACATTGCCGTAGCTGGCGAGGATGCTGCCATCGATCATGTTGCCCGTCCCCTCCATGTAGGAGCCCCCGTGGATATAGACCATGACTGGCTTGGCCCCGCTGTCCCGGATGTCTGCAAGGAGAAGAGGTGAGACGGAGGCTGGGGGCGTGGGGCCTTCTGCTCGCCCCCCCCCCACCCAGCCCACCATCCCAGGAGAGGCTGGGCAGGGAGAAGGAGGCCAAGCGATCCCAGGTGCCAGGACACCACGGCCATCCCAAGGGCAGGACTCGGGGCTCCGGTGGCAGCCGGAGACGCAAAGACAGCTTGGCTCTGGTCTCAGTGGTTTTATGGGAAGGGAAATGCGCTTCCCAAGGGCTCACTTAGCGCTTTCTTGTCGAGAGCTAAAGGCACCACCAGGCGTGGGTGGGCCACGGGGGGCTGGGGCGGGGGGTTAGGGCTACAGCCTCCCCTCCACAGAGTCCACACCCTGGCACTCAAGGGTCCTGGGACCTGACACGGCTTTAGGGAAGGTCCGGGGAGCCTCACGACTCCCAAGACCGGACCGGTCACACGGAAACATGTGGCCGCCCCACCCCCCTCCCGCCCAGTGCAGACAGAGACAAGTGGGGGAGCACGAGGGGAAAAGAAAGGGGGCTGAGGGGACCGGGGAAGGGAGGAGCTTGCTTCTCTTGGGCCCGGGGCCCCCGTGCCTGCTCACGCTCCCCCGGGGGAAGATGGACAGTCTAGAGGGCGGGACCAAGGGGGAGACACCCCGCTCCCGTGCCGGTGCCGGTGCCGACGGCGAGCGGCCCCCGCTGAGCTCCAGGCCTCCTTATCTGCCGCCATCCCTCGACGAGGAAGGCCACGCCCTTAGGAGGCCGTGGGGGCTCAGGGAGGGCCCCCGGGAGACACGTGAGGGGGCGAGGCGGGGCGCTCACTCACCCCGATGGGGAGATGGACCGACCGAGCGACGGGTGGGTAGCGTGTGTCACACGGGGCGCTCTGGGCGAGGCCCGGGGATCTTGCGTCTCCCGACCCCACCCCCGGCAGACAAGCTCCCAGCCCCGGTCTCGGCCTGCCCTTTAGCTGGCCAGGTTCCGGACCCCGTCGGGCCCGCCTCTCTGGCATGGGGAGGCTAGGGAGCAGCGATCCCGGTTCGGCCCATCTCTGGTATCCTTCGGGACTGAACCCGCGACCCTAGAGTCCTCATTGTCCATCTCCTGTGGCCGGCTGCCCGGCCGGGGCCGCTTTCCCTAGAGCCCCTGATCTCGGGGCAACAGCCGCTTCGCCAGTCTTTCCCCGTGCCCCTATGTCTCAGATGTTCCTGCCGTCTTCCCCGTGGCTCATCGGGGGTGGGGAGTGCCCAGCCCCCACCCACCCGGCCTCGGGGGGGCTGCTGCCCACCCGCGAGAATCCCACGAGTCCGTCCCCTTCGGCATCACGGGCACGCCGAGGGGGCCGTGTCCCGCGGAGCTCTGCTCTCGGTCCCATCCCAAGCGGCTGCCCCTGCTGCCCAGGAGCGCCCCCCCCCCTCCCCGGCCCGGCTCTGGGCCCCTGACGCCACCCGGGGCCCCTGACGGTGATGGGCGAACAGACCAACCGCCTTGTGCAAGGCAGAAAGACCCCTTGGGGTGACGGATGGGCCAGACAGACAGACAGGCAGGAGAAGCCTCCCGGCCAGAGAAGAGCTCTGTGCCCATGCACCAGCCTCCCGCCCTACCTTTAAATACCAGCCGTCTTGTCCCTTCATTATCCTTTAAGTCCTACTTCCTGTTTCTGCTTTTGGATCCTAGGGACCAGGCTTTGCTGAGAGAACAGCACAGAACAGAGAGAACAAAACAGAAGAAATTCAAACACAACCACAGAGCACCCGTGTGGCCCAGCTAGCAGCTCAGACGGGCCAGACCAGCAGGAGGAAGGTAGTCACTAGAGCAGGGGAAACTGAGGCCCGATACTCCGTGGGAAGTGGGGGGTGGGGGAAGGCGCTGGCGCAGGTCTCCTCCTCTGCCCTGGGCACCTCCCTCTTGACCCCTCCTCCACATCTCCAGGCCAGCCCGAGAAGGGGGCAGAGGTACATCTGACCTAAAGGTTCTGCGCAGAGCCCGAGAGACTCCCGGGCCGGGGCTAGGGGACACACTAGCGGTAGAAAGCGCCAATTACCCGTCCTAATACCCGCAGAAATAACGCCTTTAGGCAGGACCCCCCGACCGGAGCCCCTCCCACAAGTTCCACGGCCCTCCTCGGGACCTGGGGGAGCCCATTCCTGGTGACCCCAAGAAGGGCTCCCGCTCTCTGGCCATGGCGGTTCCTCAAGAAAGTGCCCCTGGCCAGGGTATAAAATGCTGGGAAGCCTATTCATCGTGGGAGAACAGAGGGAATTCTGGGGGCTTCCCCTCTTGTCGGCCCACCCTCGGATGCCCTCTCTCCTCGACCCGGCCTTCGATCTGCCGTCTAAACTTTCCCGTGTACATGCTCAGAGCAGGCCAGCACCCAGTAAGACAGCACAGCGAGAGGTAGAAACCCTAGAGGAGAGAAACCCCTCCAGGCCCTCTAACCGCCAACCTCATAAGCATGACCAGAATCCCAGGAAAAGAGGACACAGCGAGCCCCCGAAGCAGGCATCATCCAGACCAAGAAATGACAGTGTCGGATCGTGCCCAGACCCCAAGCCAGGCTCCCGTGGACAGGCGAGAAGCCCTTCCAGGCCAAGCGCTCACCCGAGCCGAGAAGATCACCTTCTGGTGCCTGTGTTCCTATGCTTAAGGAAGGGGCCGGGTCCCGCGCCCTTGGGAGCTCGCCACACACCAGGGCCAGAGCTGCTGTAGCGGACCAGCAAGACGGAAGGGACGTCCTAAATGTCGGAGCTTTCTCTAGCACCAGAGCCCTCTTCAGTCACTCACAGGACAGAGCTCCCCAAACTTGGAAATATTCTTTCTTTGAAAGGGATCTCTTGCCCTTCCCAAACTGTCTTTCTCAGCATACAGGGGACCCGTTCTAGTAAGAAACAAGAAACACAGCTGAACCTTAGTGCCTTGAAACCACGAAGATCCCAGAAACATCAGTGCCCAGAAGTACCCCTTCTTCAACCCACAGAAGTCCCCTCCCTAATCACTACTAAAACCCGACTCCCTAGCTCATCCAGAAGCTCCCTCAGGAACCAAACACAAACTTCCCGAGATAAAAATACTCCCAGAAAACTTTCCAATTAAAGCAGCCCCCAACAGAAACCCCCAAATCTAAGTAAAAGAAACACCACAAAGAACAACTCCCAAACCCAACACTCCAAAACCTCAAACTACTACTCTACCTACCAACTACCAACATTATGCTATATGTAAGGAAAAATTCGCTACAAACTCAACAAAAATCGAGAAAAACAAACCAAAGAAACAAAAACACAAAAACTCCAAAGTCAAACACTTCAACCAAAACCTAAACATTAAAACTAAAGAAAAACCTTCTAAAACCCATTAAATCCAACGCCCTAAAACTACTAAGGCAGAAAATCAGCAAACTTTAACCTCAAATCCACAACTAAAACTCCAAAAAGTACTAGTTTCCCCTATGCCATACAGAAACTCCAAGTACCCATTATACCCGAATAATATCTCTAGAAACCACATATTGCCCCCCACCCCAACCAAACAAAGAAACCAGAAAGAACTACCTCTTCCCAACACTCAACCTCTGCCTTATTTCCATTACAGAAAAAACGTAGCAATTTTAACCTTATCCCAGAAAAGCCAAAACACTACTACAAACAACTCCCTAAAAGTAGAAACCTCCCTCTTCCGTCTCAATAAAAAAATAGTAAACTCCATAGTCGTAAAAACCCCTTCCTAACACTCAACTCCCCAAGCTCTCGCCCAGCTTGAAACCGCCAACCCCACTCTAGTACCCCACTAATCCTACTTTCTCTCTATAGCCCCACAGAAACGCCCCTCCACTTTACCTGGCAGAAAAGCAAAGAGAAAACAAAATCCAAATAAGAAACAGAAATAAAAACAAAATCACCACCCGTATATGAAAACACACCCTCCAAACACTAACCAAAAACAAAACACAAATTTCTCCAACTACTTTCAACCACTTCTTTACTATGTATAATTTCCCCACCTCATTTATAAGTAAACACATCACCCCACACAACTTCCTTTCTACATAAAATCATGAAAACATACAAACCATGCCCAGAAAAACTCTCAATAGCCCAGAAATTCTCAAAACACAACCTCCCTCCACACAACACCCAAAACTACCCTACAGAACACAACACAAAGTAGAGAACGAGAAAATTTGCTTTAAACACTCCAATTTCACAACCACCAGAAAACTCCAACCAGAAACAAAAGGCAAGCACTCACTTCTACCACCATCCCCATCAAGCCCCAAAAAACCCTATCCCTAAAACCAAACCCCAAAACAAAAGGCAAAAATACTCACCCCACCCCTTCCAAAACAACAAAAATCGCAAAACGCCCAGCAGCAGCAACAACCTCCCATCTCTCTCTCTCTCCCTCAGCAACTACTTCCTACCTCCTTTTCTCTGAAATTTTCTTGTTAGGTTTAGCGCATTCACCATCCCTTTGCAAATAAAACAAAAACAAAAAAAAAACAAGAAACCCTCAGGCAAGAAACATACCCCACCCAAACCTCTAAACACAGCAGCACACACCAGCAAAACCTAACCCCGCCATCTCACTCCCTTTCTAGCAGTAACCCGTAAACAAAAATCCTCATCAGAACACGCCACTGCCTGCACCCCTCCCATCCCACAATACCCCACCCCCCACGCCCAGCCAGTGCCTCTTGGGGCAAATGGGGGGGGGTTGGGGGAAGGCCTCGGTCGAGCCGGCATCCTCCCGAGGGCGGCCGTCGGCGGTGACCCTCGCTTCCCCAGAAGACCTCCCCCAACACACACCAGCAGCACAGCTCAGGGCCCAGCCGGTCCGCATCCCGGGGCCCGGCCCGGCTCCCCGCCGGGGCCGGCATCTCTCCCAGCACCAGGGGCCGGCCCGATCTCGAGGGGGGAGGGAGGGGCCGGGGGAGGAAGGCTGATGAAGGGAAGGAGGAGACAGGGGAGAGAGGAGCGGGACCCAAGCAGTGATGGCGAGAAGCATCCGCACACGGCTAGCGAGTCATGCTGCAGGGCACACACGGGCATGCTGGCCTCCAACACAGAAGGGCGGGTGCCCGGGAGGTGTGGGCGAGGGCACCAGGGGACCAGGGACGGGAGCAGGTGGAAGAGGAGGGGGAGGGAGAGGAGGGAGAAAGAGAGGAGGAGGGGGAGAAGGAAAGGGGAGGGAAGAGGAGGAGAGAAGGGAGGAGGGGGGAGAGAGGAAAGAGAAGAAAGAAAGAAAGAAAGAAAGAAAGAAAAACAAAAGAAAGAAAGAAAAAGAAAAAATAAAAGAAAAAAAGAAAAAGCCAAAAGAAAAGAAAAAGAAAAAGAAAGAAAGAAAAAGAAAGAAAAATAAAAAAAAAAACAAAAGAAAAAATAAAAAAGCCCCAATACCAAAACCACCCACCACCACTCCCTCACAACAACACATAAACATTCCAAACAAAAACATCATTTCCCGCTCCCTAAACCACCATGCCACAATACCATAACAATAAACCACACCAACCTCCGCTTGCCGTCTTCCACAAAAACACCGCTCGCCGCATTCCAAACCACCACCGCGCCACCAATAAAACACCAATACGCCACCACCGCCGTCCACTAAACACCAAAAACCCCTAACCCCGTAAGCCTTAACCGCCGCCACCGCTTACCACGCCGCCAAAAATCCCCACCACACCGCTTTCGCCGCTTAAACAACACGCGAAAAACACCTACGTCACAAAACGCCACCACACCCCACCACACTTTACTTTACACGCCCTAACCACCCCAAAAACCCACATACGCCCACCGCACCAGCAAAACACCCTCCAACTCTACTCACCAAAAAACACCCCAAACTCGCTTCCGCTTCGCAAAAAAGCTCCGCCAAAACCAAACGCCCGCCACCAAAACACAAAACCAAAACCACCACACCACCACCATTCAAACACTCCCGTCTCCACACCGCCCACATCCAAAACCGCCATTCACCACCGCACCGCACCACTCCAACCACCACTCCCACTTCGCCGCACCACCATCTGGTCCCTTTACGCCACTTTAAACACCACTATAACACGTCCATCCCAACAAATCTTTACCTTTAACGTCTGTTATCCGCACCACTTAAACCAAAACCGTCTAACCACCAACTAACCCCACCCCCATCGCGGCCAACCCCTTCCCCACCACACACCGCGAAAGCCCACCACCCGCACTCGCCCCGCCGCCTCCCACCACTCACATCACCACCACACCACCAAAACGCATTTCATCCCCATTCACAAAGCCACCGCTTTAAACCACTTTCCACCAGCTACCCCGCACCCATCGGCCCGCTCCGCCAAAAACACCACGCGCCGCAAAAAACAAGCCAAACGAAATACACAACAAAAACCGGCCATTTTCGCCCCCACCACCACACACACCACACACAAACACACCCCACCCACGCACACCACCACCCCACACACACACACATCGCCACACACACACACCAACGCGCTTAACCGCATCCACTACACACTTTCTACCCGCCGCCACTAACCTACCACCCACCGTCCACCACCCCCACCTCCCATTTTACCACCGCTCCCGCCCCGCTTACGCACCCCGCTTAACCGAAAGCCCAAAAACACAAACGCAACATCGCGGCAAAAATAAAAATGTATCGCCAAAACACTAACAAAACAACATATCATCCGAAAATACCGCCCAAAAACCAAAAAACACAACAAAACCAGCAAAAGCAAACAAACAAGCAACACGTAAAAACACTGCTTAACCACACAATCCCCATTCCGCATCACCGCACCCTCCAGCACAAACACTCATTCACGCTCCCTCCACCAAACGCTTCGCTTAACCCCCACCAACACCCACCCCATCCCAGCTCCCCACCGCCGCTTTCCATGCCGCACCACCACAACACCCCAACATCAACGCTTCACACCACCCGTCCAAACCGAAATAGCCGCTTTCGCAAAACGAAAAACCAAAATAAAAACTTCCACAGCAATACCACCACCAAACACAAAACCAATAACTTTCTTTAGTAACTCACCACCAGCACTGGCCGCAAAAACCACCGCAACACCTCTCACCAACGCTACACCAAACGCACCAACATCCGCCATGGCCGTAACACTTTACCGTGCTACCACCAACGCCACCACTCCACAGCAGCCCGCCATCACCACCCGCTTGCCACTTACCCACCACACACACCAACACCATAAAAACGAAACGCACCGCGCTAAGCAAAAGTCCCCACCATGCTCACCGTGCAAAACACACCACTTCCACCACACCCTCCCACAGCAAAACGAAAGAAAAACTTCAAAACCCATAACCCCGTACCAAAACGCCCGTCCACCACCATCCACTAACCTACCACCACCGCGAAAAAACATCCGTCTCCCTCCCTCCACTTTCACTTATCTTTCACGCCGCGAAAGTCACCACCACCAGTACCACCAGCTTCGCCATCGCCACGCCGCCCGCCGCCCCCACCGGCCACCACGCCCGCCCCACCGCCGCCGCCGCCACACCGCATCCGCCCGCATCGCTTCACCACCCACGCATCCGCCACCGCCGCCCGCCACGCATCCATCCGCCCGCTGTCACCATCCGCCCCGCTTCCCGCTTTACCCACCGCATCATCCACCGCCATTTCCACGCGCCATCACGCTTTATCCACCACCGCATCCGCCACCGCCCGCCGCCGCCCCATCCGCCCCGCATCATCCATCGCTATCCCCGCCACCGCATCCATCCACATCCGCACCGCCCATCACCCGCTCCATCCCGCTCCCGCTTTATCCACCACCGCCACATCCATCCGCATCATCCATCCGCTATCCCGCCACCGCATCCATCCACCATCCGCTTTCCCATCCCAGCATCCGCCACCGCATCCATCCATCCACTTCTCCACCACCGCATCATCCCCATCGCCAGCATCGCCATGTCCGCTTCATCGCTTACACTTCCATCCACCACGCCCGCATCCATCCCACCACCATTTCCATCCGCTGCTCCATCACGCGCCACCCGCATTTCGCCACACGCTCCATTTCCACGCCCCTTATCCCCGCATCCATCCATCAACATCCACATCGCTCCATCCCCATCCAGCACCGCCACCACCATCCACCCACCAGCATCCATCCCTTTATCCACCGCAGCATCCGCCACCACCGCCATCCATCCACCGCATCATCCCGCTCAACTATCGCCCGCATCCGCCACCCATCCGCACCACGCCCTTTATCCATCACCACCGCATCCATCCATCCCGCTATCCCCACACCGCATCCATCCGCTTCCCCGCTCCATACCCCACCCCACACCCCATCCACCACGCATCTATCCGCCATCACAACACGGCATCCATCCCGCCCGCCCGCCGCCCGCCGCTTCTCCGCCATCCCCACCGCACATCCATCCATCCCCACCACACCATCCATCCGCCCGCCCCACTTCCGCCACCACCATTTCGCTCGCTTGCTCCATCTACGCTTCTCCGCCACCGCATCCACCCATCCATTTCCCCATCCAGCATCCCCATCCCCGCCGCATCCATCTTCCAACTATACCACCATCCACCACTCCCCACCCCACTTCTCCAACATCGCTCCTCACCGCCACTTCCATCCACCGGATACCCATCTATCCATCCATCCGCTAGTCAAGATGGAAGTCTGCTGACCTCCAAATCACTCTGAGCCCACCATTTCCAAGCTGACCTTCCGTCTCCCAACAAGTCCGGGATGTTGGCCCACACCACGGGAGGGATGGAAGGCCATACCTGTTCACAAGTACCCGGTGCTCCGGAGGGCAGACACTACCCCACCCCTCCCACCTTGTGTACACTGTTTTCCAAGATGCTCCCAAAAGGGTCATATGATCTCCATGAGTGATGACTCCCGATTTCTAAATCTTGTCTTTTTCAATGATTCCAGTGCCGGATCTGAGTCTTCCCCTCCGGTCTCCCAACCCTTCCCATTAGTGTGGGTTGGCTCTGGGGTCTGGATGGTGTTTGCTCACTCGAGGTCATTTCCCAAAGGTGCCATCAGCCCTAGCCCACCATCCCCGGGCCTTGGGGCTGGCCGGGGACTCATCGGGGAAAGAGGCCGAGATGTGGCAGGCTGGGCGGCTACCATGGCGGCCCGCTTCTGGCCCCATCTAGCTCTCCCCTCGCTTCTGTGCACAAGAACCAGGTCTAGCCTTAACCAAGCCGTCAGCCCATGGCCACGGCTCAGGAAGGCATCACGAAATGTGACCATGAGATCCATCCACCGACAGAGCAGAGGACAGAAGCCAGTCTGCCTCTCATTCGGGGACCGCCACAGCCCCTGCTGGGCCAGGCCTCTCAGAACCTCCTGCCATGGGGGAGGGGTGCACCCTGCTCTGTAAGACTGAGCCTTGAGCCCTGTGGGCCTCTGCCCACCCTAGACTCACACAGGGCAGATCTCTACTCCCGCTTAAGAGGTTGTGGGGCAGGCCGAGGGCCATTCCTCAGCTGGGGAAGAAGATGGGCTTAGACTTCAGTCCTGGCTCTGAATTCTGCCCCAGACACAGTATGGTTCTAGCCAAGTCATTTAACCCTTCTGCCCCCTCCCTCCTTTGAAAAATATAAAGAGCTTGGGCTTGCCGGCTCCCCAAGGTTCAGCTTGAAATCTTTGATTCTACGGGCAAGGGAAAGACCCGAACGGGCCAAAGGTCTGGGCGTCGGGCTCAGTGACAACGGCCCCTTGGGGACCAGGTCCCGGGTCGCGTGTTCCGTGACTCTCACGTCTTCTGTGGAGCCCCGGCCCCCCGTCCCGCCCCAACAAACACAGAGCCTGAACACTCCCTTTGCAAAGAGGCGCTGTGTATTGGGTGCTGAGCCAGCCCCGGATGTCTGTATAAATAGCGTACAAAACCTGACAGTGCGGCAGCCTCATCTTAACAAAAATACTAAAAACTCATTAAAAATGGAGGCCGAGGAAGGGGCCAGGGCAGGGCGGGCAGCTCTTCGGGCGGCTTAGTAGCGTCCAAACATGTTGGTGTTGGGCTGAGGCTGGGTATCTGCAGAGATGAGAGATGATCAGGGCTGGGGCACCGGGGGGCAGAGGCTCAGAGGGCACAGGGGGCAGAGGATCAAGGGGGCATGGGGGGCAGAGGCTCGAGGGACACACGCTGGGGGGACATCGAGGGGGACAAAAACTTGGAGGGCACTGGGGGGGGGTCAGAAGCTCAGGGGACACCGGGAAGCACCAAGGGGGGGGATGCCTGACTTCTCCTCTCCCGCCCCCCCCCCCCCCAGGGGGCCTGCCCCTATAACCCAAGGCCAGGGCGGGATGGCTTACTGGAGAGCTGCTGCTGCAGTTGTCGGACCAGTGCCGCCGTCTGCTGCTGCTGCTGGGTCTGCTGGAGGCCCTGTCGCTGGAACTGAGGGGCGGCAGAGAGATGCCCATCACGCGTGTCCTCCCCGATCCTCCTGCTGCCCGGCACTTGGCACTCCCCGGCCTCTGGCCCACGCCTCCTCCCGAGCTTCCCCCCCGCTCCTCCCTGGCCCTGTCCCTGTCCCACTCACAATGGGCTGCATGCCCAGCCCGGGCGGCTGTCCCTGAGCCTGGGGCTGTGGCACGGCGGCTACCTGGGGCTGCGGCTGCGGCTGGGGCGGCGGGGGTGCAGCCTGCTGCTGTTGCTGCTGCTGCTGCTGCTGCTGCTGTTGCTGCTGCTGCTGCTGTTGCTGTTGCTGCTACAGGGATAGAGAGAGGGGCCATGATTGACACGGATTTGGGGGCTGAGGGGAGAGGGCCAAGTGAAAGGGAGTGGATGGGGAGCTGGGAGGAATCTCCATTTTGCCCTTCGCCGGGGCTTTCGAGAGTGCCTAACGAGTAGTTCCTTGGGGACTCCCTCTTCCCAGAACCCCTAGGGAGCCTAGCCAGGACCTACGGGCTAGTCTCTGAGCCTCAGAGCCCTGGCCTTGATTCATCCTGGCGGGTAGGACGGGGTAGAGAGAAGTTGCTAAGATCAAGGTCCCCACAGACTCAGCTGAAAGCCTAGGCCCGAGGCCAGCCCCAGTGCCCACTCACCCTCAGTATCTGCTGCTGCTGCTGCTGCTGCCGAATGTGGTACTGCTGTTGCTGTTGCTGCTGCTGTTGCTGTTGCTGCTGCTGCTGCTGTTGCTGTTGCTGCTGTTGCTGCTGCTGCTGCTGCTGCTCAGGCAGGATGGGGCTGGGTCGGACCCCAGCGGGGACCCCCTGAGCACTCAAGGGGGTCATGGTCCCCATCATGGATGTTTGCTGTAGTGACTGGTGGGCAAACCTGCAGGGCAGAGAGCCAAGGAGAGGAAAAGGCTATGGTCGCCTAGAGCCCAAAGGACTTCCAGGGTCATTTTATCCATCCCCCTGTCTCCCAGAAGCAGTCTTCCTGGCCTCACAGACAGAGCAGCCTCTTGCTCTTAAGAGACCTCCAGGGGGAGAGAGAGACTGCATTCTGGCACCTCTGCATTGTCTGCCCGAAGTCCACACAATTCTTCCCAGTGGCCGGCTGCAGCCAGTTTTGTGTCTGAGCTTTTGGGGGGGGGGGGGGCGTGGTAAGGAAAGCAGGCCTTGGGAGTAGAGGCCGTGCACACATGGGAAGGGACATTCATCGAGCCCTTTTCTGGGGCCTTTCCCCCACCCCTCCTCCCTCTCTCCTTTCCAGACTAAGAAGCAGGAAGTTTTCACTTCATTTCCAGCCCTCCATGTATGCTCTTTCTTTGGCTCTTCTTCCTTCTGCTTCTCCTCTGACTGCCCCCCCTCTAGGAGCCCCAGGCCATTAGCCTTTTGCTCTTGCCTCTGACCCTTTCACTCCCTTAGAGGACTCGGCTATTTCCCAGCCTTCAACAGTCATGCCTACAGCGACCAGTCCCAAATAGAGCCCCAGCCCTGCGGCATCAAGCTTGTGCACATACCCCGGTTTTTGACTCCCGGTTTCCCCCCAAATAACCCCCTATCCCCAACTTATTGGCCGGCCCTTCAGAGGCCTGCCAGTAGAAGCCAGTTCCCTCCTTCCCCCCTCCCAGGAGAGTGGGGCCAAGCTACAGGACGGCCAGGTTCACTGTTGGCCACAGGCCCTCTGGGGGTCCGGGCACTGACGTATGCCGGCAACAGGACTCAGAAACATCCAGAATGCTTTGGAAAAGGCAAAGCGAACCCAATGCAAGCGGTCACTGTCCGCCTCCGAGCAGCCGCCATTTCTGTTAACGGGCCTCCCGGGCCTGAAAGGTCCAGCTCTCCTCAGCTTTCAGCCGTCGAAGCCTTAGTGTCCTGTATAGTTCTCAAAATCAACTCTCCCTTTTCCATATCTGCTGCTGCCCCAACTAGTCCCGATTGTCATCCCTTCCCTTTGGGCTCAATATGGCAGCTTCCTAGAGCTTCCCCCCCACCCCCCCACCGGCCACTGCCATCCTCTTTTTCCCATCAGCCCTCTTATGCATTACTGCTGGCATATTAATGTTCCTAAATTACTTATTTCTTCAGGTCATCACCCTCATCAAAAACTTCTCATGGCTCCCTTTTTCCTCCTGGATCAGGTCCAAATATTCAAGGCTGGCCTTCAAGGCCTTCAATCAAGAGATCCCGGCTTTCTTAGTCCATCTCCCAACTCTCCCCAAGACAATCCCTACCTCCAATTTACAGCCAACTGCTCTGCTGCCCAAGGCCCCTCTCCCCACTTCGGCCTCCAGGGGGACGGCCACTCCCATCTCTGGATGATGACGCCCACCACCTCCTCCTCCATGCTGCCCTACTATCAGCCAGATGCCACCCGTCCTCTCCCTGTCAGCCCCCAGGCTGCTCCAGGCCACGTTACTGACGTAGCACGGAACACGGGAGAGAGCTCCGGGTCGGGAGGCCCAGCTGGGGTTGGCATCCCAGCCTCAGTGCCTATCTGCCAGCACGGCCCCGGGCAAGTCTCCTGACATAGCTGGACCTCAATTTCCTTGTCTCCTGGAGGCTCCCCTCTAGTACTTCCTTCATGCTGGGGAGCCCCAGTTCCCAGACTCTCGGCTTTTTCCTTCCCTGCACTGGCCGGACCCACAAGGTTCCTGGACTTTGTGGACCCTCACTGGGATCTAGCCACCAGACTTAGTGGGGGCAGAGGGTTCACTTGCTTTCCTGTGTCCTGTGAAGTTGGTCTTCTCGGACTCACTGAGGCTAGGGTCACTCTGAATCTACTCCTCTCTTTTGAGAGACAGTGTGGTACAGCATAAGGACCCGAAGGCTTGGAGTCAGGCTCCAATCCCGCCATGGTCCTCAGGGTGGCCATGGTCGAGAGGCTTCCTTCCCTTCTCAGGTCCACACTTTCTTCATCTGAAAAATGGGGCCCGGGACGCCTCCCTCTCTCCCAGATGCTCTGACAGCGATCAATGGGGACAGTCGTGGGGGTCGTTAGATTCCTGCCATCACAGTGGCAGCTTGGACCCGGTGCTGCTGCCCAATCCGAGGGTGACTGGCTCAAGGCCTCCCCACGCCCGCACTCCAGCTGGCCCCCTTTTCCTTTCCCTTTCCGATCCCAGAACATCCCCAGGGCTCTTGGGGCTGGGGGCCTGCTCCTGGGGGGAGTCCGGCCAACCTTCGAACTCCCCACCCAAAGGCACGTCCGGGTTGGTATCTTTGCCCTACTCTAGGTGGCGTGGCCTCTGAGGGCGGGGACTGGGCCGGAGTTGTGCCCGATCTCATCCCAGTGCTGACCTAGCAGCATACAGGCCTGGGTGGACACTGGCTTGCACATGCGCACACACACACACACACACACACACACACACACACACACCCTTGGCAGCTCTCTAAGTCAAGAAACTCTTGGGCCATCAGCAGACTGCATGACCCCGGAGGCCCCTTTGAACTCTCAGATCCTGGGGCCGGAGGGCACATGAAGTTTATTGGAACTTTAAGGCCCACGACCGATAGTCCCGAGACCGCACAATACACACGTTCCTAAGCCAAAAGGACCTCTGCCATCAGGGGTTCCCCCACCTTACCCGTTTTTTCCCGGCCCCTGGTTGGGAGCCCCCGTCAATCCCCTAGCTACCTTTGAGTGGTGGGCAGTCCGTGCCCATAGCCTGGGGCCTGCTGGTGCACATAGCCACTGGGCCTCTGCTGGAGGTGGCGGGCAGGGTCCACGAGAGTGGGGTTGGCGGCAGGATGAGGGCTCTGATAGGGCTGGCTGGAGTAGCTGGGGGGCACCATCGTGCCTGCCGGCCCGGTGTGCTGCTGCAGTCCGATGTGGGAACCATAGGGAGTGTAGCCCTGGAGAGGAGGGCGAGATGGGTCACGGCCCAGAAAACTCCCCACTCTTTGGTCCCCTGGCCCCTCCTTCTTCCTCCTGCCTTACCTGGGAGGCCTGCAGTGAGCCATAGGAGGAATTCGGGGTCATCTGGCGAACAGGTGGTTGGCCTAACATCCCCTGACTCTGGAAGGGGAAAGGACATGGAGCCTTGACCTGCTGCCCCTCCCCTTTCCCCACGGTTCAAGGTCCTGTCTGGATGGCGCTGGGATGGCTCGGGGCCTGTTCCAACGCCCTCCCCGGCCCACGGACGCCTCTCCCTCACGCCCCTCTCACCAGCTTGGCCTGGAGCTGCTGACGTAGGAGTTGGCCCTGCGGCACCGGAGGCTGCTGTTGCCTGTACACGGGAGTCTTGTAGGAAGGGTCGATGCTGATGACCCCAGTTATGGGTGAAGGCAGCACCCCCGAGTACGATGGCCGGGTCTGGAGCTTGGGTACTGGCATCCTTACTGGGCGATATGTGGTATCCAGGCGGGGGCCCCCTGGCAAGGAGAAGAGCACGAGGCTCGGACGTATGCCCAGGGCTCTACTGGGGGTGGTGGGAGCAAACCGCAGCGGCCGACCACTTGGGCTCTCTGGCCTTTGCCTTGGGCTCCAGGGCCAGGCGGCTCCCAATTCTGCCAAGGGCAGGCGGGGGGCGGCCAGACAGCCTGCCAAAAGGCCCCATTCGGCCAGCTGCCATCACCACCACCCCCGCCCCTCCGAGGCCAGCACTCACCCGCAGGCAGAGGCTGGTTCTGGGTGTAGAGTGTCACGGGTGTCTGAGGGTAGCCAAAGCGAGAGATGGAGCTCCCGGGGGCGTGATGCAAGAGATCAGTAGGTACCGGAACATAGGAGCCGCTGCGTCCTGGGCCCAGCCCGTAGTCCTGTACGTGGTGGGGGAGAAGAGAGAGGTGGGATGAGGGGATGGAGAAGAGTGAAGCCATGACACCAGATTGTTTCGTGACTTAAGTGCCCTCCTCGCCTCCCCAAAGATCCTGACCCCGGGCCCCCAGCCTGACCTCCGTCTTGTTGGCTGCCTGAGGACGCTTCTTGCTCTTGGGGGGCTTCTTCTTGCGCTCCTCTGTGCTGGGGGGAGCCGGCCCAGTCTTGTCAGGCTTGGGGGGCTCAGGGGCCTTCTTGTCTGGCTCCAGAAGGACCGGGGCAGGTGGCTCCTCATCCTCCGGGGGCAGTGGCAACGGCTCCAAGTAGTAGGACCGGGGCCGAGGTCGAAGATGGGTGTGATAGAGCAAGAGGCGCTGCTGCTCCTCCCCCCTCGCCACCCGCCGGTCCACACGCACTGTCCCGAACCAGCCCCAGGATAGAGGGGCTGAGGGTTTCAGTCCTTCAAAGAGATCCCAGGGTGAGATCTTCTGCTTGGTGGAGACTTGGAGGCCCTGCCCAGACAGAAAGAAAACCCGGGTGAAACCCCAGAAACTCAGGGCACACCAAGGGGCAGAAAGCCGGCGACTCCGGGAGAGGTGGACCTGAGGCTACAGAAGTGGGCGGAAGCAGATGAGAAAACGTTGTCTGCCCATAACGGGAACCTCTTGCTCTGTGGGCACTTAGGAACTGCCTGCTGAATGGAACATTCCCTTCCATCTTGTTAGATCTGGCCCAGAACCGGGCCGTCTACCTGGGCCGGCTACGGCGAGGGTTGGGACGCAACTCACCTCGAGCAAGGGAGTTTGTGTGGGCCACAGAGGGGGATGGAGAGGGTGCCCAGATGTGTGTGTGTGGGGGGGGGGAGTGGGAGAGGGAGGGCGGGGGGTGATTGCCGTTCCGAGCAAGCACTGAGGCCACTGGGAAAGTCGGCAAGAGTGTCCTGCTGAGGCCAAGGCCAGGCAGGGGCTCACGGCCAGGGCGGGTGGGCGCGTGAAAGGGAGTGGGACGTGCCTCCTTCTTGAAGATGGAATCAAAGCCGGCGATCTTATTGCCTTTGGTGTCAATAAGGGAGCCCTGTGGCTCGCAGGTGATGACGTCCCGCGTTTGCTTGGGCAGCGGCAGGAGTTGGCGGACCTTCTCCAGACTGTCTGACTGGCGTTCTCCCAGCTCCTTCTGCAGGCGCGAGAAAAGCCAGAAGGGCACGGGGTCAGGAAGCACCCGGCCCCCCAGAGCCGGACCCAATGGCTTGGGGCGCCACAGCCGAAGCCCAAGCCCAAGTTCCGGGTCCCCACTCACCCGTAATTTCTTCACCAGATTCATGTATGCCCGTTTGTTTTCCTCCATGCTTCCCTGAGAGATGCTGGACATGTCCGCGGCCAGTGTTCCATTGATCAGCACGCTCAGCATGTCCAGCACGGTGGTGAAGAGCTCGCTGTGGGAGGGGGCAGCACACGCACACGCACGACACATGCACGACACACGCACGACACACACCCACAGAGCCAGAGAAGGGGGGCACAGGGGCAGGGTTAGCACAAGGCCCCTGCCAGAATCGCTGCAGTACCACCGGGGGGTCCCAGAGTCAAGGTGTCCGTGGGAGTCAGAAGGGCCCCTCACTCTCTCCCGGCTCAGCCCTGGCACAGAGCAGCGGCTCAGAGGATGCCCGGGGGGCAATCGGGCCAGGCGGGCATCAGACCAGGGCCATTGGGTACAAGGGCCGGGACCGGGGGGAGCCATTACTTGTTGGACTGCATATCCACGGTGCCGCTGATGATGATCTCCAGGAGCAGGACTGCCCATTCAGTCGTCTGCTGGGTGCTTCTCTGGACTGTGTCAAACATGCCCCCGACCTGCCGGGCAAAAGCTGATTGAGATGGCGGGCCCTCCCTGGCGGTGGGTTTAAGGCACAGCATGAAGCCTCGACTCCACCCCAGCCTGGCTGTCCCGCCTTGAGAATAAGGGAGCGGGGTGGGTGGGGGGATGCGGGGGGGAGGGCCTAGCAGATGCCCAAGTAGCCTCACTGTGCCTTGCATCATGTGGGCAGCACCCGACCTGGGCTCAAGCCTGCCAGCCCCTGCCAAACTAGCCCGGTGTGCCAACCCACCCTCTACCCCACTTGGGGGCAACTTGTGTTCCGGTCTGCCAGGGCTCCTGCTCCCTCAGTGTGAGTCCCAGCCCCGAACCCTGGCCCCCAGAGCTCACCAGGTTAAGCCTCAGCTTCAGGGCCTCATGCATCAGCTGCTTGGGCTTGCAGTTATCCAAGTACTGGTCATCCCGCCAGTTGTTAACGATCTAAGAAAAAGCCAAGGAGAGCCCCGCCATTGTGGAACAAGCGGGCGGGCAGAGGCCACCCCCGGGAAGCACGCCACGCGCCCCCCTGCCCCTCAAGCTGCCCATGGACAGCTGGCTTGGGCCCGCTCTGTGTCAGCGTGCGTACCTGGTGCACCTGGCTATAGAGGGAGGTCAGGAGGCCCTCCCGCTGCTCATCTTGCCCTTTCAGACAAGTCAGCACCAGCGACAAGAAGGGCTGCTGGCTCAGCAGAGACATGCTAGTGGAAGAAACGGGGGACGAGGGAAGGACAAGGGAACAGAGGCGGCTGATGGGGCTCCTGGGGCTCCCTGGCACAGCTCCCTCCTCAGAGCTGCCGGGCCAGGTCTGTCCCTTCATCTTATCTCCCACCCAGCTGCCAGCCCTGGATCAGTTCCCTTTAATCTCCTCCAGCCCAGGGCCAGCCCTGGATCCCCCCACCCCCCCCCCGGTCACCCACTCACCTCTTCTGCTTCTGCCGATCCCGTTCCTTTCGGGAGGAGGAGCCCAGGTGCTGCCCCTTCTCCAGCTCTTCCCCGGCAGCTTTGAGCACGTGGCCTTGCACGGAGGTGGGCAGCTTGGCAATGAGCGGGGCCACTAGCCACACCCCAGAACGCTCCAGGGAGCTGGGGCGGGGGGAGGAAGGCAGATATGGCTGCGGTGGGTCGGGGCGAGAGGAACGTGGCGCACAGGGCCGGCAGGGATCCCCCTCCCCCCCCCGGGCAGCCGTGCCAGGATCTTCCTGGGGCGGTCTGGGGCCCGAAAGGCTTTTCCCCCACCTGAGTACAGGCTTAGCCTTGTTGTTGCTGGGGGGCACCGTGGTGGCGGGGCCTCCTGCGGCCGCCCCCGTCTCCGCCGACTGCTGGAAAACCTCAATGGTGGCCTTGGCAATGTTCTCCAGGAGGGAGTTCATCTCCTGGGGAGGACGAGGGGGATGGGAGGGCTACATAGCCAGCTGGAGGCGCAGGAGGGCAGATGGTGGGAGGTGATGGCAGGGGTGGAGGAGGAGGAGGGCAGATGGCAGGGTGGGGGACAGGACTCCATTGGAAATCCTGCCCTCCAGCATGTCCGTTTTCTCCACCGCCCCCCCCCTGCTCTCAGCCTGGCCTCCCCACTTAGATCACCAGGCCCCGAAGCTGACACGCCTCAGGCCCGAGCCCCACTCGTGCCCATCGGCCCCCGTTTCTGTCCTTTCCCCTCCCCCTTTACCTCTCCCAGACCAGAAGCCCTGGAGTTGCCTCCCCCACAGGTGAGGGCAGGAAGGGGGAAAGGGGCGCTCCATCACTCACATTGTTGGGAGTCTGTTTGATCATGAGCTGCAGCTCCAAGGAGGACTGCCGCATGGTCCACTGGTCCAGATTCTGCAAGACAGGCCCGGGCCCAGCCCCACACCCCGGCCTCATTAGCCTCGGGCCTCTTCCTTCCGAACCCGGGCCTCCCACCAGCCCTCCCGGGAGCCTCACCCCCCTTCAGTCACAAACTTCCAAGTCTCAAGGGCAACGTGGGGGGGTTGAAATCTGCCCTCGGTACTCACTCAGCTTTGTGAACGTTCGATCTAGCCTCAGTTTCCTCGTCGATGAATGGGGCCTACATAAAAACTACCAAACCTCATGGGCTTTTACTGAAGTCAGGCTATTATAAAACCCTCAAGTCGGACCCAAATGGCAGCTGTTCTTGGTAAAGGAACCCAGAGGAGTGATCTCTTCTGCCCCTTCAGATAGAACAGCAGTAAACAGATAAACCCAGCAGCGCCATGAGGAGGGGCCGAAAGCGGGCCAGGAGACCCAAGCTGCAATCCCCACTCTGACCGGTCACTTGACCTCTACGTGTCTCAAGTTTCCTCATTTGTAAAGTGGGGATAACACTTGCAGTCCTATCTCTGAGGGGGAACGCCGAGGAACTGGGTTGGGGTCAAACAGCGCATTCACTCCGGGCATCCCGTGGGGGATGTGCTGTGCCGGGCCCAGAGTAGAAAGGGGAGCTGGAAGTGTACTTATCACAGCCCAAATTTAAGCCACTGGGGTAGGGGTGGGGGCCCGGGTCCAGGGGATAGTACCAGCCCTGCCTGGACCAGGAACGGCCTGAGGCAGTGTGATCCTGGGCGAGCCACAGTAGCTCTGTGCCCACCTGAGCTTCCTCAAGTGGAGAATGGGGACAAGATGAATCAAAATCGGCATTCACTCCCATGGCTACTGTGTGTGTGTGTGTGTGATCCCTACCAGCCCCGTGTCTGAGGGCACAAATGGCCTCTGTGTAAGTGTGACACGTGGGACCTAAGGCCACACCAGAGCCCGCTCACTCACTGACCACCGTGGTCCCTCACGGAGGGGGTGCCGCTGAGCCCCATCGGGCCCCCACCCCGGCATGGACGTCCTCCTCAGGCCAGGTGAGCCGCTTGCCCCTCAGCCTCGCTCTGCCCCTCCCCTCGGCCCCCACTGGCCCTTCCGTTGCTTCCAGGGGCACGGCCCGCTCTCCTCGCCCAGCACCTCGGCTGCCCCTCTCCCCTACCTGGAGAATCCGCTTAATGCGCTGCCGCTGGGGGTTGTCCCCGTCCTCGTTGTCCAGAAGCCGATGTGGGTAGCAGATGAGCTGCATGAGGCGCTGGGCCTGGGCACTGCTCAGCACGGGGTCCTGGAGGTCATTGCTGTCTTCACACAGGGATTTGAGGCAGCGTTCTCCTACCCACTCCTGGAGGAGAAAAGTCAGGGGGTGGGGAGTGGGGGAAGAAATGGTCATGGGGGGCACGGAACAGAATGAGAAAAGAATGAGTCAAGAGGACGAACCGTCGGATGGGCCAAGGCCTAAAGGGTGGCACTGACCTGCTGGCAGATGCTGCGCAGGACGTACTTGGCGTAAACATCCAGACTGGCCGTCTCCACCGAGAAGCTTCGACCCCCGGGCCTCCGGCCACCCCCGCCCTCCTCCTCGGGAAGCTCGTCCGCCCCCCCTGCCAGGGTGAAGCCCGAGCCCTTCAGCTCTGCGTCTCCTAGGAACCCAGGGAGAGGAAGGAACAAAGGTGGTCAGGCCGGAACACGGGCAAAAGGAAGGGACGTCCCCTCCCCTTGACCTGCCCTGGCTCCCCTTCAGCCTCCCCAAAGTAGCTACCCTGCAGAACAGGCCTTCTCAACCAGGGACCCCAGCACTGATTTCAGAAAACTTTCCGATGAGCCGATTTCAATCAATGGGGCTTCTCTGTAATTCTACGGGTTTCATTTTATGATTTCCAAGAAGGCAAGAAGGCGGGTGCACGGCCCACCCCAAACCGACTGTCCGAGGGGGTCCGTGATGCACGTGCTGGGCTCTGGGAGTGCCAAGACCAGCCTCTGCGGCTCAGCTGGGCCCGTGGCCACACTCCCCACACCCCCCACGCCGCCCCTGGCCCCTACCGAGCACAAACACGGCCTTGAGCACGGCAAACACAGCGCCATCCACGATGCGGTTCTGGGAGGCCGCCAACAGGTGCCGATCGCAGGAGGAGCGGATCCCGACGGCGGGCTTGTCTGCGGAGAGAAGGCTAGTCAATCTGAGAAGCAGGGACCAACCAAGTACCCACTGTGTGCCAGGCCCTGAGAACATACAGAAATAAAACCAGGCCCTACCCTCAAGAACCTTAAGGTCTACCGGGGGGAGATGCCTAAGGGAGGCCAAATACGTGCCAGGGCAGTGGCAGAAGCTGGAGAATACCAATGGGTGGGGAAGGGCCACACCTTGGGCCTGGCAGAGCTGAGGAGTCCCAGGGCGGAGGGGGAGATAGCACATGCCACGGGGAAATGCCCAAAGAGGGGACTAATGGGAAATGGGCCTTGCAAAAGCAGAGTGGAAACTCGAGGGGTTCACATCAGGGGGATTGTTCAGTTGGTTTCCAGTAATTCTCTGTGACCTCTTATGGGGTTCTTCCAGCTAAGACACTGGAGGGGTCTGACATTTCCTTCCCTGGCTCATTTTACAGATGAGGAAACTGAGGCAGACAGGGGGAAGTGACTTGGCCAGCTAGTAAGTATCTGAGGCCAGATCTGAAAACAGTAACTCTTGACTCAAGACACAGCACTGTGTACCTCACACCAGGGAACACCCAGCCGCCCTCACGACAGGGAACGGGATGGAACAAAGGAACAAAGTCAGTGGGATGCGCCAGGATGCCATCCCCAAAGCGTTAGCTAGCAAAGCCCAGCAGTCGGGCCCACTTACTACCATCGGCCTGGCAGGGGTTGAGTTGAGGCGTCTTAAAAAGATGGAGCAGGATTCGGCAGGTGAGGCGGGCACCCGGTTCGGAGTCCTGTTCACTGCAAGCTGGTAGGACAAAGCAACACTGCACTGAGAAAAACGCCAGAGGGCCCCAACCGGAGGGGAGGGCTGGGGCCGCAGGCTGTGGAAGCAGGGCGGGGCGACGAAGGGCACGGGGAATCCAGGAGCCAGGAGGCTGGCTCCCGGGGGTTTGGCAGGAGAGGTCTGGCCTCGAAGGCTGTGGGGAGTGCCTCTGGCCTGCTTAGTTACCAGCATTGAGCAGTGAGGGGATGGCTGCACAGCGGATGAGGTCCTCTAGGAGCAGGCACTGCCGGGCGATGAGGATGGCAACAAAGGTGGCGAGGGAGTCGTGAAAGGACAGGTCGCTGACCTGGGAAAGGAAGGGGAGCTCAGTGATCCAAAGTGACGGAAGAGCCAGGCCCGGCTGGTTGCCCTGCTCTGGCCCCTCACCAGGCTTAGCTAAGCGCTCTCTCTAGGCCCCCATCAGGCTTAGCTAGTTGTCCCCTCAGGCCTGTCTAGTCACCCCTTCTGTCCTTCCCACCAGGCTTAGCTAGTCACCCCCTCTGCCCCTCCAGACTCACATCCACATTGCAGAGCAGGTCATTGAAGCCACAGGTGCCATTATTAGAGGAGCAGCACAAGGCCTTGAGTACCCCGAGCCACTCGGCACTCAGGGCCTTGCAGTAACCGGTCAGTTCGGCACACAGGATGGCAATGTCGTTCACCCTGGGGAAGAGGGGTGTTCCTTGAGAAAGGTCGGGGTTCCCCCTTCTTCCCCGAAGCGGCCCCCAAGCTCCCTATAATGGCTGAACGGGACGCCCCAGGCCCGGGCCATACCGGTCGGGGTCGTGGTGGCCCACGCAGACATGCATGAGGGCATTGCACACAAAGCTGTATCTGTTGGCGGGGTTCTCGCTGAGGCTCTTGCCCAGCCCGGTGTAGTAGGTGAAGGTGTGTGCCGCTGGGTTCTCCAGCGTGTCGATCATGAACTCAGGGGCCCACCGCATGTTCGACTCCGAGGGCTCCACATTGCAGTAGATGGTGTTCTTCACCTTGGAGCAAAAGTCACTGGGGGGGTAGGGGACAAGAAGAGGAGAGGAGAGCCAGGGTGAGGGAGACCTGGGAAAGAGAGGGATAGGGCCTGGGCCCAGGAAGGCCACCCCGGGCTGGACAGGTCCCCTCTCACCTGAAGAGCTCCCCAAACTTGCTCTTTAGGTGGCTGCAGGAAGTATACAGATCATACAGGTAGGCTAGGATGCAGCGCTCTGCGGAGGAGCCATCCGACCGGTTCATGCCGTGTTTCACCACTCCGCAAAGACTTATGGGAACGAGAGGGGAAAGCAGGGTTAGCTCACGGGAGCGCCCTGGCGTCGTGGCCCAGGGCGAGAGGCGAGGGGGCCCCCGGCCTGAGGACGGTCCCGATCCTCTCAGCTTACCCCTCGAAGACCTGCGCCATCTGGTCCTGGTTGAGGATGAGGCAGGCGTGGTAGTGCCTCAGCACGGCCACGATACACAGGCACAGGCTGGTGGTGTAGCTGCCCACGAGGTCGGAGGACTTGAGAAGCAGTTCTGCCTCCACCACACTCAGTTCGTTCAGCAACTGCCAATACAGGGCAGGGAGGAGTTGAGAGGAAGGCCCCGGCCACCCCGTCGATGCCCTATGCCCTCTCCTCAGACAGAGTCCGCCTGGGATCCTGGACTCCTCGGCCCGTGACTGCCATTCCCCAGTGACCGGGGACGCGGGGACCACCTCCAGGGGAGGCTTCTCCCTGGCGACCCTGTCGGGGAGAAGGTGGGGGGGGGGCCTTCGGCCCCTCCCTCTCCTCCCGTGGGGATTGTCACAAAGCATCAGGGGGAGGTGGCGTGGCAGCCTTGGAGCGAGAAGCCCAGGGTCCCAGTCCCGACTCTGCCATTCCCTTCCTAGCTGCGCGACCTCGGCCAGGTCCAGGGCCCGCGATCTGGAGCGAGATCGCCACCACCTACCTCAGTCGCTCGGGAGGAAAGTGCTTTGGCAAAGTTAAGAGCTGGGAGGAGCGAGAGCCACCCGGGCTCCCAGCGCTCTCCGTGCCTTGGACCTGGCCTGGCCTGCTGCATGTGACCTCTTGCCCTCCAGCCCGCCCGCCCCAACTCCCCACCTGGATAGCAAAGTCGATGAGGCCACTGATGCTGAGTGAATATTCCATGAGGTCGAAAATGAACTGTACGTGCTGTACCAGGGGCAGGTGGTATGACATGCCAAGGGCAAAGCTTGTGATCTGCTCCAGAACATTCCGGGAGACCTGGGGAGGGCAGGGCAATGAGGCTGAGCGGCTGAGCTGACAAGCACCGGGACACGGGGGGAGGCGCCAGGGAGCTTCGGCTTGCTCGAAAGAAAAGAAAAGAGGCAAAAGGAAGAGCCAGGAGGATGGAAATGAGTGTGAGGAGCAGGCCTCGAGGTGCCATGGCCCGGCCTGGGGCCCATACCTGCGCCGTGACTTGGTGCTGATCATAATGGGACAGGTGCTGAAACTTGGAGAAGATGTCCTCTGCTGTGGGAAAGGCTTCGGGCCGACTCCGTCTCCTCTTCTGCCCGTCTTCCCCGCCTGGGAGGAGAAGGGACAGACAGTCATGGGGCGGAACACAGCCCAAGGGAGGCCCTGGGCCGCATCCGGGGCCTGTTTTGGATACGGCAGACACCAGAAACGTTGACGGCCGAGAGGTCGGGCGATGGCTTTCGAGGAACGGGTGCTAATGGAAGGACACGAAAGAGGTCACAATGGAAGAAATATGATCAATAGCCATCTTAAAAAAAAAAAAAAAAAAAGAATTGACCAATCTGAGAACCACAGAGGGTCCTCAAGTATCCCCTCCCATCCCCTGACCAAGCGCAGCCAACGGGGCAGAGGTAGGCCAGCTCATGGTGGGAGGGGCCGCAGGAAGGTGCAATGGCAGAGACTTGATTGTTCTGGAAGACAATTGGAGAGTGGGCAAGAGAAACTGCCAACTGACCCACCCCATCATGACTCGAGAGAGACGGCCTTCTGGGGAGGCCCGGAGCGGACAAGTGTCCCATCTGTGATCAGAGGGAGCCACAGAAAGACCGGGAGCCACTGAAGGAGAAGTGACCGGGTCACCGGAATGGAATGGAATATACCCATGGGATGAGTGAGAAGGAATGAGGAGAACTCCGAGGCACACGGGAGGATCGGAACAGATCAAGAACAGGGCCAAGGAAGCCGAGGCCAGAGCACATCACGCGCCAGGAGAGGGACAAAGTAAAAAGGCAAGCTGTTCCACAGCTGCCCCCCAGCAGACCTCCCTGCCAGCTAGTTGAAGGACAGCCTCCCACAAACAACATACAATCTAACTATTCCTGCTTTCTCAAAGGGAACTTTGGAAGGGAGCCGAGGAGATGTAGCGACTGGGTCCTGAGAAAATGCAGTGCTCTGCCTTTTGGAGGTTATTTGTTTCTATTTGTCTCTAATCACAAGAAAAATGAATAGACAGGGAGGCAACAGCCTCCAGGAAATGTACTCCTCTGAGGGGAACCTTCTGTCCTGAACCTCCCCAAGGACCCAACTGTTCCTCCTAGGGACTCAACAACCTCCCAGATTCCAAACTTCTCCCAGGGATCCAACTGAACCTTTTAGGGATATAGCTGAACCTCCCAGAGACCCAACTAAACCTCCTGGGGATATAGCTGAAGCTCCCAGGGACCAGCTTCTCCTCTCAAAGACCCAACTGAACCTCCTAGGGATATAGCTGAACCTCCCAGGGACCCAATTGAACCTCTTAGGGATATAGCTGAACCTGCCAGAGACCCAGCTTCCCCTCCCAGGGACCCAACTGAACCTCCTAGGGACCAGCTTCTCCTCTTAGGGACTCAACTAAATCTCCCAGGACCCAGCTTCTCCTCTCAGGGACTCAACCGAACCTCCCAGGGACCCAACTAAACCTCCTGGGGATATAGCTGAACCTCCCAGAGACCCAACTGAACCTCCTAGGGACCAGCTTCTCTTCTTAGGGACTCAACTAAATATCCCAGGACCCAGCTTCTCCTCTCAGGGACTCAACCGAACCTCCCAGGGACCCAACCGAACCTCCCAGGGACCCAACTAAACCTCCTGGGGATATAGCTGAACCTCCCAGAGACCCAACTGAACCTCCTAGGGACCAGCTTCTCCTCTCAGGGACCCAATTGAACCTCCCAGGGACCCAACTAAATCTCCTAGGGATATAGCTGAACCTCCCAGAGACCCAATTGAACCTCTCAGGGACCCAACTGAGCCTCCTAGGGACCAGCTTCTCCTCTCAGGGACTCAACCGAACCTCCCAGGGACCCAACTGAACCTCCCAGGGACCCAACTAAACCTCCTGGGGATATAGCTGAACCTCCCAGAGATCCAACTGAACCTCCTAGGGACCAGCTTCTCCTCTCAGGGACCCAATTGAACCTCCCAGGGACCCAACTAAATCTCCTAGGGATATAGCTGAACCTCCCAGAGACCCAACTAAACCTCCTGGGGATATAGCTGAAGCTCCCAGGGACCAGCTTCTCCTCAAGGACCCAACTGAACCTCCTAGGGATATAGCTGAACCTCCCAGGGACCCAATTGAACCTCTTAGGGATATAGCTGAACCTCCCAGAGACCCAACTGAACCTCCCAGGGACCCAACTGAACTTCTTAGGGATATAGCTGAACCTGCCAGAGACCCAGCTTCTCCTCCCAGGGACCCAAATGAACCTCTTAGGGACCCAACTGAACCTCCTAGGGACCAGCTTCTCCTCTTAGGGACTCAACTAAATCTCCCAGGACCCAGCTTCTCCTCTCAGGGACTCAACCGAACCTCCCAGGGACCCAACCGAACCTCCCAGGGACCCAACTAAACCTCCTGGGGATATAGCTGAACCTCCCAGAGACCCAACTGAACCTCCCAGGAACCCAACTGAACCTCCCAGGGACCCAGCTTCTCTTCTCAAGGAACCAGCTAAACAGGGCAATGAGAAGGGATGTTTCAGGGGGCCTGCAGCTCTTCCTGAAGGTTCTTAATGAGGAGCCCTGACCCCAAGAGGTCCCCGTCTTGGGGAAGATGACGAAGCAAGCTGCTTCAAGGGCCTTGCCACCTCGCTCACCCGTCTCTGCCGTGCCCTTGCGATTCAGCACTTTCAGGATATCCTTGGTAATCTTCTTGATGGCGTGGCGGGCATCATCTCTCTGCTTTCCCACCCCGAACAGGACCACCAGTCGCTGGTTGCACTCGTGGCTGCATGACTCCTCCTGCACGGTCCCAAAAGTCCAGTCAGACTCACCCAACCCGGCCCTGAGGCCACCCTCGATCACGGCCAAGCTCTTCCCTACCCAGCCCACCCCCGGGCACACAAGGAGACCAGCAGGAGGTAGCAGGCAAGTACCTGGGGGATGGGGAAGTGGGTAGCATACTGCACGTGGCGTGGCTGCTCATAGAGGATGCCCAAGGTGCCCTCCACTTTCTCCTTCAGTAGTGGTTTCATCTCTTTTTCACCATCTGGTTTCTCAGGGGATGGGCTGCCTTTCCCTTCACAGTGCATTGTGGGAGAGAACATCTGAGGAAAGATGAGAGCACACATCTGGAGATGAGGAGGAAGGCCTGGGGAGAGAGAAAAGCCAGGCGTAGGGGAAGAAGAGCGGAGGAGCGGACCCCGCCACGACCAGAGCCCGACTTACCGGGAAGTCGGGCTTCTCCATGTCCTCAAAGAGTGTGCTGGATCCAGGGTCGATGTCCATAGACTCGGAGAGTCCGGGATCCTGAGGACACGAGCAGATGCAGCCCGTGAGGGTGAACACTTCCTTACCGCCCTGCTTCCAGGGGCACGTGCCCAGGTTCCAGGGGCAGCAGCCAAGGCCACGAAGCACGGGAGAGCCCACTCACCTCTAGCTTGCTGCTGCTACTGCCTTCGGTGTCCTTCCGTTCGGGGTCATCCGGGGGGTCATCGAAGGGAGAGGGCGGGCGGGGCCCCGGGGCTCCAAAGGCCAGGTCGCCTCGGGAGATGAGGGTGCAGGTGTAGATGTTGTGGGAGAAGACATCATGGCGGATCAGCTCACAGAACAGGAGCACCAGGTTGAAGAACTCCCCCTTCTCCTTCGCTTTGGATCAGCTGCAGAGAAGAAGGGGTGGAGGAGGAGGCCCAAGGAAGAGGGAAGGGGAAACAGGGGCAGAGGCACCCGGGGGCCCCCCGGTGCCGTTGGATCCACATCCAACAGGGAGAGTTCGGGTCACCGGACAGCCGGGCCCTTTCGGGATTCAACATTCCCCACATGGGTCTTTTCAAGGAAATTTTTAGTAATTCTGCATGCAGGATTAAACACAAATGGGTTTCTATTTGATAGATAGGGAAACTGAGGCAGACAGAGCTAAAGTCATTTGCCCAGGGTCCAAGATTCCCATGGTAAAATGAACTAGGATTCATTCCGCCTGGGGTTATCCATTGAACCCCCAGGCCCTAAATGTGCCTGCAGACAACACAGCTGTCTTCTCAGGGTGTCCCTTGACAGTTTGCCAGGCCCAGCCAAATACTGGGGAGGCCCAGGCCCTGGTCCCAGAGGCCGAGCATGTTATGGGGGGGAGGGAGTGCGGGGCAACCATCCTTACTCAGCATGGGCGCCTGCGTGTCCAAGAACTGCAGCAGGACATCCTGGAAGATGGGAGCAGTCGGGGCAGACAGGGAGCCTGACGAGATGGAGCCCTTCTCGTCCACCGCCTCAGTCTCTCCACAGCGCTGCCAGGGGAGGTGAGAGGGAAGGGATCTTTGGAGCCCCAGTTCTCACCCTCAACTCAGACTCCCCCCACAATTCGATTCGGCCTCCACCTTGCAGTTCTGCTCTCTTCCCCTGGCTCTCTCTGACCTGCATTATTCCTTTATCCTAGGCTCCCCCCTCACCTCAGCTCCCTCCCACTGGGTCCCCTCCCCTGGGCCCCCCAACTCCAGCTCTGATTAATCTTTGCCCTCTTAGACTTTCACCACTGACTCCAACTCGGGCCCAACTCCCTCGCCCTCAGCCAGTCTCGTTCTGTCTCTTTCCTCCCTTCTGACCTCTGCCTCGATCTCGGCCTGTCTCTTCTCCAAGAGCTTGGCGACGACCATGGCCCGGTGGCGGCCAGAACGCTTGCAGCTGACGGCCCATTCACACAGAAGCGCCACCACAGCATCGTCATCGGGGGAGATCTGGGAACGGGGGAGCCAGAGCCAGAAAGAGGAGAGAAAGAAGGAAGGGAACGCTCATGAAGCACCTGCTATGCATTGGGCACCACGCTAAGGTCTTCACTGGTCTCCTCACAGGAACCTCACAACAACCCAAGCAGTGGGCACTGTGATGACCCCGTTTTACAGTTGAGGAAACTGAGGCAAACCGAGTGACTAGATCACACAGCTAGCAGATGGCTGGGAACCAAATTTAGGTTCCTGCCTCGAGGCCCCACGCCACCCAGCTGCCAGACAGAGAAGAGTCAGCGGTCGGCACCAGTTTAGGGCCGGTAACATCGAGTCTGCAGACAAACAGCAGCCAGTTTCACGGCTCACCACTCCATTCATCCCTCTGTGGTCCAGGCCCCCTCAAGCCCCGGCTCCTGGCTGCCTACCTCGTGGCCGTCTTTACTGGGCCCTAATCCAAAGATGCGATTACACAGAGAGTCCAGGGAGTTGCTGAAATCGGAACGCTCAAAGCTGTGGCTGTCCAGCACTTCCAAAGTGTGAAGCACACGGCCTATGGTGAACCCTGCAAAGGAGGCGGTGGATTGAAGGGGCGGCCCCCCACACTGTGTGTCCCCACCCACTCGGGCACCAACCACACACCAAGGGACCTACCTGCCGTCGTCTCTTGGCATTTATCAAAGGACCAGCGAACTTCAACGGCCTGGCCCCGCTCCTTGATCTGCTGTTCGATTTCTCGTAATTTTGCCCGGACCTGCACCAAGAGAGAGGCGGCGGTGGACATGGAAGCCACGGCTCTCCAGACGGCCAAGAGGAGCAGCGCCGGGAGGGGCTGCTGGCAGGGAGGGTGGTGTCTCCCCCAGAGCCCACGCTACCAGTTAGTTAGAGTACCTGCTGAGTGAAGGCCGAGTTGCCACCGGGCATGGGCAAGTTGGAGGGAGCGATGGGCAGGTGGTCAAGAGGCGAGCCAGTCTTAATCCTGCTGTCGGTCAGTGAGTAGTGCCAGACGAGGGCGCTGGGGCAGCAGAGTAGGATGCTCTGGGAGACAAGCCGATGGAAAGGGCCAGTTACTGGGAGTCTCTTTTTGAGAAAAGCCCAAACCTGTCAGGATCCTGCCCGGCACCAGTCCTGCCACCTCCAATATGGAGAGTGGGCAGTTGAGCAGGGGGAGGCCTCCTTTCCTCCTCTACCCTCCCCCCACCCCCCACCCCCACTATATTCCTTTGGCTTGGGCCCCAGGACACCAATCTGGGCTGGAGGCCCGACTCCCGACCCCAGTGAGACATGCGACCCTAGCCACCCCCCAGAGGCAGCCCCTGAAGGCTCGCCACGGTTCGGCACTCACCTGAAGGATGCAGCTGAGCCCAAAAACCAGAGGGCGATGCTGGGGACACTGGAGCAATTCCCCGAAAGGTGTGGAGGGTTGGCTGCCGGCTGGGGGCTGAGGAGCAGGGGTCGGGGGCAATGTGCCACCGGGCTGAGTGGCGAGCACGTGGCCAGGGTGGCCGCTCACACCATCTAGCTGGAGGGCCAGTCTCCGAGTACAAAAATAGGCAAGCCGTCGAGAGAGGTACGCAGACTGAACAAACTCCCCCGAGTACTGTGGAGAGGACATGGTGCTTGGAATCACCCGAGTCCGGGCCCCTCCCTTCAGCCCGACCCCTCGCACCCAAGGCCTCTAGCTTCCATCCTACTGCCGAATCTCAGGCTCTGGGGGCTCACCCGTAGCAACAGAGGCAGCAAGAGCTTAAGCAGCTCATCCTCTCCAGGCCGGATTTTCTCAAAACACTCAAGGACCCAAGTCAGGAATTCATGCCGGTCCAGCATCCCATCCTGAAAGTATGGGGACAGGAGGAACGTCAGGGGGAAGGGATCAGCAGAATGGGACAGCCTGGGATTTCAAGGCAATCACAGCCAGCACCAAGTGCAACCTGGCTCCCTACTGAGCCGTGCTAGGCTCAGGCTAGGCCCGGGGGCCCCCGCAACACTTAGTCCATCCCATTTCCTGCTACCTGGAACATGAACATGGCCAGCTTCTCATTGTAGTCCCACTGCCGAAGGGCTGTCTCCACCTCGTGGGGGAGGGACCCTGAGGCAGAAACGCAGCTTCCAGGCCCTGGACGGTAGAACTCGGCCATCTTCTGCAGCTGCTCCCACAGATACTTGGTGATGATCTGGGTCCATTCTGGAAGCGGGATGGATAAAGGGACATTTGGAGTCAAGAAAGCCAGGTGGGGAGGTTGGGGGGGAGTTGTCATAAAGGGGCGGGAGGGGGTGCCTATGCCCTGACTTTGGCTTTACTCACCCATGAAGGGGTCAATGACATGCTTCTTCTTGACCTTGGTCTCGGTGATTGCCGCATAGTAGGCACAAGTCATCTTGATGAGCCAGGCAGCCCTCATCACGGGTACCGTGTACTTGGCCAAATAGCCAAACACTTCCTCCTTCTTCCCAAAGATGGGCACCTATGTGTGGATGCCAAAGTGACTGAGAATCCTAATGCTGCTGCTATGGAAGCCATTCTCCAGTCAACAGAATTGAGTCCCTCTGCTTTTGGGACTAGCTACAAAATCAGAGGCTATCCCTTCTTTCAAGGCCTTCCCGTGTTCTCTTAGGGGACATACAATAATAATAACAGGCTTATCAGAGAAGGGAGCACCAAGGACACACAGAACATGGCCACACAGTGTGCCCGTGGAGCGGGCTCTGAAGGACACAAGAGATTCCTAGGGAGCACCTTTGGGCCTGGGGAACTGGCTATGCATAAAGGGCAGGAAGACAGGAGATAGGTTGACGAGTGGGAGAAAAGGCAGAGGAGGCTAGTTTGGTGGCAACAAAGAGGACGGGAAGGGAAGCAGTGGGAATAGGAGCGGGGCCCCGAGTCAGCCCGGGACAAGGCGGGAACGGCAAGGGGGAGGGGTGGGAAGGGAGCCGGCAGCTGGGAGCCAGGCCTACAGGGCCCTAGAAAGCAAGGCCTCACCTTTTTGGCTAAGTGTGTGAGTGGTTTGGTGCCAGCCAAGTCTGTGAACCATGCGTGGATGGCACTCTGGGACCGAGCGGTGACCAGCCAAAAGTTATCTTTCTGATTCACCTGGGGCTTTCGGCGCCCCGTATCTGGAAGAGTGTTACAGCGAAGCTTCTCTGCGATGATGCTGCTGAAGTTGGAGCTGATCTGAGGGGGGAGGGAGAAGGAAGCACTTGGTCCAGAGGGCCCCTGGCCAGCCCCCTTTGGCAGATGGGGCAGCGGGCATACTTCAGTGCAGCCCACTTCTCCCAGGGGCCAGTGTTCCCCACCACTCCAGCTACCACCCCTCCTTTCTTTGGAGGCCAGTGGGAATGGGTTTGAAATCACCTGGGGAGGTTAGCTGGGAGAGCTGGCTGGCTAGGGGGTGTCCCTGGGAGAAATGGTTGGGGGGCTAAATGGTTTGCTGGGGGGACTCCCTCTAGGGCTAGAGGCAAGGGGGGGGAGGCTAAGTGAGAACTTACTGGGAGGGATTAGCTGAGAAGAACTAAGTGGGGGGGGGAACTAAGCTGAGGAGAACCAAGTGGGGGGGACTAGTTGAGGAGAAATAAGTGGGGGGCCTAGCTGAGGAGAACTAAGGGGGGGGATTAGCTAAGAATTAAGTAGGGGAATTAGCTGAGGAGAACTAAGTGGGGGACTAGCTGAGAATTGAGTAGGAAGGGAACAGTTGAGGAGAACTAAGTGGGGGGAATAACTGGAGAATTAAGTGGGGGGACTAAGAACTAAGTTGGGGGGGCTAGCTGAATCCTAAGTACTGAGAATTAGCTGAGGAGAACTAAGTGGGAGGAGAAGACTAGTTGAGAACTAAGTGGAGAGGACAAGTTGAGGAGAACTAAGGGGATTAGCTGAGGAGAACTAGGTGGGAGGGGCCTAGTTGGGGAGAATTAAAGAGGAGGACTAGTTGAGAACTAAGTGGGGAGGACTAGTTGGGGAGAACTAAGGGGACTAGCTGAGGAGAACCAAGTGGGAGGGGACTAACAGAGGAGAATTAAGTGAGGACTAGTTGAAGAGAACTAAGTGGGGGGGGGGGCGGGGAGGGAACCAGCAGCGGAGCTCGTTAGGGGCTCGGGAGGCAGCGGCGGGGTATGGGCGTGGGGGGGGGGGAGGTGCCGATCGAGCCCCTCCCAGCCCCGCGGCTCACCTTGGCCGGATTGAAGTTGACATTCTTGGCGCTGCCGTGCTCATCCCCGGACACGGCGGGCTGGTTGTTGAAGCCTTGTTTCACGTTCAGGGCGGTCAGCTCGTCCTGAGGGAGCAGGGGGGCCCTTGAGCTATCGGCGCTCCGGCTCCGGCGGGGGGGGGGGCCTCGCTGTCAGTTGGTGACAGTTAACGGCCGGCCGGCCGCCGGTCCCCAACTCTCCTGGGGGAGGGGGGCCCGGCCGGCCAACTTTGGCGGGGCGCCGCGGGCAGGGCCCGCGGCATCCTCCCGGACCCGGCGGACTAGGGACGGCGGAGGGCCCCCCCCCCCATCGCCCTCGGGTCCCCTCCCCTCCTCCTTTCTCCCTCCCTTCCCCTCCCCCTTCCTCTCCTCAGCCCCCTCCCCTCCCCCCCCCGCCCCCGGGCCGAGCCGGGCCGGGCCGCGCGCACCTCCTTCTGTTTGGGGTCCTGAGGGTAGACGTCGGGCGGGCCCAGCCGCGGCCGCTTCAGTGGCCGGTGCTCGTAGCTCAGGATGCCGAAGGCCGCCATCTTGGCCGGTAGCCCCAAGCAGCAGCGGCGCCGGCTGGGCCCGGCCCGGAGTGAGGAAAGCGAACGAGAGACGACTGAGGGCCGAGAGCGGAAGGGGGCGGGGGCAGGGGCGGGCGAGGGCGGGGAGGGGGCGGGCCCACAGCGGAGGCGGGTCAAGAGGCGGGCCCATGCTCTTGGGGGCGGAGCCGGAAGCGGGCCAGCGGTCTGGGCCGGCCAAGCCGGAGAGCAGCTTGGGATCCCGGAGCCACGTGCGCCTGGTCGGTCGCTCCCGGCCCCCGTACCCCCACCCCAGTCGCCCGCACCCCCTTCCCTCGGTTCCTTCGGCCGTCCGGCCTTCCACCTCCTCGCCCGCCTGTCCGAGGGCACCTACCTGTTCTCTACCGGCCACTCGCCGGCCCTCCCGAGCCGCTTCACAATTTCCTCACCTGCCTAACACGGCCCGGGGCGGAGGCCAGGGGCGAGTGCCTCCGGGGCTGCTACGCGCCCCGCTTAACCCCGTTACCCAGGAGCCCCACTTATGCTCTCACTGATACCACAGGGTCCTCATTGGCTAACGACCCAAGGGACCTCAGAGGTCACTAAGGGCACCGCCTCATTTTACGCATGCTCTTTTCTACTTTCCATTCCAGGAGTCCCTGCTCCGTGCTCAAAGTGTCCTCCCATCCCACCCCGCCCATCCCCCGTCAGGCGCCTTCCTAGCTCGACGGATTAAACGGAACAATAAACAGTCCCTGCCCTCAGGAAGTTTATGATTTAATAAGACACTGGAGATGCCTAGAGAAGCATTTGTGAGGCGAGTTAGAAAACGGTTGAAGAGGGAGGGAGTGACCGAAATTTTCCGGACGGAGGACTCCGGTCTAAGTAGGAACCTAGGTCAAAGGATCCATCATCGATCGCTCTAGCCGTCCCGAAGCGCACTAGATCCCAGGCTGAGTGGCGTACTATAAATGCTATGGGGGATCCAGCTCTCCTGGAGGGGGAGGGGGGGGGGCACAGAGCCCAGCCGAGCTCCGGAGCAGCGCTCCTAGAGGAGACGTCCTCAGACACAAACTATCCGCAAAGTTGATAGAAAGTATCGATGGCGAGCCATCCATGTAATGGAAAGAGTCAGGGACACCTGCCTTCGAGTCTAGCTTCAAACACTGCCTGAGGCTGTGCGACCTTGGGCACGTCATCGCGACCTCTGCCTCCCTCTGTTTCCTCAGCTGTAAAACGGGAATAATAATAACAGCGCCTCGCACCCGAGGTGGTTGTGAGGACCCAGTGCCAGTTGTAAAGTGCCTGGCGCGTGAAAAGCGCTCTATAGGACAGTAACTGCCGCGGGCCAGAGGCGCTCAAGCCGCCGCCGGTTCGGGTTTGAGTTCGGAAGGGGCTTAAAGGGGAAGGCAGAAAGGGAAAGGGAGCACGGGGAACCGGGGCAGGCCACAGAAGGTCCGGCCCGATGGTCCGGAAAGGGAGAGGTTTGCAGTCTTGCGGGTAGTTTTGCTCGAGGGTCTCTCTCCACCCCGACCCCTCGCTCGTGTCCCTCTCCACCCCCACCCCCCACCGTCTCTATTTTGTTCCCAGATCCTCTAGGAGAGAAGGAGGGAGGGAGGGAGGGAGGCCGCGGGGCCGGGGGGCGGGGAGATGAGGGAGCGAGCATCTGCACTTCACTATATTATTATCTCCCTGGCTCTCTCCAGTCGCCCAGGAGGCGAATGTACCTCGTGCGAAAAGAAAACCCGTCCAAACAATGTCAATAAATCAAAAGAAGGTCCTGCGTAGCAAAGGCAAGTGAGCCGGGCTTCCTGTTCAAAGGCCAGAGCGGAGGACCGGACTTCTGTCTAAAAACGGAGGCGGGAGCCGGAGAGACGATCGGCCGGCGGCTCCGTGGGCGAGCAACGGGCAGCACCTTTCGGGGCCCAGCGGGGGCTTAAGCGCCGAGAAGGAGACAAAGAAGGGCGAAAGCAGCGTTTGCCCTCGAGGAACTCCCTGCTTAAGTTAAAGCCTCCGAAGGGAAGGGCAGGGCTTTCAAAGGCCGCCGAGCCGGCCGCCGTTTTGTTTTGCTTTCTTTCCCAGAGGCAATAGAGACCTACCGGCCGAGCTCGGGGAGAAAGGAAGAGATTTGCTTAAACCCAGGCTTTGGGCCTGACTCGGGCAGCTCGGAGCGGGGAGCGAGCAGAGCCTGAACAACTCTTTCAGCCTTATTAAGCAAGGCCGTGTCAGCGTGGAGCTGGAGGGAGAGGAGGCCGGGGGGGGTGGGTGGGGAGGTTTATTTGAACAGACTTGGACGCTAATTATAAATGGACTGGGGCAGGGGGGGAGAAGGGGAGCGGGGAAGAGGCAGGCCCGGCTGAAACTCGAACAATAGCGAACGTTTCGAGGGCATCGGGGTGGCTAGGTGGCGCTGCTGTTGGGCCGCTGTCAAGAAGACAAATTCAAACCTGGTCTCAGACACTTCCTAGCTGTAGGCGCTTTACCCCGTTTGACTCAGTTTCCTCATCTGGGAACTGAGCCGGAAAAAGAAATTCAAATCACTCCCCTGTCTCTGGCAGGAAAATCCCCAGAGGGCTGGAGCCGAGTCCGATGCCATGGAAAAAGACTCAACAACCAAACCGGGACGGAAAAGAAAGGGACAGAACCAGAAAGGGATAATTAAAAAAAAGAAAGAAAGAAAGAAAACAAAAGGACACTCATACACTGTACACCTTTCTGGAGAACAAGTTGCAACCATACTATAAAATTGTGCATAATCTCAGCGCTCCTAATACTATTACGTCTCTATCACAAATACTATAATGTAGTATAGACCTATAATACTAGGTCCATATCATAAAGAGATCAAAAAAGGGGGGTAAGAACCCAGCAATTCAAAACTATTTATAGCGACTCTTTCACTGGTGGCCAAGAATTGGAAACTGAGGAGCTGGCCATTAATTGGGGAATAACTCAAACCGGTCGTGGTATATGATTTCGAAGAGATACTGTTTTACTAGAAGAAATGAGTAGCTTTCTGTTATTGTCTGCTTGCATTTGGGTTTTTCTTCCCAGGTTATTTTTTACCTTCTTTCTAAATCCATTTTTTCTTGAGCAGCCAAACAACTGTATTAACATGGATACATATATTGTATTTACCATATTTTACACGGATGGGACTACCTGCCATCTAGGGGAGGGGGGGAGGAAGGAGGGGGAAAGTTGGAACAGAAGGTTTGGCGAGGGTCAATGCTGGAAAATTACCCATGCGTATGTTTTGTCAATAAAAAGCTATTAAAAAAAATGATGAGTAGGATGGCTTCAGGAAAACATGGGGAAGTTGATATAAATTGATACAAAGGTAAGCAGAGCCAGGAAACATTGTACACAGTAATGGCGATATAATAACAATCCAACTGTGAATGTTTTAGTTAATCTGATTGACACAATGATCCAAAACGATTCCAAAGGATACAAAGTGAAAAATGCTACCCCCTTCCGGACACAGAACTATTGAACTCTGAGTGGGGACAAGCATATTTTTCTACTTTTTTTTTGCCTTTTCTTTTCTTTTCTTTTTTCAACATGGCCAATCTAGAAATAGGTTTTGCATGATCTCACCCGCATAATTGAGCTCACTTTTTTTGTCTTGGAGCTGGATGGGGAGGGACAGGAAGAAGGGAAAGAATTTGGAACTCAGGGGGAAAAATTGTTCAAAGTAAATAAATTATAAACAAATTTTAAAAATTGGGGGAAGGCATTTCTGGGAAGGGCATGTCAATCAATTGATTTGTGATCTCATTCACTGTCCTCGGAATCTCCCAGACCAAACACGTCCTGGATCTGTGGTGTCCCCCTTGCCATCACAATGTAAATTCCTTGAGGGCTGTTGTCTCTTTGGCACTTAGCACAGTACCTGGCGCACAGTAGGTGCTGGACTATAAGTAAAAGTACTTAGAGTACTTTTTTTCATTCACTCGTTTATAAATGTAGATGGGGACTAAGGGATGTGGGAGTCCCAAGAATCGGGGATGGTTTGTGAACAATCAGGAACAGGTTGAATCTGGAATACACCAAGGGTAGTGAAGAAATAGGTGGGAACCACATTGTGAATTTACCCATGAATTCTGGGTAAAGAATTGCTTCAGTCAGCAAGCTAAGGTTAGCTCCTGAACGTTTCTGAGTAGGGTAAGAAAATGGTTACATCTTGCACGAATGTTTGTGGCAGCCCTTTTTGTAGTGGCTAGAAACTGGAAACTGAATGGATGCCCATCAGTTGGAGAATGGCTGAATAAATTGTGGTCTATGAATAGTATGGAATATTACTGTTCTGTAAGAAAGGACCAACAGGAGGATTTCAGAAAGGCCTGGAGAGACTCACATGTACTGATGCTGAGTGAAATGAGCAGGACCAGGAGATCATTATAGACTTCAACAACAATACTAGATGATGACCAGTTCTGATGGACCAGGCCATCCTCGGCAACGAGATCAACCAAATCATTTCCAATGGAGCAGGAATGAACTGAACCAGCTACGCCCAGAGAAAGAACTCTGGGAGATGACTAAAAACCATTACATGGAATTCCCAGTCCCTCTATTTATGCCCACCTGCATTTTGGATTTCCTTCACAAGCTAATTGTACAATATTTCAGAGTCTGATTCTTTTTGTACAGCAAAATAACGGTTTGGTCATGTAGACTTATTGTGTATCTAATTTATATTTTAATATATTTAACATCTACTGGTCATCCTGCCATCTAGGGGAGGGGGTGAGGGGTAAGAGGTGAAAAATTGGAACAAGAGGTTTGGCAATTGTTAACGCTGTAAAGTTACCCATGCATATAACCTGTAAATAAAAGGCTATTAAATAAAAAAAGAAAGAAAGAAAATGGTCACATCTGTAAGAAGACTCTCTTGGCAGTTCTGTGGAGAATAGATTGACCAGGGTGGAGAACACAGACAGGGAGACGACTTTGGAGACTATTCCGATAATCCAGGAATGAATGGAAAGAAGAGGACAGATGTAAGAGGCATTAAAGTGGTGAAATTCATAAGCTTCTTAGATAACTGATGGAAGAAGGCAAGACAGGAGGGAAAGAGAACCAAAGTCCAACAGGCATTTTGGTCATGAAGAAATGGATTGAGAGGGAGCAAAAGGGAGCTGGAGCGATCTGAACTGGGGACTTAGCTGAGCGGGGGTGACACTTGAACTTATGGAAACTGGAGTTCCAATAACAGTCCACCAACCCCACTAAGGAAGGGAAAGGGAGTTTGAGGGATCACTCCTTTCTCTAAAAGTCCCAGGACATCCCCATTGCCACTCAGTAAACCAGAAATGGAAACTGAAAAGGAGTTATGTGGTAGGGAGGGTTAGCTCTACCTAAGAACAGCGTGGAAGCAAGTTTGCTTGGGAAGAAAGACTATGTCATTGGTTTGGAATAGATAATATAGAAATGTGTTTAAAAGGATTGCCCATATTTAACTTCGATCAGATTGCTTGCTGTCTTGGGGAGGGAGGGAGGAAGGAAGGAAGGGAAGGAAGGAGGGAAATTTGGGACACAGTTTTCAAAAAAATCAATGTTGATCTGAGTGGCTGCCCATCAATTGGGGAATGGCTGAATTAAATGATGGTCTCTGAATGTTATAGAACATTATTGTTCTATAAGAAACACCCAGCAGGAGGATTTCAGAGAGGCTGGAGAGACTTACAGGGACTGATGCTGAGGGAAATGACCAGAACCAGGAGATCATTGTACATGGCAACAACAAGACTGTAGGATGGTCAATTCTGAAGGACGTGGTTCTCTTCAACATTGAGATGATTCAAACCATTTCCACTTGTTCAGTGATAAAGAGAGCCATCTACACCGAAAGAGAGAACCATGGGAACAGAGGGTGGAACACAGTACAGCATTCTCACTCTCTCCCTTATTATTTGCTTGCATTTTTTCTTTCTCAGTTTTTCTTTTTCTCCCTTCTTGATCTGATTTTTCTTACGCAACCGGATGGCTGTGTGAATATGATTACACATATTGGATCTGGCATGTGTTTCGGCATATTTGGCATGTATTGGACTGCCTGCCAGATGTGGGAAGGGATGGGGGGAAGAAGGGGAAAACTGGTGGCAGGGGATTGCGCAGGGGTCAATGTTGGAAAAATTACCCATGCATATGATTTGTGAATAAAAAGCTTTAATAATAATAATAATAATAATAATAAAAAGAAACAATCAGGAGGATGACCTCAGAGAGGCCTAGAGAGAGACTTATATGAACTGATGCTGAGTGAAGTGAGCAGAACCAGGAGATCATTGCCCACGGCAACAAGACTATACCGTGATCAAATATGAGGGACGTGGCTCTCTTTCACAATGAAATGATTCAGACCAGTTCCAATGATCTTGTGATAGAAAAGAGCCATTTGCACCAGAGAGAGGACTGTGGGAAGTGGTTCACAACAGAGCATTTTCACTCTTTTTGTCGTTGTTTGCTCACGTTTTATTTTCTTTTTCATTTTTTTCTGGTCTGATTTGATTTTTCTTGTGCAGCAAGATAATTGTATAAATATGTATGCAGATATTGGATTTCACATATATTTCTACCGTGTTTAACATAAAAAATGAATATTGACAATTATCTTTACGTGTATTTGGAAAAAATAAAATACTATTATTTGAAATATATAAACTGGAAAAATTGGCAACTTCTGTAAATGGGTATGGCCGTTAGGCAGCTGAAAGTTTAAGACCGGAGGGAGCTCGGGGGAAGAGGTCAGACAGTTCAGAGATAGCTATTTGGGAATTAACTACATTGAAAAAGGAAATGGCTCCAGTGTCTTAGCCAAGAAAACCCTGAATGGGGTCACAGAGTAGTTCACTACTAAAAATCAACTGAGCATTTCTATGCAATATATAGTATGAGCGGCTAGGTGGCACTGCAGTGGATGGAGTGCTGGCAGGCCTGGAGTCAGAAAGGCCTAAATTCCAATTTGACCTCAGATACTTCCTACCTGTGTGACCCTGAGCAAATCACTTCAGCCTGTCTGCCTCAGTTTCCTCATCTGTCCAATGAGCTGGAGAAGGGAATGGCAAACCGCTCTAGGATCTTTGCTGAGAAGACCCCAAATAGGGTCATAAAAAGTCAGGACTAAATGACTGAAAAACAACATAGGAGAAAACACTGCACTTGAAGTTAAAGGGCTTGAATTTGAATCTCAATAAGCATTGTGGCTCTGGATAAGTCACTTACTTTCACTGGTGCTTAGGCCAGAGGCCAGAGGCTTCATCTGTAAAAATGAATTTCGGAGTGCTTATTCTGTGCCCAGCACAGTGCTGGAGACTCCCCCCCCCCCCCAAAAAAAAAAAAGTTAAAAAATATGGCCCTGGGGCAGCTAAGTGGTGCAGTGGATAGAGCACCAGCCCTGAAGTCAGGCGGACCCGAGTTCAAATCTGACCTCAGACACTTAACACTTCCTGGCTGTGGGACCCTGGGCAAGTCACTTAACCCCAATGGCCTCAGCAAAGTAAATAAATAAAAACAAAATAGGAAAAAATATGGTCCCTGCTGTCAAAGAGCTCACATACTAATAGGGGAGACAGCATGCAAAAAAAAAAATCATACCTAATAATACCTCCCATTTAGATAGCATTTTCTGTGTCTAGCATCTGCTAAGTCCTTTACAATTATTATTCATTTGATCCTCACAACAACTCTGGGAAGTAGGTGCTGTTATAATTTCCACTTTAAAGATGAGGAAACTGAGGCAGAAGGAGAGACTTGCGGGGGGGTGGAGGGAGGGGGGCGTCACACAGCGCAAAAGTGTCTGAGATTGGGTTAGAGCTCCTAACTCCAGGCCCAGCACTCTATCCAGTGTGCCACCTCATTTCCCCTTAAGCAAGAGGGAGAGGCAATCTCGGAAGGGGCTAGAAGACTGGGAAGAGCCTCCTGCAGAAGGTGTAGTTTGCGTTGTCTTGAAGGAAGCCGGGGAATCTGGGAGAAACCCAAGAGGGAGAACGTTTCAGGGACAGTGCTCCCCGGGAAAGTTGCACAAAGGGGAGAAGGCATTGACTTGGGGAAAAGCCAGCTGATGGGGAAATGGTGAGGAGTCACTGGCACATGGCTAGCGAGGCTTCCTGAGCAGCAGGGCCCCAGTTGAGATTGTAGCTAGCAGAGAGCAACGGCCAAAGGCCTCGGTTTGGGAAGCAGGAGGCTTGAGTGCCACCTGCGACACCAATCTGATCGCAATCGACATCTCTAAATCTTAGGGAGGCGCGGCTAGATAAGGACCGTGAAAGTTCATCAGGTATTGAGATGGAGGAGGAGTGGAGGGACAGACGGGTGGAAGGATGGATGGAACGGAGCCAGGAGTGGCTTAGTGACCTAAAAGGAACAGGTGAGATCCAGGGACCCAAGGAACAGGTGAGATCCAGGGACCCAAGGAACAGGTGAGATCCAGGGACCCAAGGAACAGGTGAGATCCAGGGACCCAAGGAACAGATGAGATCCAGGGACCCAAGTTGCTGTGGAAGGCAGAGCAGGTTTCAGGGTACCGGCTTCAGCCAGGCCCTTTGTCTTTATGGGGTTGGGGGTCCATTTTTCCACAATCCAGCCAGAGACGGGACTGGGTCCCTGACTGCCAAACCAATTCTAGTCTCTCTTGATAGCGTGCCCCGGCCACCTCCTCCCCTCCTACTCTTCCGGGGGAAGGTTTCTGTGACACAGTTCTCCAACTCTGGGTCACTCTGCAGGGTCCTATTGTAGAGGTAAGCGAGGCCCTCAGGTTATTTCCACCGGAAGCTGTAATAGGAGGAAGTGGGTGGGTGGTGAGGGGCCCTGAGCTTCTGATGAAGAGAGAATGAAAGTGAAGTTCAGATTTCAGTCAAAACAGTCAGCCAGCCTGAGAATGCTGCTGTTCCTGGTACTGCAGGGGGTGGCCGTGGGCTTGGGCACCCCCGCTCCCCAGAGGAGCCAGGACCCTGTGGCTGGTGAGGAGGGCTGGGACCCGGACGAGGTAGAAGAGAGATGGAAAGAGAAGGGAGGGGAATCAGAGCCAGGTACCCCAACTGGATGGGCCTACGAGCTTCCAGGGGATGGAGGCGGGGCAAGATGGGCAGAAAGGAGCCCCTTTCCCCGGACACTCTCCCACTCTGGCGGTTGCTTGGGTTTCCCCTCTTTGATTCCAACCTCGATTTCTTCCTGATGTCCCCAGCCCACACACCCCTCCCCAAGGTAGAGTGCTGGGTCTTCAATGTGGAATTTATGAATTGTACCTGGGACAGTAGCTCTGGACCCCAGTCTACCAACCTGACCCTCTACTACTGGTATGAAGGGAGACGGGGATGAGAGAGGGAGGCGGGGGAGAAGAGGATGATCCGGGAGCCGGGGCCTCGTGGGAGACGGTGACGCTGGGGAGCGGCCTCCCAGTTGGCCCAGAGGAGTCCGGTTCGGCCGAGGGGGCTGTGGCGTCCCGAGCCTCACGCTTGGTTTCCCTCAGGTACAGGGGTCCACCCAAGGAGTGTAGCCGGTACTTGTTTACCGGGGCCCTCACTTCGGGCTGTTGGTTTGGCAGCAAGGATATTAAGCTCTATGACAACTTCAATGTGGAACTCCGGGCTCCCGGTAGACATTTCAAGCAGGAAATGAAACTTCAGGATTTGGGTATGAGGGCAGGGGAGAGGGGGGTTGGAAGCAGGCTTGGGGGAGAGTGGCTATTTCTTTTTTTCCTATAATGCTCTAGGAACTGGCGTGGGGAAGAGAGAGTGGTTCACAAGGGATCAGGGCCAGCTATAAAGAGGGACAAGGTCACTAGGGGAATGGGAGGGTAACTTGATCCCATCTACATGCCCTTCCGCCAGTGATCCCTTGGGCTCCTGACAACTTGACAGTGTACAGTGAGAATGACTCACAGCTGGAGCTCCACTGGACCAGCAGTTACAAGGCTACGTGCCTGCAGCACCTGGTACAATATAGGAGTAACATTGACTCCGATTGGATGGTGAGTACAGGGGTTGGTGGGAGGGGGGCCGCGAGGGTGGTCATTGAGCCCGTTAATTCGCCCCCCCTCGCCTCTCCCCGGCTTCCAGCTCTTCTTCCGTCTGTCCTCAGGCCCCACGCCATGCCTCGTAATGTGGGAGGTTGGGCCCTGAATGGCCATTAGAGGAGCCACAGCTGGGGGTTAGTCTGGGACAAAGTCATCCGGACGGCCCCTGGACAGAGAGGGGGGGGCGAGGAAAGGAAAGTAGGGACCCCGGCACCCAGAGGCCGAGACTTCCTAAGGGAGAGGGGAGGCGGCACGGCCCATGGGAACGAGCGCCAATTCTGGAGGCGGAGGGGCCTGCCCTCCGATCCTCATCCTCCAGATTTGAGCAAGCCCCTTCCCTTCTCTGCCTTTCGGTTTCCTCGTCAGGAAGACCACAGGGCCGGCCCAGACACTCCACTCACAGCTCCTCCACTGTGGCCACTCACAGCTCCTCCACTGTGGCTCTCAATTTCCTGTTCTGGGAACTTATCACAATAGACTGGGTGCAGAGAGAGGGAGCTGAGGAAGGGGCTGCTCACTAGGGGGCATCCTCCCCTTGGCGCTCCTCTCCTTTCTGCCCTCATTTCTCCGGCCTCTTCCCCCCCCCCAGGAACAGTATGTACACCAGAGGCAGCAGTTCGGCTTGCCCAGTGTAGACGAGCACAAACTTTACAAGTTCCGGGTCCGAAGCCGCTTCAGTCCTTACTGTGGCAATGCCCAGCAGTGGAGTCAGTGGAGCCCCACGGTCCTCTGGGGGGGCAGAAGTCCAAGGGGTAAAGCTCTCTCTCCCTCTACCCCCTAACCCCTGTCCTCTTCCCTTGGCCACATCCTCCGACCTTGTCCCGGGCTGTGCTGACAAATCCCCATCTTGGTGTGGGAGGGCGGTACGGAGGGAGCTGGGGGGGGGGAGGAGGGCTCAGGGCCCCTGATGGGAGTTGTCCCATGAGCACCCTCCCTGGGGTGTCTTAGAGCAGCCCTCCCTGCCCGTGCTGGAGACCGTGCTGGTGTTCCTCAGCCTTCTGATCGGCTTCATCTTTCTCATGACCATGCTCACGCGGCTGGAGCGGTGAGGCCTGGGGAGGGGTCGGGGGAGGGGGGGAGGGCACAGCTGGAAAGAGGTCCCTGGCAGCTGGGCCAGCTCCTGGAAGGGGGGGCTCGATCGCACAGGTCCTGCCTGGGCTTGTTGCCCAAGGGGCCCTTGGAAGCAGGACCTTGACGCTCCCGCCCTTCATCTGTCCCCTCCCAGGGTGTGGGTGATCCTGATGCCCCGAATCCCCAACCTCAAGAACTTTGATGATTTGTTTACCACGCACCAGGGGAACTTCTCGGTGAGAACACACACAGGCTGCTCCTGTGCACATAGAAAACAACTCTGTGTGTGTACATGTGTGTTGTGTACATGAGTTGTGTATTGTGCATGTGTGTTTGTGTATGTGTGTTGTGTATGTGTACATGTTGTTGTTATTGTACATTGTGTTGTTATTGTACACGTGTGTTTGTATACGTGTTATGTATGTGTACACGTATGTTGTTATTGTACACGTGTGTTTGTGTACGTGTGTTGTGTATGTGTACATGTGTGTTGTTATTGTACTGTGATGTTATGGTACATTGTGTTGTTATTGTACACGTGTGTTTGTGTACGTGTGTTGTGTACATGTGCATGTGTGGTGTGTGTGTGTGTGTGTGCATGTGTGTGCTGAGGGTGACCACGCTAGCTGGCAAATGTGGCCCAGCTACTAGGGGTGGGGGCCCAGAGGAGCCCAGTGAATCTGGGAGTGGGGACTGGAATAACCTGGAGGCTCCCCGCCCCCCCCTCAGCTGTGAGAACCTTCTCTGTGCTCCCCTCACCCTCCGCCCCATCCCACAAGCTGACCTCTGACCCCGGCGACTCTCTGCTCTTAGACTTGGAGCGGTGTGTCCAAGGGGCTGGCCGAAAGTCTGCAGCCGGACTACAGCGAGAAGCTCTGTCACGTGAGCGAGCTCCCCCCAAAGGCGGGAGCCCAAGCCGAAGGGCCCGGGGGCTCCCCCCGCAGCCAGCACGGCCCTTATTGGGCCCCTCCGCCAAGCTACAGCCCGGACCCCGAACCCTGAGGCGGGACTCGCAGACCCCAGTGGTCACCGGCCAGGCTCTGGCCTGGGGAGGATGCTCTTTCCCTCCTCCTGCCGCGTCCCCTTTTTGGGAGCCGCCCTCTGTCCTGGCTGTCCTGAACACCCCCCCCCCCCAGCTCTTGCTCTAGGGGTTCTACCTCTCTCCTCCCTGCTATTCCTGGATCAATAAAAAAATCATAATAAAGTTTCAGTTCATGAGAAACAGGAATGTTTGTGGTTGGTGTACGTGGGTGGAGGGGGACATGGGAGGGCGGGGGGGGGGGGGGGGGAGAGACACCGACCGGGCCCAGACCAGAGGACAAGTTGTGCTCCCAGGCGGTGAAGATTAATGGGACGGGGGTGGGGGGAGTGGGTCCAAAGGGACGCTTCTCTTGGAGGCTTTTCTGGCCGCTCCGGGAGCCAGCCTCCAGCCAGCCCTGATCTCAGCCCCCACCCGAGTTGCTCCCCTGTCAATCAGAGCACAGGAGCACACATGCCCTGTCTCATCATCTCTGCCTGACCTCATAATCACTGGGAGCCCCGGGCCCCACCCATGATCCTGCTGCTTAACCACCAGGGCCTCCACTAGCCAGCCCACCTCTGCCCCTGGCCAGTTTTGGGTGTCTATCTGCATCCCGATATTCTGCTCCCTGCCCCTGCCCGTGTCCCGCAGACGTGAGGTTCTGTATGGATCTTCGGCCCCTTGTGGCACGTGGAAAGTCAGGCTAAAAAACATGTTCATTTGCATCAAACATGGAGGTAAGGGGCGGGAACCGGGGGGCGAACCCCAGGAGCCTGCCAGGGGCCTGCAAGGAGAGGCCCTGACAGTCCCTTAGCTAGAGCTCAGAGGGCCCCACAACTTTCTCGGGGATTCCCAACCATCCGAGCTTCCCCACAGTCTTGGATGCTTTCTCTAAGTTAGGGGAGGGCAGCCCGGTCTCGCTCCCATACTCGGGAGGCCTAGTGTCCTGCTGTCCCATGGCCGGCAAAGGGACTTGAGTGTGCGCAGGGCCGAAGCCCGTGAGCTCAGCTCCATCTTCCTCCCGCCTCCTGGGCTCAGTCTCCCCCCTTTCCCCCCCCCCCCCCGCCCCAGGGCTCACATATCTTTGCCGCCCCTGTGTGTGTTCCAGATAACCAGCAATTTCTGGTCAACACCAACTGCTCAATCTTGCTATTGCTGCATTATATCCGAAATAAAGTGGGTCTGTCGGATACAGGTAAGGGGTCGGCAGCTGGGGCCGGGCACTGGACAGAAATCCCTTCAGACCCATCCCGACCCGACCCCGGGCCCCGCAGGGAGCCCCTCTTTGCCCCGTGATCCCCGCTCCTTCGTCCCCCCTCTGAAGTCTCCCTGGGGTCTTCCCGCAGAACTCATTGACCTTTGTGACGAGGCTGGGACTCTGAAACTATTGTTTCTGGTAAAGTTTCCGGGGGAATCAGCCACCAAGTTCTTCCAACCCAGGACCTCCTACTACGTTTGCAAAGTGGAACGTGGGTTACCAGGTAGAACCTTGATGGTAGTCCCCAGACAGATTAAAGTTCCCCTCCCCCCCCAGGGCCCTCTCTACCATCTGCCCTGGGCCCATCCCCCAGAGGCCTAATCCAGAACGTGGCCCCAGAGCCGAAGGAGCTCCGCATGGAGTTTCCGGTGGGATCTCTGCGGCTCTTGAGCCGGGCCCCCACTGCTCCGGCCGTGTTTCTCCATCGGGATTTAGACCAGATGACCTTGGGACTCCTCTCCGGCTCTCAGCTCGGGGTGCTTTGATGCAGGGGACCTCAAGAGGGTCCTCCCTACTCCCACTCCAGCCCCCATCTTGAGGAGAAGCCATAAATTTGGGAGGCTTCTGGACCAAGAGGGAAAAGGGGGAGGGGATTCCAAAGGAGTCCAAGGCGTTTGAGAGCTTGGCTGGGCTAGGGCTTCCTTGGGGGCTAGCTCAGACCTCTCTTTGCAGGGACCCGAAATGAAAATTCCTACAGAGCCTTTGTGCCCCTGGTGAAGGAGCCAGAGCAAGAGTTATTGGGTATGAAGCGTGATGGGGCGAGGAGGGCGGCACGGGATGAGGATCTGAACAGCGGGGAGAGAGGGGGTGTGCTGAGGACAAGGGGAGGAGTTGCACGGGGGTCCAAGAAGAGGACTAAGGCCAGGCTCCCTGTAGACACCGATGTTCTAAAATACTTGAACAGCCCCCAGACCCCTCCTAAGGGCACCCAGGTCCCAGGGACACAGCTGCAGTTCAGGAAGGGACCCCGGGGGAAGAGTTAGGCCATGCTAAGTGCCTCGAAGGTCGAAGGGGGAGCCTGGCCGGAGGAGTTAATGGACCGAACCGGCTATTTCTCTGGGTGTTGCGCGCTAGGGCCCACGTGGGCCAGCTCCCCAACCTTCGGCGTTGCCATTTTTTCTCCCTCTCTGCCCCCTTTGCATCCCCATTCTCATGGTTATGGGCAAGGCCACGTCTGACGGTCGCTGGGTCGCCGCCACGTGGGCCTCTGCCCCTGTTCCTGGGCGGTAATTAGAGAAAGCCAGGGTTCAGATGTGTTCCCAACAGTTTTGCTGGCGCTGGACAGTGAGGCTACTGTCCATTCCGGGCCAAGGTGGAGAAGGTCCAATGACAGAGGGCACCTGCTAGGCTGGATAGGGCATCACTGAGTCCTAGTGACCAGAAGGAGGGTAGGACATCTCATTGAGCCGGGCGCTCAAGTTTCGTTTCCCGGGCTCAGATGCCCTTAAATCACAGTGTGACTATCTGGAAAAGAGTCGAATAAAGATGCTCCGTGGTCAGGACGCTAAGAAAATCACTCCTATAGACTCTTACATGAACATTCAGGTGAGACTCACCAGCCCCGCTTACCCACAACCCTTCCCCTGAGCCCTGCCCCCGGGGCCTGCTGGCCACGGCCCTTCTGGCCTGCACCTCCTTTCCGAGCCAAGCCGGGCCCTTCCCTGTGCTCCCACAGCCATTTTCTCCGGTGGAGAGCATCCCCCTTCGTGGTCAGGCTTAATCACCGCTTCCCCCTCCCCATCTAGACCAAAAATATAGGACGGATGGGAACGCCGGGAACGGTCGAAGAAGAGACAGCCACTCGAAGGGGAGGTTCTTCACTTACCAAGACTAAACCTGAAGCTGCTGGAAAGAAAGATAAACATCGTTAAGTTAATCAATAAAGGGTGGAGTGGAGGGTAGCATAGAGAGGCCTCGGCATCGGGCCTTCCTTGCTAACTTGGTACTGGCCGGGCGTGTGACAAGTTCGTGTTCTTGTGGAATGAGACCTGGGGGCTCATGGTGGGGCTGTGAGCTCCATAATGCGTCTGATGCGGGAGGTGGGGGCCGTGGGAATAGACATTGAGTGTACCATACAAGGCAGCCCAAAGTCCCACTCTCCTGTGCCCCGGGCGAGACCACATTTATAGCAGGCCCAGGTTCAGTTCTGTCAGGCACCCTTTAAGAAGGGCCAGTGGCAATCAACATCCAGAAAGGGGAGATCAAGGCGGTCGAGGGACCTGCCATAACATCCTTGGGGAGGGCCAGCCGAAGGACCACGGCCGTTGACCTTGGGAAGGACGTGTTGAAATTGTTTTCAGAGGGGGGGTTTGAGGAAACTTTGTACCCAATGGAAAAGTTTCTGAAGCTCCCCCCATGGCCGGTCCTTAAACCCCCCGGATAAAGGGCCTTAAAGGCTTTCCCCCCCGGGGAGGGCAAGGGCCCCAGGGGGAGGGAGGGGGGAACCCCAAGGGTTCGGGGGGGGGGGCCCCCTTTAGGGCCCCTTCCCCCCTTCCCTGGTTCCATTTCCCCCCCCCCCTCTCCCCAAACGCAAAATTGCCCACTCTTGGGGAAAACCCATTTTTATATTTATTTATTTTTTTTTATTTTCCATTTATTTTTTATTCTCCATTTATTTAAAATTTTAACCCAACACTTGGGACCCCAAACCCAAACTGGGAAAAGGGGGAAGATGGGGCCCCGAGGAAAAGGGCTTGGAAAACCCCAAACCCCAAATCGGGGTTTTCGGGGCCCCCTTCCCCGCCTCCGGGGGGTTTTGGGCCCGGGGGCGGGGGGGTTGGGCCCCCGGGGGAGCGGAAACCCCTCCCCCCGGGGGGTTTCCCCCCCCCCCCCCCCCCCTCTCCTTCCCCAAAAGGGGGCCCCCAAACCCCCCCCCCCCCCAAATTCTTTCCCCCAAAAATCCCTTTCCCCTTCCCCCCACCCCCCTTAAACCCCCCCAAAAAACCCTTTTCCTTTTTTCCCTTTTTACAAAAAACCCCTAACCCCCACTCCAAAAGCCCCCGGCCCCACCGGGTTTCCCCTTTTCCCGGGCCCCCCTCCCCTTCACTTCCCTCCCTTGCCTCCCCCCCCCCGTTCACCAACCCAAGGGGGCTCCCCCAAACGGAATGCAGCCGGGCCCCAAAGCGCCCCCGCTGGGGGCTTCCCACAAATCTTTCTTTCCCCAGTACCACCCGCCCCGGGCAAACCCCCCCCCCCAAAACCCCCCCCCCAAAAAAACCCCCCAGCCCCGTGGGGAAAGGGCCCCCCCAAAAAGGGGCCGCCCCAAAAAAAAAACCCCCCCCCCAAAAAACCCCCCACCCCAACCACCCATTTCAGGGTCCCGCCCCGGGAAAAAAACCCGGGAAAAACCAAACAATTTCCCCCCGAGGGGACTCAATCAAAACCTGGCAAAAAAAAAAAAGAAAAAAACCTCCCCCTTTAAAACCCCAAAACCCCCAAAAAACAAAAAAACCCCCGCCCCCCCCCCCCCCCCACCCCCCCCCCCCCCCCTCCCCCCCCCCCGCCCCCCTTTGGGGACCTGGGGCCCCAACCCCGGGGGGGAAAAACTGGAAAGGGGCCGGAAAAACTCCAACCCCCAAACCCCCATCCCCCCCCATTCCCCCATCCAAATTTCCTGGCGGCCGCCAAAATTTGAGCCCCTTGTCCGAAAACGAAACCCCCGCCCAAAACCCCCAAAGGGCCACCCCGCCCAAGGGGCCCCGGGAACCGGCAAAGGGCCCACCCCTGAAGGCGGGGGCCCAAAATGGGACCCGTAAAGGGGAAAAAAAAAAAAAATTTTAAAAAAAACCCCCCCAAACCTCCTAAAACCCAACCCGGGGCCCCCACGCCCCAAAAAACCCCAAAAAGGAAAAAAAACCCAAACCCCAAAACCCCCCCCCAAAACCCAGACCCCCCCCCCCCCGCCCAAAACCCCCCAAAAAATCGGGCAAAACCCTCCCCAAATTCCCCTAACCCCCCGCCATGCCCAACCCCCGGCCCCCCCGGGCCCGAAAAGCCCCCTTTAAACTCCTCCCGCGGGCCCCCCCGCCCCCCCCCTAGCCCCCATCCACCAAATTTTCCCCCAGGGACCCAGAAACCCGCCAAAAAAATTTCCACCAAAATTTTCCAACCCCCCAAAAAAGTTCATCCCCCAACTCCCCACGCCACCCAAAAGCCCCCGCCAAATTTCCCCCCGCCAAACCCGCCCAACCCCTCCTTCCCCCCCCCCCTCCCCAGCAACCCCACCCAAAACCCCCCCCACTCCACTGGCCCCCCCCCTTCCAAAACGAGCAGACCGGGCCCACAATTTTGAACCCGGGCCCCGGCCCCCTTTTCTTCAAACGAAACCCCCCCAACCCCCCCCGCCCCCCCCACCCCAAATCCCCAGAAATCAACCCCACCCCAAACCCCCCCCCAAAAAACCCACCCCAAAACTGCAAAAGGGAAAAATTTGGGGCCCCAAAAAAGGGCCCCCCAAACAAGCCCAAAATCCCAAAACCCAAAAACCCCCCCAAAATCCCCAACCCCCCGAGAAAAAAAACAAAGCCCCCCCACCCACGAAGAAAAACCTCCCCAAAAAAACCCGGGAAGCCCGGGGAAAAAACCCGCCCCCAAACCCCCCCACCAGCCCCCACGCACTGAACGCCCACAAAAAAAAAAAAAAGGGAAAAAAAAACCCCCCCCGCCCAACCCCCCCCCCACTACCCCCAAACCCCTTTTGCCAACCCTCTACCAGAAAGAAAAAAAACAAAAAAAAAAAAAAAAAAAAAAAAAAAAAAAAAAAAAAAAAAAAAAAAAAAAAAAAAGAAAAAAAAAAAAAAAAAAAAAAAAAAAAAAAAAAAAAAAAAAAAAAAAAAAAAAAAAAAAAAAAAAAAAAAAAAAAAAAAAACAAAAAAAAAAAAAAAAAAAAAAAAAAAAAAAAAATAAAAAGAAAGAAAAAAAAAAAAAAAAAAAAAAAAAAAAAAAAAAAAAAAAGGGAAAAAAAAAAAGGGAAACCCAAAGGGGAAAAGGAAATAAAAACCCACGGCCCAAATTTAAAAAAAAAACCCGGGAAAAGGGAAAAAAACAAAAAAAAACCCCAAAAAAAAGGGGGAAAAAAAGGGGAAAACAGGGAAAGGGGAAAAAGGGGGGGAGGCCCAGGGGGAAAAAAGAAAAAAAAGGGGGAAAACAAAAAAAAGGGGAGGGAGCCCCGAAAAGGCCCGGGAGGGGCCCCCCAAAGGGGGGGAGGGGTTTTGGGGAGGGGAAAAAGGGGGGAAGGCCCTTTAGGAAAAGGAAAGAAGGGGGGGGGGCCCGGGGGGGAGGGGGCCCCAAAGAGGGGGGAAAAAGGGCACTTCGGGTTGGGGCCCCCCTGCAAATTTCCCCACCTCCCTTTTATTAAACCGGGTTTTTTTTGGCCGCTCCTCCCTCCGATTAAGGAACCCGGCCGGGGACCACCCCCTAGGCCCTCACACATCCCCCCAGGCCCCCCAAGAAATTTACCTTACTTCAGGCTTTCCCCAAAATTTGGGCCCTTGAGGGGCCCCCCCTTTTCCTCCAGGCTGGGTCCCTTTTTCCCCTGGGGCTAGCCCTTTCCCTCTTCTTCCCCGGGGGGCCCCTTTCTTCTTTCCTCCGGGGGCGGGCCCCTTTCCCTTTTTTTTCCGGGTTCCTCCCTCCTTCCCCTGGGGCTGGGCCCTTTCCCATTCTTCCTCCTGGGAGGGCCCCCCTTTTTCCTCCGGGGCCACCCCCCTATTCTTCCCTCCCTGGGTTCCCTTCCCACTTCTTTCCCCGGGCTCCCTTTCCCCCCCCTTTTCCCTTTGGGTTGGCCCCTTCCCTACCTTCCTCGGGGGGCCCCCCTTCCTCCTTGGGATTGGGGTTCCCTTTTTTCCCTTTGGGCGGGCCCTCCCTCTTCTTCCTGGGTTGAGCCCTTCCCACTTCCCTTGGGGGGGCCCTTTCCCACCTTTCCCCCTTTGGGCCTTCCCCCTACTTCTTCCCCCTGGGTGAGCCCTTTCCTACTTCCCTCCCTTTTGGGCCCTTTCCCTCTTCTTCCCCCCCCCTTCCCACTTCTTCCGGGGGATTCCCCTCTTCTTCCCCTAGGTTGAGCCCTTCCCCTACTTCTTCCCCCTGGGGCTGAGCCCTTCCCCTACTTCTTCCTCCCTTTGGTGGGTCTGTCCAGCTGCACAACAAAGGCCAAATGGGAGCCATTTCCCACATCTCGGCCGATTGGCTAATTTTGCTCTCCTGGGTGATGGGGAGGGGAGAGGGAGAGATCCCTGGAGTTCCATCAGTTCCTAGGTGCCCCATCCCAGCTCTGCCAATACTGATGTCAAGACTGGGAGTCAAGGATTAAGAGGGTCTTCCCACGACCCCTCTCCAAGTCAGTTTCATCCGGGTCTAATCCAATTCTCTCACTTGGCAGTTGGGGAAAGTGAGGCAAGTGGGGAAGAGGGGAGGAGAAGGAACTTGCTTAGTTTTCCACTTCATAGGGAAGTGCCCACTGGAGCTGAGAGAAGCCTGGAGAGGGCTTCCATGACCTTGACCTTGACCTGTATACACAGTATCCTGGACTTCACCCAGCAGACTTGAACCCCCAACTTGGTGAGGAGTCCTAAAGCTCTCGGTGGCTCACTTTCCTCCTCTGTAAAAATCACAGGAGGACTTGCAGAAACTCAGGGGTCCCGCAGAGCAGCCTTTTCCTCTTCCAACCCTTTCTAGGTAGCCAAAATGATGGGCTCGATTTTACAGATAAGGAAACTGAGGCTCAAAGAGGGGCCCTTTCCCAGGCTTCCAGAGGGAGAAAGCCTCAGAGCTGGGCCTTGCGGGCACTGGGGATTAAAACTAGGCAAGTTCCCTACAGCTCCAAGCATCTGAAATTCTGTTGCCCCGGGACATGGAGACTCCGGGTGTGGGGGAGGGGCCCAGAAGGGCTCCACGCCGGAGGCCTGTTCCCCTAGCCTTCAGCCTGCCTCATGACTGCTTGCTTCACTGATGAGAGGTTTTTTTTCTTTTTTTTTTTTTTTTTTTTTTTTTTTTTACTTTTTTTCCCATGTTCCTTTTGGGGACACTAGGGTGAGGGCACCAGTGCTGCCATGGCCACCCTGATACTGACTGACGTCATCTGAGAAAACCCCCCCTCCCACCTCCTCAGCCAGGCTGGGCTCTTAGCAACACGCACCACAAAGCTGAAGATTCTGGGTGAGGGCAGAATGAACCCTGGGCCAGCCACCAGACCCCTCTGGCCTCTCGGCCCAGCCATTCCTCCCCCCCCCCCCCCCCCGGCTCTCCCAAGAGCCAGCCGCCTGAGGAGGCCGCGGCCTGACCCTCCGCGTGGCCCCAGAAACACACGTCTCCTCCAAAGCGGGCACGGGCAGCCTGATCCCCCGGGATCCCGTGGGACCCTCCCGGGCTCCAGCCTGGGGGAACCTAGTGGTGGGACCGGCCGACCCGGGGTCGGGGAAAGCTGAGTTCCAGCCCCAGGTGACACTCAGCTGGCTGACTGGGGGCCCATGGCTGGGCCTCCTGGACCTGAGCTCGCTCATGTGTCGGAGGGCCACCACCCCGGGGTGTCCACGTCATGGAGCTGCTGTGATGTTCCCAGGAGCTCACGCTGGTGAGGAGCTCAGGAAATGGCACTTATCCTTATGATCAAATTGGGTGGCAGCCAAAGAAGCCAGTTTCAGCCCCCCCTCCCCATCTGTGCCCCCCCCCCAGGGGCTCAACCTTCCTATGGCAGGTGGAGTGGCAGGGCCATCCTGGACTGGGAGCCCCTCACCCCCCAGCTGGAGAAAGAGAAACCCCTTCAAGCCTGAGCAGTCAGCAACCAGTGGCCCTTCCCAGACTCCACGGCAGGTCATGTGAGAAGAGCAGTGATCTGTTTTGGGGGTGCAGGCTAGGCTACCTGGGGGGGGGGCTGGTTGGCCAAGCCAGTGCTTGCAGCACTGATCAGCCTTGCACTGAGTAGGCCTTCAACCTTAGGGACCCGACCTGAGTCTCTATGCCCGGGGGCTGGTGATTAGGCTGCCCTTTGTGCCAGCTGCAGGTGCAGGCTGCTACAGCTGGTTGGGAAGGGGGGGCATCCAGGCAAACGCCTGCGATGGTGGCAGTGACAGCAGCAGCAGCGGTGAGAACCTTGGAGAAATCCACCCCACCCCACTCCCCCCACCTCCCCCCCGCCCCCCTCTTTCAGGGCTACAGCCCAATTAAGCCTCGGGAGCCTCAGTTTCCAGGCCTTCTCCAGGGAGGTGCCCCCCCCATTCTTTATGAGGGGGAACCCTGCTGCTCAACCCCTTCCCCCGTCATCCTGTACTGATGCTAAGATACCGCGCCTCAAGGCAACAGCCTAGAATTTGAGACCTACAAGGGCCCTTCCCCAGCATCGCCCGGATGAATGGGCGGCGAGCCCCTCCGCTGCCGGGCCCAGGACAGTTCAGGCAGAGGCCCGGCCGGGCGGCAGCCCCGGGCACAACAGGTGGTGCCCGCAGTGCCGCCTCCCCGGGGGCTCTAGGGGCCGCGATCATTGCCTGCCCGGCCCCCTCGGGCCCCTGCTCTGCCGAGCCCCCGGACGGATTTCCCTCTCTGCCACCTCCCCCCTCCCCCCGTCTCAGGCCCCTCCCCACCGGGCCAAAGAGCTCTGCAGCAGCACGTCCCCACCGAGGCAGCGGCAGCGGCGGCAGCGGCGGCGGCGGCGGCGGGCAGGAGGAGGGCAGGGCAGGGCAGGGGAGGGGAGGGGACGGCAGGGGAGGGGACGGCAGGCAAGGAGAGGGGAGGGCAGCGCAGGGCAGCCGTCGCCCCCGTCCGCCCGGCTTTGCCCGCCTGTCAGGGGCTGCGAGGCAGGGAGGGATGTGGACGCCCTCCCCGTCGGTCCGGTGCGGCACGGGGGCCAGGACTGGCTGCGCACACGGCGGCGGGGGTGGGGGTGGGGGGGTGAGTGTGGGGGGGGGGTGGAGAGGAGAAGGCGAGGGAGGAGAAGCGGGTGGGGGTGGGGGGACGGGGACGCACTACCTTCCATCCGGCGGAGCTGTTGCTGTCGCCCTTGTCCTTGAAGTAAGGCACGGAGCGGACCATCCACTCGTAGATCTGGGCCAGTGTCAGCCGCTTCTCGGGGGCGCTCTCGATGGCCTGGCTAATGAGCTCGGCGTACGACTGGTTCCCCCAGGCGTTCCGGCGGGAGCCACCCTTGGCGGGCCCCGTGGCGGCAGCGGCGGCGACGACGGCGCGGCGGTGGCGGTGGCAGTGGGGCGGCAGCCTGACGGGGCCCCTAGGCGCCGGCGGCTCGGAGGCCCCGCCGGTGGTCCAGGCGGCGGCCGCGGCGGCGGCAGCGGCGGCGGCAGTAGCAGCACGGCGGCGGCGGCGCCCCGCTAGGCCCCTCGCGCCCCAGAGTCGCGGCTCACGGGGAAGGGCCATTGCCGAAGCAGGGCTGGCTCTGGGGCTCGAAATCGGGGTCGACGTCCAGCGCGCGCGCCGTCCCCGGCCCGGGCTCCCCATCCCGCTGGCCGCCGGGCTCCATGCGTGGTGGGGCTGGCCTCGCTCGGGGGGCTCAGCACTCCGGGGGGCCGGCCCGGGGGGCGGCGGCAGGGGCGAAGGGGCCCGGGCTCCCGGCCCATCCCTCCTCCTCCTCCTGCTCCTGCTCCTGCTCCCGCTCCTCCTCTTCCTCCCCTCGGCGGATCGGTGGCTCCGGCCGGCTGGCCGGCCACGAGGGGGGCGCCTGCTGCCTCTGCCGCTTCTGCTGCCCCTGCTGCCCCGGCTGCCCCGGCTGCCTCTGCTGCCTCTGCTGCTGTGGCGGCGGCGGCGGCGCCCCGGGGGCTCCTCCCCAGACGTGCCTGCAAGGCTGCTAGTCCCTGGAGTCTGCCCGGGCCCGGGCCACTCGCCAGCCTCTCTTCCCTGCCGCCGCCGCCGCCGCCTCCTCCTCCCCGGGGCACCGAGTCACGCGGCGGCTCTTTCCCCCTCCCCGGCCGCCCCACTCCCCTCCCCGCCCGCCCGCGCCGGCCCGCCCGGCCGGCCCTCCCTCGGCCCCTCCGCCCCGGACCCGCCCCTGATCACCCGCGCCCCAGCCCCCCCTTTTGTTTGATCCCACAAGCACCCCCAGCCCACGTCTTTTTACCACTGCCGGGGGCCCTTCGCGCATGCTCTCTCCCGGACTCCTCCCGGGTGCTAGGGACGGCGTACTACAATTCCCAGCGTGCCCCAGGGCCACGGTCCGGCCGGGCCCGCCCCGCCCCGCTGCTCCTCGCCCTCCCCTCCCTGCCAGTCCTAGCCTAACTGGGCCGGACGGGCAGCTGCGGAGGAGGCCAGCTCCGCAGGAAACCTCCCGTGTGCTTGGGCGGCCTCCCCTCCTCCCCCCCTTCAGCCTCGCTTCAGAGGTGCGGGAGCTGCCAAGGGTGGACTGACGAGTTAGGATGCTCGAGTCCATTCCTTTCATTTGGCAGGCAGGGAAACTGAGGCTCCGAGGGCCGGAGCCACTCTCCCAGAGTCAAACAGAGGCTCGAGGACTCATGGGTAGAAGCGGGCTTTGAGCCCAGCGCCCTTGTCTCCAACCCCTTGGCCCTATGGCACTCATGGAAGTGCCAGCTGCTCGTGTCCCAAGAATGGCCGTGCTCTTGCGGCCACTTGGCCCGGCTGGCTCTGTCAGGAAAGAACTTAAAGAGGGCCCTCGGCCATCGTCCAGGGGCCCCACTCCTTCAGGGGACTTGAGGCTGAGGCAGGCCCAGAGTCATTCTGTGACTTGCTTGGAAGTGGCAGCTTAGCCACCTGCAAATGCAAAGCTGGTGGGCTCCCTGTTCCAGGAAGCCGTGATTGCTTCCAAGCCTCACCGTCTAGGAGCCCTCAGCCAAGCCACCGACTCCCCGGAGCTTCGCCTTCTTCCCTCCCACCCCACTGACCTCCAAGCGCTCATTCACTGCCAAATACAGCAAGGCTACATTTTGTTAGGACCCAAAAGACATCCAAACCACACAAACCAAACTCCCCAAATCCCATTGTCATTTCTCAATCACTGACAGAAAGGGGGGCTGGAACCCTTATCTCAGAGGCTTCAGACTCTGGGCTGCTGAGCTTGGAGAGCCATGTATATGGGTCCCTTGGGCATCCCTTCATCCAAGTCTTCCCTTCTTTATTCAGGTCCTTGTTACAGTATTTGTCTTCTTGATGGCTCAGACATAGTCCAAGATAATTCCGTCATTCCTCAGCCAATATTTCCTTTCCAGGGTTTTGTTATCCCAAATAACACCCCGGCAAACTTTGGGACGGCTGGGGGGGGGGGGGAGGAGGTGACCACCCAATAGCTTTTGTTGCAGAGTTCCAAATGGTTTTCCAGAAACAATGATAGTGTCCAGCTCCTCCACGTTGTGAAACTTCAGGAAGTAGTTTACCTTCTGGGGTGCCTCAACTTCTTCACTACTCAGCTTTCAGACCTTCCCGTGACCTTATCGTGGTCTCTATAAGACCCCCAGCAGCCTCTCATTGGACAGATCCCATAGTCTTTGTTCCGGTCTTCATCCATTTTTGACTTCCCTGTAGCACTTAGCAGTTTCAATTGTTCCTTCTCCCAGATCTCCTCCCTGACTCTGACTAGGAGTCCCCCCCCCCAACTCCTAGTTCACTTCCTATTGCTCTTTCATGGGTTGCCAAGCCTTCCTTAAGTTGGTTCTTCCCCAAGAGTCTTCTCCTCTCTTGATATTTCCTCCTGGGTGACCTCCTTCACTTCCATGAGCCCACAGCAATGCTCTGACCTCACTTCAGATTCAACTTCATCTCCAGCTATCCAAAGCTGGAGCCATGTCTACCTGGATGTCCCACCTATACCGCAAATTTGGCCCCCCTGACACCAGGCTGAGCATCTTTCCCTAGACACCCGAGGCTACTCAATATTTTTTTTTTTATGGGAGCCATCCATATTCAAACTGTTATACAGGTTGGCGTCCCACAATGCTCGTTGCCAACCACTTGTATTCATCCATTCACACAGACTCTCGGGGTTGGAAGAGACCTCAGAAGCCATCGAGTCCCATGTTGTCACCCAGAACCTACAATCTGACCTTCAAATGGTCATCCAGCCTCTGCTTGAAGAGCCCCAGGGAAGGGGGGCTCCATCAACTCCTGAGACAGCCACCCACTTGGGGACAGCATTGATTGGGAGGAAGTTTCTCCTGACCTCCAGCCTAAATCGCTTCTTTTCAACTTCCCCCCTCTGTCCACTGGGCCAAGGAGAACAAAACCGATCCCTCTTCCACATGAGAGCCCTTCAGATACTTGAAGAGAGCTCCCGTGTTGCCTCTGCGTCTTCTCCAGGCCAATAGATCCCTTTTGTTTGTTCAGTTGCGTTCAGTCTCGGCCCCATTTGAGGTTTCCTGGGCAAAGATACTGAAGTGCTTAGCCATTTCCTTCACCTCATTTTACAGATGAGGAAACTGAGGTAAACAGAGTTAAGTGACTTGCCCATATTAATAAACATCCGAGTGTCTTACTTACTGAGTGTCTTACTACATTGTATTGTCTGAGACCAATCAGATTTGAACTCATGAAGATGAGTCTTCCTGATTCCAAACCCAGTTCTCGATCCACCATGCTACCACCTAGCTGCCCCACTTCCTTCTACCAATACAGCGTGGACTCGAGGTCCTTCCCCATCCTGGTTGTTCTCCTCAAAAAACTTGCCGTTTTATCAATGTCCTACCTAAAACATAGTACCCAGAACCGAAGACTTGAGCTACTCCATTTGGGGCCGGCCGGAGCACTCTGTCATCCAGTGTTCTAGCTTTGTGACATCTGCAAATTTGATGAGCCTGCCATCTGTGCCTTTACCAAGAAGAATAAAACACAGAGAGCCCTCCATGGAGCACTCTACTGTAGATCTCTTTCCATAACATATCGCCATTAATAATAACTGTTCTTTGCCTCTGGCTACTCAACTAGCTCCCAAATTCAAGTCTTGTGTAGCCCACTTATCTCCCTTTTCCTCTGGAATAGCATGAGAAAGTTGGTCAAGTGCTCTGCTGAAATATAGGCAATTATATCGGCCCCCATTCTACCAATTTCCTCACCACTGAGAAAAGGTTATAAGGTTAATCTGCCATGACCTAATCTTGGGGGCTTTGGGGGATCACTGCTTCTTTTTGTAGATGGTCACTAGCTAGCCTTATAATGATGAATGTGTTGGGATGCCCACCGGCATGTAATATTCTGACTCCATTCTCCTTCCTTCTGTTGAAACTTACCTTTCTGCCATCCTCCCACCCTCTGCCGAGGTCTATAATTTCTCACTGACCAGTAGCTGGCTTAGCAATCATATCTGTCAAGTCTTTCAGCAACCTGGGCTGGTCCCTTGCTATCTATTGCTTTACTTATCTTGAGCATCAACTCCCTCTTAGCCATTTTTGTTCTGTCTTTTCCAGTGCAAAGATCCTTCTTGGGTCTCTCTCTCTCTCTCTCTCTCTCTCTCTCTCTCTCTCTCTCTCTTTGTCTCTCCTGTCTCTCTCTGTGTCTCTCTGTCTCTCTGTCTCTCTCTCTCTCCCCCAATTTTTAACACATTTTTTATTTGTCTTTTCTCTTTCATCAGTTATTGCCATCTCGGCCACTACAAGCAGTAATTCCCCCCTCCACATTTCCCTGATGGTCCTATCTCCCCCCCCCACTAAACATTTTGAAAAAGACCACTGGCTCACTCTTGAGTGCTATGCTTAGTTTTCCACACTCTGAGCTGTGAATCCAGCCAGAGCGATTCCTACGGAGTCCTGACTTTCAGCTTCTGCACACGACTCTTGAAAACCCGAGTTCCTTGGTGCATTTCTTGTCTATCAGGAAGCTTTTATCACTGTCCTGGTGAAAGTTGATAAGGATCAGGAACTCAGGTGGGGGCCGTGGGAGTGGCCAGAGGGGGATCTGTTGATGCTGCTTGATATGAAATCACCAAAGACAGTACAACTAAAAAGTCCTGGAACTGGAGGCATGAACTGGTCAGACTGGGCAGTACTTGAAAGCACACTGGGAGCAAATCAGAGCTGCAATCTTGTTGCGGTTGAAGACAGTAACCATGTCAAGAGACATGCTTGAGAGAGCTAGCTAATAAGTAAGAGTGGTTAGGATGCTGAGTACTCCCGGCTGGGGTCTGGCCATACCAAATTAGAATGGACATTTCTCCAGTGGTCTAAACTTTGCAAAGGCTCTACCTTATCGCAATCTCCTGAAGGACAGAATGCAAGGATTATCTTTATTTTACAGATGAATAAAAGGTTCAGGAAGGTCAAGTGACCTGGCAAGGAACACACCACCGGGAAGGGGTCTGGATTGGGAACCAGAGAACTGGTATGGAAATCCTCATTTGGCCACTTAGCACCTACTTGGGTCCGGGCCCTACCTGTAACATGAGGGGCTTGGAGTTCCCTACTTCTAAGATTTCTCCCAGCTCTAAATCAATGTTCCTCAGTGGCTGGGGCAGGACCATAGATTTAAAACAAGGAACACTGAAGAGCACTTCACTATGGAAGATTTGAAAGCAGCTCTCCTGGCTCCCCACCTAGCATGCTAGCCACTCTACCGCTCATGAAAAGAATCATTACTTTGGCTGGTTTTTAAAACTTGATTTTTTTTATTTAGGAATCCATCTACCAAAGGAAAGTCAGGAATCATATGAGCAAAATGACAAAACACTTTCCACGCAAATAAAGTCAGATTTAAATAACTGGAAAAAATTAAGTGCTCTTGGATAGGCCGAGAGAATATAATCAAGATGACGATACTCCCTAAACTAATCTATTTATTTAGTGTTATACCAATCCGACTCCCAAGAAACTATCTTAATGACTTAGAAAAAAATAACAACAAAATTCATCTGGAAGAACCAAAGGTCAAGACTTTCAAGGGAACTAATGAGAGAAAATCCAATGAAGGTGGCCTAGCTCTTCCTGATCTAAAACTATATTATAAGGCAGCGGTCACCAAAACCATTTGGTGGCTAAGAAATAGATTAGTTGATCAGTGGAACAGGTTAAGTTCACAGGACAAAACAGTCAATGACTATAGCAATCTAGTGTTTGACAAACCCAAAGATCCCAATTTGGGGGATAAGAATTCATTATTTGACAAAAACTGCTGGGATAACTGGAAAATAGTATGGCAGAAATTGGGCACGGACCCACACTTAACATCCTACACCAAGATAAGATCAAAACGGGTCCATGATTTAGGCATAAAGAATGAGATTATAAATAAATTAGAGGAACATAGAATAGTTTACCTCTAAGACTTATGGAGGAGGAAGGAATTTGTGACCAAAGAAGAACTAAAGATCATTACTGATCCCAAAATAGACTTTTGATTATATTAAATTGAAAAGTTTTTGGACAAACAAAACTAATGCAGACAAGATTAGAAGGGAAGCAACAAACTGGGAAAACATTTTTTACAGTTAAAGGTTCTGATGAAGGCCTCTTCTCCAAAATATATAGAGAGTTGACTTTAATTTATAAGAAATCAAGCCATTCTCCAATTGATAAATGGTCAAAGGAAAACAATTTTCGAATGAAATTGAAACTATTTCCACCCATAAAAAGAGTGTTCCAAGCAATTTATCGAGAAAACAAATTAAGAAACCCTGAGATACTACTCCCCTGCGACTGGCTAAGATGACAGGAAAAAATAATGCAATGTTGAGGGGATGCGGAAAACTGACACTGAATTGTCGGTTGATTGGAAAGATCCCACCATTCTGAGAGCAACTGAATTATGCCCAAAAGTTATCAATCTGTGTACACCCTTTGATCCTAGTTACTGGGCTTATACCCCAAAGAGATACTAACGAAGGGAAAGGGACCTGTCTGTGCCAAAATGTTTGTGGCAGCCCTGTTTGTAGTGGCCAGAAACTGGAAAATGAATGGCTGCCCATCCATTGGAGAATGGTTGGGTAAATCGTGGTATATGAATGTTATGGAATATTATTGTTCTGTAAGAAATGACCAGCAGAATGAAGACAGAGGCTTGGAGAGACTTAAGTGAACTGATGCTGAGTGAAGTGAGCAGAACCAGATCATTATATACCTCAACAACGATACTGTATGAGGATGGATTCTGATGGAAGTGGATTTCTTCGACAAAGAGAAGATCTAATTTAGTTCCAGTTGATCAATAATGGACAGAAGGAGCTACATCCAAAGAAAGAACACTGGGAAATGAATGTAAACTGTTTGCATTTTGGTTTTTCTTCCCGGGTTATTTTTACCTTCTGAATCCAATTCTCCCTGAGCAATAAGAGAACTGTTTGGTTCTGCACACATAGATTGTATCTAGGATATACTGTGACATATTCAACATGTATAAGACAGCCTGTCATGTGGGGGAGGGGATGGAGGGAGGGAAAGGAAAAGTCGGAACAGAAGTGAGTGCAAGGGATAATGTTGTAAAAAATTATCCTGGCATGGGTTCTGTCAATAAAAAAATTATAATAAAAAAATTTAAAAAGAAAAAAACTTGACTTTTCCAGCTGAACACTTTCTCACCTTTAAAGTACTATGGAGGCTATACCAAAACTCTTAGAGCAGTAGGTATACCAAAAACAAAACCGTTTTGTTGAGCTTGGGAAGGGGACCCGAAAGTTGGGGGTCACAGACCGTTGTCCCGAGGTATCTCAAAAGAATCTGCAGCCTTGAACCCTTTCCTAGTCAAGGGGAAAAGTTTTTTTTTTTTTTAGGATTTGAAACAATATTTTATTAACACAGAATAAAAGTTGTTATTTAATATTTAATAATTTGTTATTCCTAATAATAGCAGCAGAAGTTATATATATGCATTTAAGAACAATGACTCATTCAGATACATAGAGTATTATTCCCATTTTAAGCATTCAACACTACTCAGGGCATCTTCTTTTGTAAAAGAAACCTAACATGGAGATTAGCATGTTCATGAATCAGATAACATAAACTGGACAAAAATCACATTCAAAAATTATTATCATGGCCCACTTTTTTGTGGGTTATGCTATATGGAAGGCATTTGCAAGGATCTCACAAACCTGTGCTAAAGCCATGATGTTTGAACGGAGGAAGGAATAATAATATTAATAAAAACAACATACAATTACTTACAAAATAGATCTGACAAAATGGAAAAATCACATAACTACTTATAAAATAGATTTGATGAAATGGGAAAAAAACCAAGGGGAAAAGTTTGATTGTAACTGTAATGCCATTACAAACCGGGTAAGTTCCAAAAGAAATTAGCAAAGAAACGGGAGCAAGGAGACCCCTTTATCCAGCTTTGGATCACTGATGTGCTAATTCTATGGGCCAGAGAAAGGGCCAGGGAGTGGTCTCCGAAATTTGGTTCTCACTGACCAGATTATCAGTCAGCAATGAATTGAGGAGTGGGCTATTCAGAATAAATTGTGCTTCTTAGATTGGGAGTGTGGGAAGTCCCTGAGGCAGACTCCAAAACCAGAAGATTTAGGATTACTGATTTATTGTTAGAACAGAAGCCCCCCCCCCTTCCCTTTGCACAAAATCATTGCTCTATTACATCAGTTTGAAACTGTCAAAGGTTTTTAAAACTTGGTTGGGGGGAATACCTTGTATCACTGTACCAGTATCATCATTATCATTGGTATTATTTCCCCTAGGGGTAATCAGTTCCTAAGGTGACACTTCACCCTAACCAAACTCACAAGTGACTGATTTTTAAATTCGGAATCTTGCTTTCTTCCGTTACCTTGAGAAATCAGATTGCCAGGTGGCCTGGAATCTGTGTGTGTGTGTGTGTGTGTGTGTGTGTGTGTGTGTGCACGGTATGTGTGTATCAGTTGATCAGCACATTCCCTTCCCAAACTGCCTGTTTCTGAAAGGAAATCAGGATCAGAAAGGAGCTTGGGGAGCCCCAAATCACAGCAAAGGAAACTGGATGGCCTGCAAGGATAATGACATCAAGCCCGCCCCACCTGCTGAGGGCATCACCCCCGGCCACACAGGCTGCCTCTGCTCTAGAGGGGCTCCCAAGACTCCCCAACAGCCACCAAAGCTTCCTGCCCGGCCCCCCGCCTTTTTCCAGAGTCCTTCCAACCGAGCGACCGCCTTGCTGTTCGCATATGTCATTGACATGTTACAAATGTCCAAGATTACTGCTTATCTCTGCCAAGTCCCATTTAGCGTGGTAAAGGTTGGGAGCCTCCCCAGGCCGCTGGGGAGAGCAAACCTTGAGAGATACACTTTGGCCACACATTGAAAATCATATCGGGGGGAAGGGGGCTCAATTTACCTCTTCCATTTGGGTTTATTTTCTCAAGTTCACAAGGGAACCTTTTGGGGGGAGTTTGCCCCTCTGTTCTGGGAGTTGTTAGAAGGCTCAAGCAAAGGCTTCGGAGAGCCCCATCTGAACAGGGAATCTAGGCCAGGGAGATGGAAGGGGGTGGTAAAGGGACCCCCCACAAAGGCAGTGCTGGACTTCTCCACGGGGGCCCCGACTCCTCAGCTCCTATTCGTGCATCCCTTGGCTATTCTGGTCTTATTTCACAAAGTGACATCTCTGGAAACAAATTTTATCCAGGATAAGAACAATATTAAGTGCAACTAGGCCCCACAAAGCTATGCAAGGTCACCCTGTAACTTCCAACCTAAACTTGGCAGAACACAATCTGCAACAGGTCCTCGAGGGTGTTCTTCACCTCCCATCCCATTAGATTAAATTGGTCCTTGAAAAAGATACATGTGAGTTCCCTAATGATCTTTTGTACTGCTATCTCATGTGTCTATGCAGAGAAGAAACAAGTGCTTGCAAGGCCAGTGAAATTAAGATATACCGGAACAAAGCTGTTTTTACTCATCCCGGCCATGGCAAAGAAAGCACAGGGATGGGGGACAATGGTATTTAACCGTTCTGCATTTTGAAAAATAAACACAAACTGCTGATCAGGGGAAGGGTCTTCTTCTTTCCTCTCTATCACTTGTTCACTTCTAAAAAGGGGGTTTTTCCGTGGGACGGGGAGATTTGGGCCATGTCTTTCCACTTCCTCAGAGTATGTTGACTCCTGCTTTCTCTTTCTGAGGGCTGAGAGACTCAGAAAATGTTTTTGCTTTTTCTGTGGAAGCAGGAGTTCTAAGGCACCCGCTCCACTGGAAGTGGTTGAGCAGGGAGGACCCCGGTCAGATCGACCTACCAGGAAGTCACCTGGGATAGATAGCTTTCTGGTCTCCAGCCTCTATTTCCAGAGATGCCCTCCCAGCATGCTGCAGCCTCCCCTTCAGGGTCTGTGTAGTCAATCTCTCTGTGGGTATATTTCATTTCCATCTCGCCAATCTTTTCCTCTCATGAATCTATTCATTCACCTATTCTTTTCCCATAATTCCCTAGCTCTCTCCCAAAAGGAAATAATAGGATTCTAGATCTTGAGCTGGAAGGGACTCCAGAGGTTCCCTCCCACCCTCATACAGATGATAAACTGAGACCCAAAGAGGTGAAGGGATTTGTGTAAGATCACAATGGCAGGAAGGGTCAGAAGGAAAATTGGGACTCAGGTCTTCTGATTCTAGTGAGGGCCCCTTCCACTAAGGGGGTCCCCCTGGAAAGCCCCGATCGTGCACGCCGGGCAGGGCTGCTGAAGCCGAGCCTCTTGGTCCAGGACAACTGATCAGAATGAAGAAATCCTCAGACCAGCCAATCTTTCTAAAGCAAGTTCCCAAAGGGCTCTCGGTAGGTTATTCAATTGGATTTTTCAACATCCTCGGCTGAGAGGTATTAGGGACACGATCATCCCCATTTGAAGTTGGAGGAAACAGGTTCAGAGAGATTCACTGACTCGCTCGGGGTCACATAGTTAGGCAATATCTGAGGCAGGGCTTGCCAGCCTGGGAGTCCCCCACTATGCTCCTCTTCCATAAACCCAGCTGACATTGTGGTGGTCTAGATTTTAGGGCTCGAACCTCAAAGACCATCCAAGGGTCAGGGTCAGTCAGGGAAGAAGGGCTCAGGGGGTCTCAGGGGAGAGCACGAGGCAGGGATCGGTGTCTCTCTGCCTTCACCCCCGTAGCCTGTTCCACAGCTCATCCCATCACGTATTGGGTTCTCGCTTTCTGTATGTGCCTGTGTGCCGGTTATTGCCTAATATGGAAGGAGCACGGGATACAAGCAGCCCGAGATGGGGAGGGGGAGACTTAGGGTCAATCCTCGGGTCAATCCTCACTGTAGTTCCCAAGTGACAGGGAACAGTTGGTGCCGTCCACACTGCCACACGTCTTCCTCTCGCCAGACATGATTGAGGTAGGCAACGAAGGAGAAATTGGGACATTCGGGTTTGACTTTTGTCCCAGATAGGGTGGAGTCGTCCGGTTGGACAAATCATCCACTTAGCCCCGACTTGGGAACCACTTACCTGACTGATGGGGCCAGGAATATCCAAGGCTCCTTTCTCTTATCACCCTAAAACAGCTTAAACTGTGTGTGGGCCACATCCTTCCTTTCCTCCAAACCTCAACCGAATCTGGTCAGCTGGACCGGTAGAAACCTTGTCCAGTTGTGGGGGGGGGGCGCCAGAGGTAGATGTGGAGATCCAAAGCCATGAAATACAGGGTCCCCAAAGACATTCGGGGTTCCAGAGGTTGGATGGCAGCTACCTGATTTAGAACTGCTTGGAAGAGAAGAGGAATCGTCTAGTGAAAGACTGACTTCCAGTTGCTGCTTGGGAGGGTAGGTATGAGTTTTACCTCTGATGTGTAGTGTTGAAGAGACAGGGTAGTGTGGAGGAAGGGTGATTCTGGGGCCCTTTCCAGGGCAATAGGTCTCGCTTTTCAGCTACATGGGTCTCTAAGGCCACCTCGATGAAATTAAGAAAGAGCCTTTCTGTCCCAGAGCTGGAACAACCACTCCCAGGAAAGTTGTAGATCTGGCTAGGTAACTATCAGAGGGTGTGATCTGATTAGAAAGCGAGGGCTAGGGTCTGTGGGGAGGGGGAGTGGCTTGCTGAAGCCGCAGCAGATCTGTTTGGTGTTCATAAATAGCAAGGGTTGTTGAACGTTCTCCAGAGGTTTCGGTACTCAACTTCAGGACAAGCCAATTTCCCACAAGTAAAGCTTTCGTCTTTACTGAGCCTCAGTTTCCTCAAATCAAAATGAAGGGGTGGGGGTGGGGTAGAGAATCTCAGCTGGTCTTCTAGCTCTAAAATCCTATAGAATCTGCAGCTTCCATAGCTAGAGATCCGAAAATCTAGACGATTCTTTATAAGAAATGGGAGATTCTGAAAAGCAAAAGCTCTGGCTGGACACTGACCAGCAATCAAACGAGAACAAAGAAACCAATGTTGCCACACGGGATGCTCTCTGATGAAATAAGCTTAGGGGATTTTATTGGGGGGAAGTCGAAGGAAGGCCACATAACCAAGGATGAAGTCGGAAGAGTAAGCAGACTATATTGGGAGAATGTCAAGAATGCCAGAGCCAGAAGTACCTGAAGCTCCAGAACAAGGATTAAAGAAAACAAAAAGGGCTTTTTTACCTCCTGGAAGAAGAATGGAGGGAGAGGCCATCTCCAGGGAGGTAAGAAGGTTCGGTGTTACCAAATGTCAGGGAAGGCAGATGTGCTTAACCAGTTCAGCCTTTCCCAAAAGTACAGTTTTAATGGATAACTTTTAGCTTAAGTTTCCTCAACTTAACTGATGTTCAAATATAGGGGTGGGAAAATAAAGCAAAGAAGAAATGAGAAGCATGGGAGGAAGAACAAGTGAAAACCTATAAAGAAGTCAAAGGAACAGCAGCATTAACAAAACCCACTTTTTATCTCTTTTTTTTTATTATAGTTTTTTATTTCCAAGATAGATGCAGGGGTAATTTGTCAGCATTGACAACTGCAAGACATTTTGTTCCAATTTTCCCCTCCTTCCCCCCACCCCTTCCCCCAGATGGCAGGTTGACCAATACATGCTAAATATGTTAAAATCTAAATTAAATACAATATATGTATACATAAAACCCACTTTTTTAAAACCTCAAGTGAGTAAAAACCCCAAAAGAATGGCTGTGAATGACTATCTTGGCTTTTCTTCTTGCTAGATTGGTAACAAAATAAAGGGGGGGGGGAAGGAAAGCTGTGTATGAACTCTAACAGAATAAGCCCAACATTGCCACTGTCTTGACCATGAACTTTGTTACTGTTTGCTGTGGTCTTCATTTTTCCTCCTTCTCGGAGTCAGGCAGCACTGTGTGTTCTCTTCAGATCTGGCTTCCCGTGCTCTTTTGTATTTCTTGGATCCCTCCTTCCTTGTCCCAGAAGAAGAATGTCACATTACAATCGATTTAACCATTCCCCAGTAGATAAGTCAACTTACTTTGTTTCTAGTTTTATTTCTTCTGCTATTAGAGATAATGTGACCGGGGCCAGTTTTATACAGGTGGCTCTTTGATTTCCGTGGGGTATGGGGCGTGAGTGGACAAGTGGAACAAATGCTTGACTCCAAAGGTATGGATGTTTTGGTAACTAGGTAGGTGGGATCTCACTTTCTGTCAGTGAAGGGCAATGGTTTCCTTGCTTGAAAGGGAAGTAGAGATAACCTTAAGGGAGCAATTGACCAAATTAGGGAGAAGAGACAGCCTAAAGATGCTCCAAGTGAATTCAGTTCTTGAGAACAGCAGGAACTAGAGTTGGAAATACAAGTGAATTCTGAGCAATCTGAGGATTGGGTCTTGAAGATTCAAGACAGACAAATATTAGACTGATTTCCAAAGGTGTGTGTGGGGCTGGGGGGGGGGGGGAGGAAGGAGTAGAGCCTGGCAACTACATATTAGTTACCTTGACATTGCTGCCTAGCAAAGTACTGGCCCAGATGATTAAATAGATGCTTTTTGAGTGTTTAGAATAAAATGTAGGGATCACCTAGAGCTAATGTGAATTTTAATAAGATTGGGTCTTGCCAAGCTAACCTCTTGTTATTTTTGGCGAGGTTTATCAAGGTCATTTGATGAAAAGGAGGGGTGGGGTGGGGGATTCTATGAATATAGTGTTTCCTTGAGACCAGCAAAGCACAACCTTTAACCCACATCCTTCAATCTTTGGTCTTTCCAGATTCCTTATTCTTGTTGGTCTCAAACGCATTATAAGATTTCCTTGTAGTAATACATTAACATTTATTTAACCATTCCCCCTGTTATTAGATATTTCAGTTGCCTTTTTTTTTTTTTTTAAATAGCACCGTGTGTTGCTAGGAGAATTGTCAAGCAGATTTTTTTTTTTTTTTTTTTGGTTTGATAAAGAAAAATAAGAGACTGGAAAAATATTTGTGGCAAATATAACAGATAAGTTGATAGCTAATAGATATAAGAAAATATTAAAAAGCCAGTGATAATTCCCAGTTCACTATGAATACGTGGTGGAAGGATATGAGTAAATTATTTTCAAAAGGGGGAAGCATGAGCTGCTAATAATCATTTGAAAAGAAATGACCGATCTCAATAATAATCAACTCGCTGCCAAGTAGCCACCATCAGAAACGTCCGACATGGTGATTTGTTTTGTTTAGCTGCATTTTCTTGATTGTAAGGAAGAAACATTGGGAAGCGACAGCAAGATTTTTCGCAAGAGCATCAACAAAATATTTTTTAAACTACCTGGTGCTGGATGAAAAATAGAAAAGCCCATCAGTTGAAGAGATTCGATAAGCACAATTTAGAGGAAGGAAAACCAACAGGGGTCTAGTCTTCGTTCACCTCGAGATCAGAAAATACTGAGGGAAACAGGTGAAAAAGACTTATCTTTACTCAAAATGATTTCCAGGGAAATTAGAAGGTCATTTAGAGACAAATTGGGTTCACGGAGCACTGACAGTCCGTGCCACAATAGATTCCAAAAAGGATAAACGAGGCACATATAAAAAGGCATCTTATGAATTTTCCCCTCTTTTTAAAAATTAAAGCTTTCTATCTTCACAACATATGCAAGGATAATTTTTCAACATTGACCCTTGCAAAGCCTCGTGTTCCAAATTTCTCCTCCTTCCCCCTCATTCCTTCCCCTAGATGGCCAGCGATCCGATATATGTTATACATGTTAAAATATATGTGAAATATATAAATAATATATAATATATAATATGATAAAAATATATAAATACAATATATGTTAAAATAATATAAATCCAATATATTTATACAATTATCTTGTTGCATAAGAAAAATCAAAATGGAAAGAAAATGAGTGAGAAAACCAAAAGTGAGCAAACAATAACAAAAAGAGTGAGAATGTTATGTTGTGGTCCACACTCAGTTCCCACAGTCCTCTCTCTGGCTGTAGATGGTTCTCTTCATCACAAGATCATTGGAACTGGCCTCAATCATCTCCTTGTTAGAAAGAGTCCGGTCCATCAGAATCGATCATCATATAATATGAGGCATAGTATAATATAATATATAATAATATAATATAATATAATATAATATAATATATAATAATATAATGTAAAGCATATCAGGAGAACTGAAGGTTGTGTTTTATACAGTTCAGTGGTTAGCGCAGTGCCTGACCCAGAGTAAGTGCTCAATCAGTGTTTATTGACTGACTGTAGAAATCCATGACCAGCCACAGCACTGAGAATTCAATCAAAGGCTAAATTGACCACTTTGAACATGGAAAAAGGAAAAGCTTTGGCACAATCCACCTAGAAGGAGAAGAAAAGATAAGGAATTTGGGGGGGGCACACAAAATGTTGTGGATAAAAATCAGACACCCCAAATCTCTAAGAAATTGACCCAGATCTTTAAGATTGAGAACTATTACTCAATGATCAAAAAACATGAACAAATAGTTCTCTAAAAAAGAAAGAAACATGAAACCACCAATAATCATCTTTAAAAGTCCCTCAAATGACTGTAATCAGAGAAATGCAAATAACAAAATCTGAGTTTTGAATCACCTCCAGTTCAGAGAATGAAGAAACAAATGGTAATACATGAATACGATGGAATAGTGTTGCACCATAAGAAATGATAAATATGAGGAGATCAGAAAAAGCTGGGCAGACTTCTACAAACTGCTAAAGACTGAGGTAAGTTAAACCAGAAGAATAATATACACAATGACTACAGTGTAAATGGAAAGACCAATAAAATGAAACTGAAGGCTGTATAATTAGAATGACTAATCTTGGCCCAGAGAAGAAATGAGAATGCAGCTCTCTCTTTTAAAGTGGAGGAGTAAGGGGTCATGGAGGTAGAATATGGCTGTCAAATATGGTAAACGAACTGGTTGGTTTCACTGAACTGCTCTGTGTGTGTGTGTGTGTGTGTGTGTGTGTGTGTGTTTTAATGTGTGATATAAAAGACGACTTGACAGGTAGGGGAGATATAGAAAGCTTGATAAAAGTAGATAAAAGAAGCCCCCAGCTTTTCAAATTGGGGAAGATGGTAAAAGATGGAAAAAGTCCTTGTTGATGGGAATGCAGGAAAGAGAAATGCTGAATTCATTGCTGATGGAGCTGTGAATTAGTCTAATCCTTTTGAAAAAATAGTGGAAAGATTCAAGAAAAGTTGTGAAATTGCTCATACTCTTTCACACAATCATCTTGTGTTTATACCCCATGGAGATTATTGACAACAAAAAAAGACCTACCTGTGGGAAAATATTTTGAACAGTCCCATTTGTCATTGATTTAGGTATTGATTGGATGGCAGAGCTCCCTTGCAGCTCTGTATTCTCCAGTTCTTTTCCCAGAGGTACCTAGTGCAGAAGCATACCAGGGCCCACTCAAAATTGACTAAAGAGACCATTAAGAACCGTTTGCTGTATTTAACCCTCAGAAATGTTCGACACAACAATTCAGGCCTGGTTTTCTCACGTGTGCTGATCATCTGGACTCAACAGAGTCATGGAGAGAGTGGTGATCATGTGAATTAATATTAAAAGTATGTTCTGCATACATTCTTCCCCTGGAGAGTAGGTTGTTAAACACTTAGCAGCACACTCCTACACCTATAGGTTATTCGAATCATGGCGTGGGTTGTTCTCCTCTCCGGTCAGATGACTTTTGGAGTCCTGTTTTTTCGTTCCGGGTGTCACAATGGAAGAAAGATTCTGAGGAACTGATCCCAGGAGGTGGTCACAAGTAAGTGTCTGGAAACCCGGTCATATGAAATGCTTCAACGAACGAGGGATATTTATTTCATCACAGAGTTGGAGGAACCCTTAGAGATCACCTAATTATCTAGGAACATCTGGGTGGCTTGGACCGGGTGAGCTAGAGTAACATCTGGATGGGGAGAACCTTTACTCACGGTTAGGTTAGAAGGCAGCAGCAGATTGATTAATAAGAAGATAAACTCCCTGAGGGTAGAGTTGTTCCACTGGGTCCTTCTCCTCTCCCCCTCACCCCGCATCTCTAGTACTTTGTTAATTTTGATTTAAATAGTATTTTATTTTCCCAAGTACATGTAAAGATAATTTTTAGCATTCATTTTTTTAGAAATTTTATTATAGCTTTTTATTGACAAGACATATGCCTGGGTAATTTTTCAGCATTGACCCTTGCCAAACCTTCTGTTCCAACTTTTCCCCTCCTTCTCCCCACCCCCTCCCCTAGATGGCAGGTAGTCCCATACATGTTAAATATGTTAAAGGGGATGCTAAATACAATATATGTGTTCACATTTCTACAGTTCTCTTGCTGCACAAGAAAAATCGGATTTAGAAAGAAGGTCAAAAAGAGCCTGGGAAGAAAAACAAAAAGGCAAGCAAACAACAAGAGAAAGAGTGGAAATGCTGTGTTGTGGTTCACAATCATTTCCCAGAGTCCTTTCGCTGGGTGTAGCCGGTTCTGTTCCTCACTGATCAATTGGAACCGATTTGATTCATCTCATTATTGAAGAGAGCCACGATTATCAGTATTGCTCATCATATAGTATTGTTGTTGCCGTGTACAATGATCTCCTGGTTCTGCTCACTTCCCTCAGCATCAGTTCCTGTCAGTCTCTCCAGGCCTCTCTGAAACCCTCCTGCTGGTCATTTCTTACAGAAGAATAATACTCCATAACATTCATATACCACAGTTGATTCAGCCATTCTCCAATTGAGGGGCATCTACTCAATTTCCAGTTTCTGGCCACTACGAAAAGGGCTGCCACAAACTTTTTTTAACACTCGTTTTTACAAGATTTTAAGTTTCAAATTTTCCTCCCTCTCTCCCCTCCCCTTTTCCTAAAATGATAAGCAGTTTGATATAAGTTATATTACTTTGATCATCTTAGTCAATGTTTGTTTCATTGAATTTGAGTCAGGACAGAATCTGAACATGGAGGTTCTAGAGAATTTGGAATCAAAAGGTGGGGAGCTGGCTATTGATTAGAGAAATGAAAATTAAAACAAATCTGAGCTACCACCTCACATTTACCAGATTGGCTAAGATGTCAGAAAAAAAGATAATGCTGAATGTTGGAGGGGATGTGGGAAAACTGGGACACCGATGCATTGTTGGTGTGGCTGGGAACTGATCCAGCCATTCCAGAGAGTCATTTCTAACTCTGCTCAAGGGGCTATAAAACTGTGCATACCGTACATCTCACTACTGGGTCTGTGTCCCAAAAAGATCATAAAAGAGGGGAAAGGACCCACACGTACAAAAATGTAGCGGCTCTTTTTTTAGTGGCAAGGAACTGGAAACTGAGTGGATATCCATCAACTGGGGAATGGCTGAACAAGTTGCGGTATATGAATGTGATGCAATATTATTGTTCGGTAAGAAATGATCAGCAGGATGGTTTCAGAGAAGCCTGGACAGACTTACATGAATTTAATGCTGAGCAAAGTGAGCAGAACCAGGAGAATATCGTATAGAGGAACAACAACATTGTGTGATGATCATCTATGATGGACTTGGCTCTTCACAGCAATTTGGTGATCCAAAACAATTCCAACAGACTTGGAATGGAAAATTCTGCATCCAGAGTTTCGGAAACTGGATGTGGATCAAAACATAGTGTTTTCACCTTTTTGCTTGTTTGTTCGTTTTTTTTTTCTTTTTGTTGCTTCTTCTTTTGGTCTAATTTTTCTTGCACAACATGACAACTATGGAAATATGTTTTACAAGATCGCAGATCTTTAATCTGTATCAGATCGCTTGCTGTCTTGGACAGGGAGGAGGTGAGGGAGGGAGAAAAATCTGGAACACAGAGTCTTACAAAAATGAATGGTGAAAACTATCTTCACAAGTATTTAGAAAAATAAAATACTGAGAACAAAAAGAGTGGGCTATTGGGCAGTTAGGTAATGCTCCAGGAACTAGAGCCCCGCGTCTGGAGTCAGGAAGACATCTTCCTGAATACAAATCTATCCCCAGACTGGACGACCCTGTAAATCTCTTCACCCTCTCTGCCTCCATTTCCTCGCCTGTCCAACGAACTGGAGAAGGAAATGGCGACCCAATCCATTATCTTTACCAAGAAAACCCCAAATGAGGTCACAGAGGGTCCCACAAGACTGAAATGACCTCCTAGCAAATGAGGAGTGGGAGGTCCTGCACCTAGAGGAGCCTGCTAACTGTGACAAGTGTGGGGCTCACCCCGCCCCCCCCAAGTCACTTAAGTAAGTGTCAGAGTGGAGCTAGCCTCCAATCTGGCAGGAAGGCCAATGGGAACTCCCACTGGCGAGAAGCCTGGCAGTGGGAAGCAAGATCAAGAATCCATAAGGGCCCAAACGATTATGGCATAGAAGTCCTGGAGAAGGGCTTCCTGCCTTGGTTGGGAAGGAGTTTCTAAGGCTCCTGCTAGCTTCAAGGACTCTACCTTGAAGCCAGCCCTGCATCAGTTAACATGGGGCCGGATGGAAGTATAAGTGTTCTTGTCCTTGAGGAGGGCAGGGGTCCACCTCACACACATCAAACACATAGAGAATCATGGGGCAGGTTCTTCGAGGGCCGAGTGGAGTCTTGTAAAGCCCAGTGGCTCCTGGCATCAGAATATCTACGATTAAGTCTGGGTTCTGCTGCTTCCAAGTCACATGGGCAAGTGACTACCTTTCTGTGCCTCAGTTTCTTTTTTTCTCTCAATACTATTTTATTTCCCCAAATACACGTAAAGATACTTTTCAAACATGTTGTTATTATAGCTTTTTATTTCCAAAGCACACGCATGGGCCATTTTCCAGCATTGACCCTTGCAAAACCTTCTGTTCCCACTTTTCTCCTCCTTCCCCCCACGCCCTCCCCTAGCTGGCAGGTAGTCCCATATATGTTAAATATGTTAAAACATAAAAACATTTCTTCTTAACAGTGCTGCATTTGTCCAAATATATGCAAAGACGGTTTTCAACATTCACCTTTGCAAAACCTGGCGTTCCAATTTTTTCTCCCTCCTCCCCTTTCCCAAGACAGCAAGCAATTCAGTGTAGGTTAACATCAACATTCAGTTTTGGTAGACTTTGTGTTTGAAAATTTTCTCCCTCCCTTTCTCGCCTGCCCCCTCCCCGAGACAACAAGCAATCCTATAGAGGTAAAATACGTGCTGTCCTTTTAAGCCTATTTCCGTATTTGTCGTGTTGTGCCAGAAAAATTAGACTGAAAGGGAGAAAACCACGAGAAAGAAAACAAACAAAAAGGGTGAAAATAGCACGCTTCAGTCCTCATCCAGTTTCCCTGGTTCTCTCTCTCTGGATGCAGATGTGTGCCTCAGTTTCTACATCTGTAAACTAAAGGGGCTACAATCTAGAGCGGGAGTTAATTTTTGCTATGGCGCAGACCCCTTTCTCAGGTTTTTAAAAGCCTAGAATAAAATATATAGGATACAAAGGATTATAATACCATTACAATGACAAAATACAAACCAAGGATATTGGGAAATAGTTATCAAAGTGTGTTTGTTTGTTTTGAAGTTCCTGGCCCCTCACCTAGGAGGCTCTGCTCTAGTTTAGTTCGGGATCCCAGATAACGCCAAAGGATAGCCCCCTCCCCCCCCCCGCCCTCCCGTGTGACTTGTCCCTGGGCCAGTCCCACCATCCGTCACTGTCCAAGGCGCTGAGGGCTGGCAGCTTGCTTAGGGTCACCCTCTCAGCTCCTAGTCGAGGCAAGGCTTGAACCTCTATTTTCCTGTGTCTAAGACCAGCACTACAGTGCCCCTAGAATTCAATGCCTCTTTACATGGTCCCTGTGTGTTTGTGTGTGTGTGTGTGTGTGTGTGTAATTTTTAGCCCTCAATGACTGCCTTCTTTCAGCAGTGTGGTTCCTGCCCCAATGAGTGAATGAAGAAAGGAAACAAGCATTTACTAAGTAAGTGTCTACTTTGTGCCCGACGACTTATAAATACACTTCATTTGATTATCACAACAACCCTGAGATTATCCCTATTTGACAGTTGTGGAAACTGAGACCAACAGGGCTCATAAACCGGGAAGTGTCTGATGCTCTAGTTGAACTCGGCCCTTTCTGACTCCAGGCCCAGAGCTCTGCATGCTGTGACCATCCAGCTGCCTCAAAGGACAGGTTCCCAGTTTGCCACATCCTGAGGGCGCTTGAGCAGGGCAGGGAGGATGAAATCTCGGGGAATGAGATCTGGATAACGCAGAATGGGCAATTATGAAATCTCCCCCGACCATTTTTCAGCACAGGGAGGTAAGATGACCTCAGATCTTTCTGAGGAACACAAATGATCCTGGAACTCCGGCTCTGTCAACACCAAGAAAAAGGTCCCAACTGGCACCGATGCCCCCAGCGAGTCCCTCCTACATCCACTTGGCTTGGTTGTGTCCCCTCACTTGAGCACCTTCTTGGCGCTCCCGACTTCAGTATCCTACTTTAGGAGAGAGGAATTGCCATCCTGGAGCTGAGATGACCTAATTGGGGAGGAGGGGGGGGGGTGAATGAATGAATGAAAACTTTCCCGACTCACTTAGCATGCCATCTACCAGAGAACCATGGCTTAGCCAGGGTGCCAAGTGAACACTGGAAGGCCTCTATCATTCCTCCTCCCCACTGCAGCCTCCCACTTCTTGCTCTAGCCATGGGGAAAGTAAACAAATCGATTTTACCATGGCTTCTGGACTGTGCCCGACAACTGGCTGCCTCTTTGGGTTTCCTTTATATCCCCGGGGATGGGCAGAGCCAACTCCTTTTCCTGACCCTCTGTCCCTCATGTGTTGCCTCCCTTTATTAGAATGTAAACTTCTTCATGGAAAAATTAATCTGCCTGTTAGTTCCATGAATTAGGGAACAGTTTATGACCAAACAAGGGACAGAGGGAATGGATCCTGGGAAGCAAAACGCATCACTTGGATGACATGAAATGAAAAAGGTTTTGCCCAAACAAAACCAAGGCAGCCCAAATTAGGAGGAAAGCAGGAAACTTGGGGGAAATTTTCACATCGAGTTTTTCTGATAAAAGCCTCATTTTTCAACTAGATCCAGAACTGAGTCAAATTTATAAAAATAAAAGCCATTCCTCGATTGAGAAATGGTCAAAGGATATGAAGAGGCACCTTTTAGCAGAAATCAAATATCTGAAAAAACGGTTCTAAATCACTATTGATTAGATTTTGTTGTTGTTTTAATGGTATTTTATTTTTCCAAATACATGCAAAGATAGTTTTCAACATTCACTTATTTTTATTTTATTGTAGTTTTTACTCAACTGTTGTTGTTTTTGTTTGTTTGTTTGTTTGTTTGTTTGTTTTTAAGGTTTTTTATTTACAAAACATATGCACGGGTAATTTTTCAACACTGACCCTTGCAAAGCCTTCTGTTCCAAATTATCCTCTCCTTCCACTCATCCCCTCCCCTAGATGGCCGGTAGTCCAATACATGTTAAATATGTTAAAATATACAACATTCACTTTTGTAGAACTTTGTGTTCCAAATTTTTCTCCCTTTCCTCCCCCCCTCCCCAAGACTGTGAGCAATCTGACGCAGATTACACGAATCCCTGTGGATTAGAGAAATGCAAATTAAAACAGCCCTGAGGTAGCACCTCACACCTATCAGATTGGCTAACGTGATAGAAAGGGAAAATGACAAATGCTGGAGGGAATGTGAAAAAAACTGGGACACTAATGCACCGCTGGTGGAATTGTGAATTGGTCCAATTCTTCTGGAAAACCATTTGGATCTATACCCAAAGGGCTATTGTTGTTTTTGCTGTTGGATCATTTTCCAACCCTTGGTCATGTCCAACCCTTGGTACTTCCATTTGGGTTTTCTTGGCAAAGATATTGGAGCGCTTTGCCATTTCTTCCTCCAGCTTATTTTGCAGATGAGGAAAATCAGGCAAACGGGGTTTAATGACTTGCCCAGGGTCACACACCTGGTAAGTGTCTGAAGCCGGGTCTGACTCAGTAAAATGAGTATTTCTAATTCCAAATGCGATGCTCTATTCACTTGGACACCTAAGTTCCCTCAAAAGGCTATAACACCATCCCCATAGCCTTGGACCTAGCAATGGATACCGCTTTTAATCAAAGAAAAGGGGAAAGGACTATAAGTACAAAACTATTTTTTTTTGTGGTGGCAAAAAAAAAAAAATTGAAATTGAGATGTCCATCAGTTGGGGAATAGCTGAACAAGTTCAAGTGGTATATGAGTGTGAAGGAATACTACAAGAAATGCATAGGATGGTTTCAGAAAATCCTGGGAATGCTTATATGAACTGATGCAAAGTGAGGGGAAACACTGTACACAGTAACGTCAAGATTGTAATAATGATCAACTGTGAAAGACTTAGCCACTTTCATCAATACATTGAGCCAGAGGACCCATGGTTAAAAAAAAAATGCTACCCACCTCCAGATGGAGAACTAAGGAACTCTTGAGTGCAGATCAAAGTGTATATATTTAATAACATTATTTTTCTTGCTTTTTGAGGGGTGCAACATGGCTGATATAGAAGTGTTTTATATGACTTCCCGGGTATAATTGATCTATTGCTTGCCTTTTCAATGAAGGTAGGGGCAGAAGGGAGGGAGAGAATTTAAAACTCAAAATGGAAAAAAAATTAAAAATCAAGTTAAAAAAAAAAAAAGAACGTAAGCTCCTTGAGGGCAGGGACTACTCACTTTTGTCTTTGTATGCCTACAGCCTAGCATGGTTCTTGGCACACTGGAGGTACTTCATATGCATTCATTTATTTTTTGTTTGTATCAATGAAGAATATATTTACCTTTCATTTATTTAAAAATAATTTGGATTTATTCTGCTTTTAGATCAGCTACATCTTCTCTTCAAAAATTTAACTCTTCCCCCCCCCCCAATTTACAAGCACTTTTGTCATCCCACCCTCCCCTGGGATAACCTCCCCCTCCACCCAAAACCTTGTAACGAATATTCATGGTCGAATAAAACCCATCCAAATATTGCCCATTTCCAAACATGTATTTTATAGATCATTCTTCACCTCGAGTCCATCATCCCTCCGTAAGAAAGTGAGTATTTCTGGGAATGGAACATGATTGGCCATTAAGCCTTTGAAAGTTGATTGTTTGGGCAAAGCTGTTACTATATGAATTGTCCTCCCGCTTCTGCTCCCTTCATTCTGCACCAGTTCATACCAGACAAGTCTGCCCAGGTTCCTCTAAAACCCTACCTTTTGCCATTTTAAGAGCATAATTATATTTTATTTTAATCATATACCAGAATCCAGCCATTCCCCAGCCCCCTTGGAGTTTTTAGTTCCTCGCTCTATCCCTATAGCTCTTTTTTTTCTGCATGTGCCCCTTCTATTCTGCTGATTGTTAAGAGGATCTAAACCTACCAGTGGTTTTAGGCAGTTTATTGTGTTTAGGGACCCGGTGCCAAAGTGCTTTCTAGAGTGGCGACAGCTCCAGCCACAGTCCATCCACCTGCCTGTTTCCCGACACCTCCGACATTCGTCAATTTCCCTTTTGGTCCTCTGTGCTAATCTGACAGGTAGGAGGAAAGCCCTGCAGCTGTTCTAATGCACGTTTCTCGAATCATTAACGACTTGGAGCATTCTCACATATCATGATAGCCGCCATTTATATAGTACCTACTAGACACCAGGCGCTGTGCTAAGTTCTTTGTAAATAATATCTCGGATGATCTTCAACTATTCAACAACTGTTATGATTCCTGGGGGGGGGGGTTATACATGTATGTATGTATATATATATATATATGTATATATATGACATTTCCTTATGAATCACGTTGGGAGAGACAAATCAGAAGAATAGGGAAAAACCACGAGAGAGAAACAAAACAGAAGAAAAAAGGGGGAAAAAAGTAAAGAAAGCATGTGTTGATGTCTATTCAGTCTCCATAGTTCTCTCTCTGGATGCGGATGGCCTTCTCCATCCAAAGTGTATTGGGATTGCTTTGGCTCCCTGAACCGCTGAGATAAACAAAGTCCGTCGTAGTGATCATCCCACAGTCTCGCGGTTACTGTGTACAATGTATTCCTGCTTCTCCTTGCTTTGCTCAGTACCGGTTCCTGTAAATCTTTCCGGGCCTTTCTAAAATCAACTTAGCATTTTGGGGAGCACAATCATGGTCCATTACTTCCCTGTACCACAACTTATTCAACCATTCCCCCGATGATGGGCATGGACTCAGTTTCCAATTCTTGACCAGCACAAAAAGAACCGCTACGAATGTTTTGGCACATGTGGGTCCTTTCCGCTCTTTTATGATTTATTTGGGATACAGAGCCAGTAGTGAGGCTGCTGGATCAAAGGGTACGCACGGTTTTCTAGCCCTTTGGCCACAGTTCCAGATCGCTCTCCAGAATGGTTGGGTCAGTTCACAACTCCATCAACAATGTCTCAGTGTCCCAGTTTTCCCACGTCCCCTCCGACATTTAACTTTCTCTTTTACTCTTAGCCAATCTGCGAGGTGTCAGGTGGTATCTCGCCGTTATCTTAATTTGTATTCCTCTATTAAATAGGGATTTAGGATTCCCATTTTACAGATAAGGAAAGTGAGGGTAAAGAAGGGTAAAGTGATTTGCTTAAGGTCACACATTACTTGTCTGAGGCAAGATCCGAACTTCGTCCTATTCATTCCAAGTCCACCCCTAAGCCACCCAGCTTGGATCTACCGGGTTTCTAGTTTGTGGCTCCACCACGAATGCAGCTACAAAGATTTGGGTGGTTATTGGGGTCTAGCTCTTCCTCACTAACCCCCTTCGGGCAGCGAATTTCCATTTTAAGCCTCCTTTGTAATCGGAGATCTTTCGGGATTTAGCTGGGGGGGGGGAGGGGACAGCTTCCCTTCTCCCGGAAGGCGCAAATATTGGGAGAAGGGGCGGGCACTTAGTCCTAAAGCAGCCGAAGCGCCCCTTCCGGGATTGTCCCCGGGGCTGGCAGAGTCCTCACAAAGCGTTTTCTCTAATCTGATTCTCCCATTAACGACAGACCAACCTTTCTAAAGCGAAGCCAAGTTGGCAAACTGCATTCTCTATAATACATTATCTTCTTTGGGGACTCACAACCGCCCAAGCGGGAGGCTTACAAGTTTCCGGCAAACGGGAGACCAGAGGCGGAAAGTGACCCAGCCAAGATCACCCAGCAACTAGCAAGTAAGCCTCGAGCCTTTGTGAACCAGTTGGGGGCTCCACAAAAGAATCGGGAACGTTTTGGTGCATTGGTCTTTCCCGTGCTGCCCGCAGAGGGGGAAACAGCCTCTTCTTAGACGGGTGGCTCTGGGCGTGGGGGCGGGTGGTGGGTCTAACGCACGAAAAAGAAATGGAGTCACCTAAACTTTCCCGATTGGCTCTCATGCTTTGGGAATCCCGAGGAGCAAAAAGCCGGCCCCGACCCTCAAGGGGTTTCCCTTCGGGTTTTAGCCGTCCTTCCGGCTGCCCATCGGCAGGGGAGACCGCTCCTTCCGGGGTCTCCCGCTGCCTTCGCGCGCCACACTCAGCCCGGCATGCAGCAGGCGCTCAAACAAGGCGCGTGGGTCTGCAGTCCGGGCTGGAGGGGAAGGGGGCGCCACGTGGCTCGGCCGGCTCGACCGGACCGCAGGGGGGAGGCGGGGTCGGAGCGGGCCGGTCACCTACGTGACCTTGGCCGAGATCCTCGCTCTCCCGGGGGCCTCGGCGCTCGGCTCAGAGATTCGGTGACCGAGCAGGGCTGACTGTGCTTCCGGGGCCACGCCTGCCCCGGGTGGGGTGGGGGGGGCGGGGGGCGCCCGGCTGTGCGGGCTGGGGTGACAGAAGGGAGGGGAACGGGGTTGAACTGGACTCTCAAGGAGTTTGGAGAGGTGGGTGGGGAGGTGCGGGGTGGGGATGGGGTAAAGGAGAAGTGCGTGGTAGAGGCGGAGCGGGGCCCTGTGCCCGGAGGAGCCCCGCGCTCTGGATAAAGGCCTGTTTAATAGCGGTCGGAGGGCGGCGACTACTCGGCATCCAGGGTGCCGGGCCCGGGGCTTGGGCGGAGCTTGCGCGCCGTCGCCGGAGCCCGGAGCCGAGAGGGCGAATTGGTTGGCCGATCGGCTAGTCAGTCGGGCAGCAGGGGTGGGCGGGGCTAACTTCCTCCTCCTCCTCCCTCCTCAGATCTCCTCCCACCCCCACGTTCCGCCCCCGCCCCTCTTGTCCTCCCCGCCCTTCTCCCCGCACCCTCCCCCCCCGCTGGGCCGCTCGGGCTCGCGCGCTGGGAGCGGGTGCGGAAAGATGTCGGACGCGGCGGTGGCGGACACTCGGCGCCTTAACTCGAAGCCTCAGGACCTGACGGACGCCTACGGGCCGCCGAGCAACTTCTTGGAGATCGACATCTTCAACCCGCAGACGGTGGGCGTGGGTCGAGCGCGCTTCACCACCTACGAGGTCCGGATGCGGGTAAGTGAGCGGGGCTCGGGGTGCGGGCCCGGGGAGGGGAGGGGGAGGGGGAGCAGCCCCGCGCGCGCCCGGCCCCGCGCGCGCGCACCTTCAGAGGCGGGGCAAGGAGGGGCCTCCAGACCGTCCTCCCTCCCCCGGCCCTGCCCTCCCCTCCCCTCTCCCGGCGCGAGCCGAAAGCCTCCAGCGGGCACGAGCATGGCCCCCGGGCGCCGCCCGCTGCGCGCACGCGATGGAGCCGGGAGGGGAAGGGGGGGGGGGGGAGCCGGGGAGGGGGAGAGGGTTCGGGAGGGGCGTCAGACCGAGCCTCCTAGCCGCACCTTTGTAACCCCGCCGATCCCCCCCTCCTTGCCGGTCTCCCTAGTGATGGGCCCCTTGGGCCTGAGGCTTTGGGCCGAGTCGGGGCCCCCATTGGGAAGCCAGGAGAAAGCGGGTCCCCTGGAAGCACCCAAAGGTGGGGGCGCCAGCTCAGAGTTCGGGAGAGCCCGACGGCGGGGCTGGGTGCCAGGGGCCGGGAGCGGCTCGGAAAGTTTGGGGCCACGCCATCTTTCTGCACCCATCTCCCAAAGGCCTTTGTCGGGCCTGAAGGCCTTTGTGCACCTCAGGCTCCTCCCGGGGCCCACCGGTTGGGAGAAGGCTCTCTCCTGGGCCTTGTGGCCTGGAACCCTTCAGTTTCCACCCGGGAGTGGGGCAGCAAGCAGGCCCCGAAGGGTTAAGGGACAGGCCCAAGCACCTCTCCCCCCTCCCCCAATTGGAAAGCGATCCATTCCCTGGGCCCTCTCGCAGTTCGGAGGGAGGCAGGCCACGTCCAAAGAGCCCAGCCCAGCCCCCGGAGCTCCTCAGTGGCCTGCTCGGTCTCCAGATCAATGCTCAGGGAAAGGAAGGGTGGAAGGGTAAACTAATGGAGGGCTACAGCCATTGAGAAGCATCCCTGCCAAGGGAAGTGTGAACATTAAGTTCCTCAACAGACCGAAAATAGATTGGATGCATTTTTCCTAGGAATGAGAAACAGCTTTGAGTGAGCCTGGGACCCGGCCTTGTGAATTTGTGACTAGGACTTTTTTTTTTTTTTTTTTTTCATGCTGTGATTTAGTGAGTGCTTTGATTCTCAAAAGAGAAGAGTATTTCAGGGATATGTTGTAAATAACTCTTTGTCCCAGCCCCAGTTGGGAGGAGGAAACTCTCCCTTATGGAGTCTCCTTGACTAGACTTGGGAAAAACCAACACTAACAACTAAGCAGTGTGTAAAAGCTTCCTATTCACTTGATTTTCCTCAGTCCTTCCCACTCTTTGCAGCACGAGGGGCTTACAGTGTAAACTTTTATTCCAATTCTTGGTTTATAGAATGGTGATTTCTAGATTTCTGGGCTCATGGCTGCCAAAACCCTTGTAATTCTGTAAATTCGATTTTATTTTTAGTTATTTTGTAGTTCTAGATATTTATAGTCATAGTAACTATATTGACAGTTATTTTATTTTTAGTTGTTTTCAGTTCCAAGTTCTCTCCCTCCACCCAGAGAGAAAACAAGAAAAATAAACCTTACAGAAATGTGTAGTCAAGCAAAATAAATGCCTGCATTAGCCACGTCCAAACAAAATCCTGCCCTCTGAGTCCCTCGGCCGTCCGTCTGGAGGGGGGCAGTGAGTTTCATCACGTGGCCCTTCTTTCATCGCTAGCTCGGCTCCATTATGGCGAGCAGAGTTCGGTCTTTACAGTATTGTTGTTACTGTATAACTTGTTCTCCAGGTTCCGCAGAGCCTTCCTCGTTTCACTGAACTCTTGACTTTTTTGGAGGACTTATATTTGCAGCAGCGAGGTATTGGGTTTTAGGTGACTTTAGGGCCCTTTGCCAAAGAAAGGCAACTCCAAAAACAGGGTTTTGCTCCCGTCTTCCTCTTAGTAAATAGCTGGATGTTTCTGCCTTCATTCCTCCTCTTTGGTTTGAGAAGGAACCTTAGATTTTAGTCCCGGAAAGGGCTTTTTATGAAATTTTATGCATAAGGAAAGAAGGCCAGAGAAATGGCAAGCCAGATCCACTCAGGCCCAATCCAGTTTTCTATCTGGTCCTCTCTGGTTCCTCTTACGAGGAATTTCTTGGGGACCAGGCAGAGTCGGGAGAACCCCTGCAGAGCTTCCTGCCACGCACGAGTCTACCCAGAACCCCGGTTGCTCTGGCTTGTGCTTTTAGGGAATGGAAGTTGTCGAAAGCCCATTCTCCCACGGATTTGGGCTTTGTGTCTCCTCGCCCTTAGCTTCTCTGGAGGACATCCCTGCCCCGGGCAGCTGGTGGTTCCGAGGAGGGAGCATCCCTCCTGAAACAGGACCCGGGAGTTGGTTTTTGACATCCGCTTGGTGAGGTAGTGACCCTTTCTTTAGCAGGGAGGCCAGGCAATGTCATTTCTGAGGCAGAGGAAGCCTGCAGAGTGCTCCCTGGTGACCGGCGTGGTTCTCCTGCCGGCACCTCTTATGGCAGGGTAATATTCAGGAATCTACGGGGATTTCTCGCTCATCCCCACCGGGAAGGTTCAGGAGGAGGATTTGACCGTGGCCCCGGCGCTCGCTCATTTGTCCTCGGAGCGTTCCTGGGGAGAAGAGGTGAAAATAGGGAAATAATGCTTTAGCCAAGCCTCCTTCCTACTCTGTGCCCTGGGCCCTGAGGTGGCACCTTCGTGGCTCGAAGCTGGCCTGAGCTTCCATTTTGGATGACTCGGGAGAAGGCAGCCTTAAGCCTCCTGGATTCTAAAGGCCTTTTTTAGTAGCATGTCAGCTATGAAGAAGGGGAGCCATTCCAGCTATTGGGGGCTAGGAAAAAGGGATGGAAACAGACTCTTCTCACTTCCACAGTTGCTGGGAAACACAACTGCTTCATGTAGCTATTCCTACTCTCTGCCTGTGACAGTCCCCCAGCCGGGGGTGCCACAGTGCACGGAGAGAGGAAGGCCTGACTTCAGATCCAGCCTCAGACTCCCAATTGGATGAATCTGGGCAAGTCACTTCACCTCTGGCTGCCTCAGTTTCCTCAACTCTTACATGAGGCCAAGAGCAGCGCCTCCTTCTTATGGTTGGGATAAAGATCAAATGAAATCATATGGCTAAAGTGTTGAGCTTAGCGTGCCAGCACATATAAGTGCTTAAGAAATGCTTATTTCCTTCCTTCAGCCATAGCCGGCCATTTACCTCAAGATCCCTGAGGGGCTTTTGAACGGTTCGGATCTCAGACCGAGCTGCTTGGTATTGGGGAACAACGTAGAGAAAAACTCGTTTGCCCGGCCCTCGTTTCTCATGAAGTTTTCAGAGCAGGGAAGGGTCGTGGCTAAATTGTTGTGGAGGGCACGGCGTCCTCAAGTCAGGCAAGCTAGTTTTTGAACGCCCGCCCGCTGGGTCTTCAGCAGTACTGTGAGTGCCGTCAAAGCTACCCAGGATTAGAGCTGTGTTCTCCAGCATTTAGGGGCTTCCCGTGTTATCGGGGAGGCCACCACATGTCACAGCGGTGAAAGGGGTACAACGCTGTATTGTACGAGGGCTCAGTTGGGTGGCAGGGCCTAAATAGTGTCAGAATTAATTCCAAAGAAGTCAACCAGGGCTGTTTGAGGAGCCTGGGGTGGGGGTGGGGGTGGGGGGTCTGGGGGAGAAGGAATGGGAGAACATTATGGGTGGCAGGGTTTGGGATAGGGTGGGGAGGGTGTCACGTAGAGTTTACATTCCTGTTCCATTCAGGGGATTTCTGAGTAGGGTCCAGGTTGAGCACGGACGAGGGTTAGCGTTTCTGCTCTAGCGTCCCGAGACGGGCCAGGAGCACAAATCTGACCAGACCCCATTCCTCTTAGAACCTGCCTGAGAGGTTGTAAGGGACGGGCGGGTCTGGACTGTCACTGAGAGGCTGTAAGGGACGGGCAGCTTTGGGCTGTCAGTTCCTTCTCCCTCCCCTCTTTCATTCTTCCTTTCCCTACAGACAAACCTACCCATCTTCAAGCTGAAGGAGTCATGTGTGCGGCGACGCTACAGTGACTTTGAGTGGCTAAAGAATGAACTGGAGCGGGACAGTAAGGTGTGGCCACCCCCCCCATCCCCACCCCACCCCCTGTGGGAAGCAAGCCCGGGAAGGGATTAGGAGGGGTGGGCACAGTCGGACAGCACCACGGGATGCTTCAAGGGGGTCACATCAGACAGATCACCTTTAAAAGGGGCTGGGGGCCAGGCCCACATGGGCTCAAGAAGGGTCAGATAAACACATGGATGTGAAATCTGCTTAGTAAAGAAAGGTAAGCATGTTGGGGCCCACTCTCAGATGTTTCTCCCTGCAACCATGCAGGGCAGCCCTGCCCTCCCGCAGAAAGCCTTAGTGCCAGTGTCAGAACAAACCACGGGCCAGGATGGCTCACTTGGGGCGCTTGTGTTCTTAGTTCTCCTGAGCTACTGCTTGGGTGATATGGGGGGGTCTGTCCCAATGTGCTGTTTCCCCTCCTCCAGTGGTTGGTGTTTGGGGTCTGCCCACAGATTGTAGTGCCACCGCTGCCTGGGAAAGCCTTGAAGAGGCAGCTCCCCTTCCGAGGAGACGAAGGCATCTTTGAGGAGTCCTTCATCGAGGAGCGGAGGCAGGGCCTCGAACAGTTTATTAACAAGTGAGCTTGTGGGGATACAGGGGAGCCCCGGGGTGTATTGGAGCTCTGGACCAGAGTTGTCCCCAAAGAATTTGGAGGCTTTGATAATTTCTCATTTGAGAGACCAAGTTTTATTGTAATTGTAACGTCAATTAAAGCAGGCGGAGTTCCAAGGGAGGGAGATAGCAAAGAGCACGGAGCAAGGAGACTGGGGAAAACTGTCAGAGGTGCACTTGGGGAGTACAGAACAAAGAACAGAGCCGGGGGAATGACATCACGGGACTGGGGTTCGCCCCATCGCTGGGAAGTTTGGTCGCGGGGGCTGACGACGACCCCCTTCCTTCTCTCACAAAAGTGAAAGATGCTCATTGTTCGGGTCCGGGTGCGAGATGGCGGCCGGACTCTCGGGCGACAAACCAGCCGTGCCCGGAGGCTAGCTTGGTGGAGTAAAAGTATCAGGCCCAGCTCCCTTTCTTTCACCCACGGTTTCCAAGCTTGTGCCCCATCACTCCCGAGAGCTACATTCCCAGGGGGACTTCATCATTTCCCAAGGCCAAATGGCCTGGGGTTTCTACTACGTACTAGGGGTCTATGGTCTCTACTACTACTGGAGTCTCCACTCCATCATTCCCAAGGCCAGGTAGCCTGGGGTTATTACTCCATCATCCCTAAGGGTTGGACCACGTGGGGCTGATGTCCCGAGGGCTCTGGCTGCTACTCTGCCATCCCCTTCCTCTGCCCCATCTTTTACAATGAGTCCTGCATTATAGTGTTATCTCTGGTGTAGGTCGAACTGACAGTGTGGCCATCTCATCCACGGGGAAGACTGAGCGCCAAGTTCCAGGCTCTGTCTTCCCTTGGTCCTCTGAGGCTTAGCTGGGTCTGTGCACCCGCTTCCCCCCACCTTGCCCCACGAGGAGCGAGGCTGGGCTGTAGCTGGTTCTGGTAAAGCGGAGGCTTCAGAGCCACTGGGGTCCGAGGCCCGGTGCTGGGCCCGGCCGCCTCTGCCCTGCTCTTGGTCTCTAACGCTGTCTCCGGTCCTCTCGGGCCTTAAACGCTGACTTTGGCCGTCTCGGTTCCCTTACAGAATCGCCGGGCACCCGTTGGCTCAGAACGAGCGCTGCCTACACATGTTCCTGCAGGAGGAGACAATCGACAGGAACTACGTCCCTGGGAAGGTGCGCCAATAGGAAAGCCCTCTGGCCACCTGCCTTCCGCCTTCCTGGCAAAATGACACTGATTTTTACACTAAGCCTCTCTCTCTCTCGATCTGCAGTGGCTGTCGTCCCCCGGCCTGTCTGTCTGCCATCGTTCTCCCTGGCACTTGGCCATACTGTGGGCACTCTTCTAAGATCCTCCTCTCTAAAGAGAGGTGGGAAGCTGCGGGCAGAGGTCCTGGGCTTTTAGGGGGAGGGGTCAGGAATTGGACTGAAAGGCACTTGTTTAGGCTTCCTCTTGGGCAACAAGGCTAGCCTGGGGGGCTGGTGCTTCGGCGGCACTAGGCCAAACAGGTCAGCGATGCTGCGAGTCTAAGGGAGGTTCCCCACTCCAAAGTTTAACCTGGAACTCTGAGCAGGGAGCACCCCTGCCCCTTCTACCTGCATGGAACCTTCCTTTTGCCCTGTAGTGGGATGGGAGACTCCCGTGGGCTCTCCCAGTTTTCTCTCTTCCTCTCCCCACTTCTCTCTACATTTTCTTGGTTCCCTTCCCCACTCTCATGTTGCCGTCTGGGGCGGTCCTCCACCTGGAAGCCAAGCAGCCAGGCTCGTGGATTCGCTGGGCCTGTCGTTACTTAGGTGCCTCGGAGTCTCTAGAGACTTCTGGGGAAGCAGGGAGGTCCCCGCTGGTTTTCTGCCACTCTCAGGGCCCCTAGCTGCTTCCCGGGCCTGGCTGGCTTTTCACTGTCTGTCCTTAATTGAGCAGCAAGGGTCAGCAGCCCCTTTCCCGAACCTGGCTAGAAGCGTGGGCTGCCTTGCACAGTTGGTGGCTCGTGGGTGATGGTGCAGAGTGAGAACGGTTTCTGGTCTCGGAGGCTCCCGGTGGCCAAAAAGGACACTCTCCTACTCTCCTTCCTCCCCGAAATCTCACTCCACTTTTTGTTCCCAAAGGGCAGAGCTACTTGAACAGATAATGTAGTCTGACTTCCAGCAAGCACTTTGAGCTGGGAAATGGGGCTGAGGGCAAAAGCTTGGCATCCTCGTCCCCGCTTTGGTCACAGGGTCATTGAGCTTTCTGTACCTGGTTCTTCACGGACCACCCGTGGTTCCTCTAGAAGCTGGCCTGGGGCCGGGAGCTGGCTTGGGAGCCGCCCTAGCTTTTAGTACAAAGCGGCTTCCAGGAGCTACCCTGGGTACCGGGCCGAAATGCAGCCCGTCGTCCGGCCCCAGAGTAGGAGGCGTCAACGGGAGGACCTTCCCTGGATCCCCATCGTAGGAAGATGTCAAGGGAAGGGAGGACCAGCTTGATCTGGGGAGGGAGGATCGGGTTCCGGCTTGGGAGCTTGTCTGGAGTCCAAAGTGCCCCCAGGACAGAGGTCGGCTCTAGTTAGTGAGGCTGTGCCCAGGAGCAGCTCCTAGAGAGAGGCTCCGTTTCCTTTCCCACCTTGCTAATGTTGTTGTTGTTGTTGAACTATCTGCTTCCTTTTTTGAGCTGTAGCTTCTGGTCTGTATTTTTTAAGACATTCCTTCAGCATGCACCAGTGCTGAGAGTCTGATGCCCCATCTCTGCTGTGTATATATATCCTACCTTGGGGGTTCCCAACTTCTGTCAGACCATGTCATATCCAACTTCTGTTCATATTAAACCACTGTGAAGCAAGCCTCTGTTCTCCGCCTTTTTTTGTGTTGGGGCGCCGTAAAAGCAGGGAAACACCCAGCAAGCCAGAGTTTGGGTTTGTAAACGCCACGCCCTGCTGCCTCATCCACACCTTCACCTGTCAGCGTCTGTAGCGGCCTCTGCCTCCGGGAGGAGGAGGAAGCTCTCTTTATGGTGTGGACAATCCTTAGCAAACTGGGCTTTTTTTTTTCCGGGGTGGGGTGGAGGGAGGAAAATAAGGGATTTGTGCTCCTCTACACAGTCCTAGGCTCTTTGCTTAATAGGCCTTTTTTTATTAGAGCTTTTTATTGACAAAACCTATGCAGGGGTAATTTTTCAACACTGACCCTTGCAAAAACCTTCTGTTCCCACTTTTCCCCTCCTTCCCCCCACCCCCTCCCCTAGCTGGCAGGCAGTCCCACACATGATAAATATGTTAAAGTATATGTTAAATCCAACATATGTAGCCATATTTATACAGTTCCCTTGCTGCACAAGAAAAATCAGACGTTTCATAGGCTTTTAATGGAGTTGAGGGGGTTATTTGGGGGTTGGGAGGGATAGACAAGTAAGTAACAGGGCAGGTTTTGCCTTCTCAATGAGGAGAGTTCAAGCTGCCCAGACGGGGAATGGGCCGTCTCAGACTAGAGTGAGGGTTTTAGGGTGGGGGTGGGGGGTCTGAGCGGAGGCAGGACGACCGCTTCCAGGACATCGTGTCCAGGAAGCACCAGGTGCTCCTGAGGCTCACTCCATCCAGGCAGCCTCACAGGGGAGTTGAGAATCATTCTATACTTCAACAACAATACTAGATGATGACCAGTTCTGATGGACCTGGCCATCCTCAGCAACGAGATCAACCAAATCATTTCCAATGGAGCAGGAATGAACTGAACCAGCTATGCCCAGAAAAAGAACTCTGGGAGATGACTAAAAACCATTACATTGAATTCCCAATCCCCATATTTATGCCCACCTGCATTTTGGATTTCCTTCACAAGCTAATTGTACAATATCTCAGAGTCTGATTCTTTTTGTACAGCAAAATAACGGTTTGGTCATGTAGACTTATGGTGTATCTGATTTATATTTTAATATATTTAACATCTACTGGTCATCCTGCCATCTGGGGGAGAAGGTGGGGAGTAAGAGGTGAAAAATTGGAATAAGAGGTTTGGCAATTGTTAATGCTGTAAAGTTACCCATGCATATAACCTGTAAATAAAAGGCTATTAAATTAAAAAAAAAAAAAAGAGAGAGAGAGAGAATCAACTCCTGAGTGAATGTGGACAGCCGATAAGCCTGAAATGGGGAGGTTTCATAGAGTCCTAAGTTCTGGGCTGGAGTGAGTCGGAGGATCACCCCAGTGGTAAATGCCTGAGCTAGAGTCTGAACCTGGAGCTTCTGGAGTCCGAGTGGAAGCTGTTTTTGCCGCGTTGCTACTTCTAGAGCAGGAAGCAGCTAGTGAAAAGGACCTTGAGATGAAGAGGCTGAAAGGCAAAGCGGTTTAAGGGAAGAAGTAGAGAGACCTGAATGCAAATCCTGCTCTGGTCTGTCCCGAGTCGACCGCTTCCCCTTCCTGAGGATTGCTTTGTCACGTCCGCACTGCGTAGATGTCAGTGGTGTCATAGAGGGAAAGGACCCACTAAAGATGAGACTTAGTAGCATCCGCAGTCACCCATGATACTTTTGGCCAAGTCCCTAGAGAAGAGGCATTGTCCCCTAACTTCTGGCCTGGTGACACGGCTCCCAGGCAAGTGGCAGAGTCAGTACCTGAAGCCTGTCTTCTGCTCTCCATTCCGCTGGCCTCCTGAGAGCATGTTGCCTCCCTCACAACAGCTCAGAGGCCTGTGGGATCGAATTAAGGCCTAACATGGATACCATGTCATATAAACGCCAGCCGTCCCCTGTCACCCCGGGGTGAAGAAGGGGTCTGGTGCCGACACCCAAGGCACTTGACATTGGAAGGAAATAAGCGGTTATGAAATGTTGGTTAGATGCCGGAGACCCAGAGAGGATGGCTAGGCTTGTCCTTCCCGGATCTAGGTGGGCTTGTCCAAGGCCTGGGGGGGGGGCAGGGAAGGAGAAGCTGAGCACCATGGAGGATGCTAGCAGTTATTTGTTGGGTCGTGGAGACTTTTGGTCATATGACCAAAGACCCCGGCATCCCAAATCTGCCCTTCTTCCTTTTCTCCCTTCCTACTTGTGGGGCCCTTTCAGTCTCACTCCAGCCATTCTGGATCGTCTCCAAGGATCATTTCCTCTGCCAGAAGGGGCCTTAGCGCCTTACAGATTATCTCTCCCCACTCTCGCTTTACAAATAAACTACTCATATCTCAGTTGAGCCCAAACCTAAATCCCTTCTCAGTCACTGGGCCCATCCAACCTTCCCCCTCCCTGCTGTCATCACCAAAGCTTGCCATCCACTATACGATTAAAGTAGCACTTATGGATCACTAGTAAGGTTTACAAGCACTTGACACATGCTATCTCACCTGATCTTTACAGCCAAATAGGTAGGTGCTTGTAGTTGAGGAAACTGAGGCACAAGTAGAGTGACTTGTCCAGAGTCACGTGCAGGACTTGAATTCACATCTACCTGATACCCAATTCACAATCTAGTAAGACCCCTTGCTCCCACATTGCATCCCTCTTTCTTGTTTAATGACTTACCTGAAGAAAGCCAATGTTGCTTTTATTTATGGTTTTTTTTTCTTAAAGCTTTTTATTGACAAAACATACACATGGGTAATTTTTCTTTTTTTCTTTTTATTATTATTATTTTTTAAAATTTAATAGCTTTTTATTTACAGGTTATATGTATGGGTAACTTTACAGCATTAAGAATTGCCAAACCTCTTGCTCCAATTTTTCACCTCTTACCCCCCCACCCCTTCCCCCAGATGGCAGGATGACCAGTAGATGTTAAATATATTAAAATACAAATTAGATACACAATAAGTCTACATGGCCAAACCGTTATTTTGCTGTACAAAAGGAATCAGACTCTGAAATATTGTACAATTGGCTTGGGAAGGAAATCCAAAATGCAGGTGGGCATAAATAGAGGGATTGGGAATTCTACGTAGTGGTTCATAGTCATCTCCCAGAGTTCTTTCTCTGGGCGTAGCTGGTTCAGTTCATTCCTGCTCCATTGGAAATGATTTAGTTGATCACATTACTGAGGATGGCCAAGTCCATCAGAACTGGTCATCATCTAGTATTGTTGTTGAAGTATATAATGATCTCTTGGCCCTGCTCATTTCCCTCAGCATCAGTTCGTGTCAGTCTCTCCAGTTCTTTCTGAAATCTTCCTGTTGGTCATTTCTTACAAAACAATAATATTCCATAATATTCATATACCACAATTTATTCAGCCATTCTCCAACGGATGGACATCCATTCAGTTTCCAGTTTTTAGCCACTACAAACAGGGCTGCCACAAACATTCGTGCACATACAGGTCCCTTTCCCTTCGTTATAATCTCTTTGGGAGATAAGCCCAGTAGTAACACAGCTGGATCAAAGGGTATGCACAGTTTGATAACTTTTTGAGCATCGTTCCAAACTACTCTCCAGAATGGTTGGATTCGTTCACAACTCCACCAACAATGCATCAGTGTCCCAGTTTTCCCACATCCCCTCCAACACTCATCATTATTTTTTCCTGTCATCTTAGCCAATCTGACAGGTGTGTAGTGGTATCTCAGAGTTGTCTTAATTTGCATTTCTCTGATCAATAATGACTTGGAGCATCTTTTCATATGACTAGAAATAGTTTCAATTTCTTCATCTGAGAATTGTCTGTTCATATCCTTTGACCATTTTTCAATTGGAGAATGGCTTGATTTCTTATAAATTAGAGTCAATTCTCTCTATATTTTGGAAATGAGGCCTCTATCAGAACCTTTGACTGTAAAAATATTTTCCCATGGGTAATTTTTCAACATGGACCCTTACAAACACTTCTGTTCCAACTTTTCCCCTCCTCCCCCCTGGCCAGATGGCAGGTAGTCCCATACATGATAAAATATGTGTTAAATCCAATACATATTATATATATTTATACAATCTATTTATATGCTGTAAATACTGTATATTTGTACAGTTAATGAATACACATTATACATATTTAGACAGTTGTCTTGCTGCACAAGAAAAATGGGATTGAGAAAGAAGGTAAAAATAACCTGGGAAGGAAAACCAAAGTGCAAGCGGCCAATAACAGAAAGAGTGCAAATGCGATGTCGTGCTCCACACAATGAGTCAGTTCTTGATGCTCCTTGCATTGGGAAGGGGCTGATGGCTGGAATAAAAAGAATTAGTTGGTTTGGAAGTGGGTTTTCCTCTAAAAATGGGAAGTGGGACCTGAGAAGGTGTCTGGTGTTCTGGATTTTGGAACGCTTCGAGGAAAATCACGTTATTGGCCATCTGTAAGTTGAACTCGGGTCTTGATGCTGATGAGGGCACCAAAAAGTGAGCAAGAACTGACTGTAGCTGTTCAGTCTATCCCCTGGAATTGATGCTCCTTTCCTGGTTTCACTTCACTTCATCTGCCCCTTTTCCGATGGTCAGGGTCACTTTGCAAGCCAGTTTGGGCACCGGCTCTGGCCTCTTTACCCAACTTAGTGTGGAAGTGGAAGTGGGGCAGGCTGCTCGGGTACCGCACTCTGTCTTGAGCATCTCTCTCTGGTCCTACCCAAGAAACATCCGGGCCTCCCGGCCTGAATCCTGTCATCTCAACCTCCCCAGCATCAATCTAGGGCTGTCTGCAGCTAGACAATTACCTGGGAGCCAGCCTGGTATCCAGCCCACCTGGGGGTAAGGCTGGAAGGAATCGTCCATGGCCCAAGCCTTTCTTGAGTAGTGAGCAGAACTGGCGGATGGGAGAGCTGTGCTTGACTTCAAAATCAGGCCACCATGGGGTCGGCTTTCTGACTGGCTACTGGGATGTCTTTGATTCATCCTTGAGGGCTATAGCAGGAAAGTACTAGTAACCAGAACTCAGTGCTCAGAGAGAAAGAACAGTGGAAGCTGGGAAGGGAATGAAAGAGGACATGGGGGGCTTATGAGAGTGCTGAGCTGGGACCCAGGCCATTTAGATTTTGGTTCTCTGTGTGCCTCAGTTTCCCCTTTCCTGTCTGAGATGTGCCCCTGGCCTTGATTTGAGTGGTAAGATGGAGCAAGGGGAGATTGACGGTCCGAGGGACCTAAGAAGTTAGTGGGCTCCTACGGGCCTGGGCCCCAGGGTGGGATGCCTCCTGCCGCACCCTTCATGCCACTCTGAAACACTGACGCCCGATTGGCTGCCTTCCCTGTGGAGCACTAACTTGGGGGCCAGACCACGTCCTTGAAGGCAGGAGAGGCTGGTTGACCTGGACGGAGACCCAGCTTGTTGGCAGTGTACTAAAAGCCAGGAAAGCCATCATCTTTGCTCAGATAAGTTGGGGTGTGAACCCCAATGGCGGAAGCCAGAGGGGGCTTCCATTCTCCAATAAGATGGTGAGCACGGGCGGATTTGAATTACGGCTGCCGGCCCCAGGCCTCGTGACTCGGGCCGTAGCTCCACCTAGCCTCCGATAGGACATAAAGCGGGACCCCGGCTGGGTTTGGACAGTAGACCCTGAATCAGCAGGCTCTGCCCCCTTGGGAGCAGCTGCACAGACAGACCTGCCTGCGCCAAGTGCTCCGGTTGTTTGTATAAAAACAACCTGTCTCATATATAAAGAACAATATGAGTCAATCCCCAATTGAGAAATGGTCAAAAGATAGGAACAAGCATATATGATAAAGAGATCAAAGCTACGGTCATGAAAAAATGCTCTCAATGATCATTGACTACAGAAACAGAAATTCAAACAACTTTGAGCTGAGCCATCATCTTGTCCCTAGCAGATTGGTTAAAATGGTAGCAGGAGAACATGGCAAATGTTGGAGGGGATGAGGGGAAAATGGGATACCAATACATCATTCGTGGAACTGAGAGCTGATCCAACCATTTTGGAGAGCAAGCTAGAATTACACCCCAAGAGTTATCAAACCATGGAAAAATAAAATACTCTAGAATAAATAGAATAAAAAAGTAAATAAAAATACATAGAATAAAAAAATTTAAAAAGAAAACAAAGGATAAACAATAACAATATTTGTAGGAGAACACTCCCTCATTTTTTTTTTTTTTTGCAGTGACATTCTATTAAATGTCTGCTTTGAACTAAAAAAAATCTTTTTATGTCATGCTGTGTATGTGGTAAAGGTTTCTGTTGGGTTTGGGGTTTTGTCTCTTTATATTTAAGTTCAAAATGAAATAAAAAGAAGGAAAAAAAATTAAACCTTCCAGTTGAAGGCCTCAGTAGAACTAAATGAAACTTTGAAGGTTCTCCTTAGACAGTCAATGAGCATTGATTGTGCCTCGCACCATATCCTTACACAATAGAAATAAATAGTGAGGCAAAACCAGTTCCTGCCCTCAAGGAGCTCCCAGTCTAATGGAGGAGACAACTTGCAACCAGTTGGGTACAAGCAAGACCAGGACACACTAAAGCATCAAGGGAGGACGGGCACTAGCATGCTGGCAGATCGGGAAAGGCCCAAGGGGGTTCCCCAGCTCGCCTTCCCAGAAGCCCAGGCTCTGCAAGATTCCACCACGGAGATGACTTTGTACAGTCTGTGGCCTAATGTTCACTCAAAGCAAAGTGTCTGCCAGTGTTAGGGACCAGGCAGACTCCAAACAAAAGGATCTCCTGTTGATGGAGAGAGTCAATTCTGTAGGCTTTAGGTTTGCGAAGTGCTCGGCTCGGCTTCTCTCATTTGATCCTCTCAACAACACTGAGAGGGAGGGGCTATTATTATCCCCATTTTACTGATAGGGAAACTGAGGCTGAGAAGAATTAGGTGACTCGCTCAGGGTCACACAGCTAGCAAGTATCCGAGGCAGGATTTGAACTCCAGGCTCCCAGCAACTCACCAAGGAGTTGCTGGCTCAGTGGATAGAGTGCTGGGCTTGGAGTCAGGAACAACTACTCCAGTATCTTTGCCAAGAAAACCCCATGAACTGGATGGTCCACAGGTCATGACGAGTCAGACTGGACAGATCAATCACAACAAAGTTATGTGCCTTCTGCTCACTCTACAACTTTGTGGTAATAGACCTTTCTCAAGGAAATCCACAGCAGTGCAAAGGAGTGTTTTATCTATTGGAATCAGCAAGATTCAAATTCAAAATCCGGCCTGGAGCACATGTGACCCTGGACAAATCATTGACTTCGTGCCTCAGTTTCTTCAACTGCAAAATGAGAATTAAATTAAATGCTAAGCTAGATAGTGGCTGGTACATAGTAGGAGCTTCTTTCTTTTTTTTTTTTATCATTATTTGAAAATTTTATTCATTTTTGACATTTTCTTTTTTTTTCTCCCTACATCCCTTCACCACTTCCCAAGATAGCAATCTGTCTGATATCGGTGATACACATACAGTCTTGTGGAACGTATCTCCACGTAAGTTGTAAAAGGAGAAGCAGAACAAAAGGGAAAAACCACAAGCAAGAAAAAGCAACCAAAAAGCTGAAAACAGATGCTTCAATCTGCCTTCAGACCCCCTGGTTCTTCCTCTGGATGTGGATGATAGTTTCCATATCGATCTTTTGGAATTGCCTTGGATCACTGTACTGCTGAGAAGAGCAAAGTCTATCAATGTCCAATGTTGCTGTTGCTGGTTCTGCTCGCTTCACTCAGCAGCAGTTCCTGTAAGTCTGTCCAGGCTTTTCTGCAATCAGCCCGCCCATCATTACTTACAGAATATTAATATTCCATTTATATACCGCGATTTGTTTAGCCAGTCCCCAATTAATGGGTGTCCCCTCGGTTTCCAATTCTTTGCCACCACAAAGAGAGCTACTTATAAAGATTTCTGTACACAGCGGGGGGTCCTTTTCCCTTTTTTAGGATCTCTTTGGGATATTGGTATTGCTGGGTCAAAGGGTATACACACTTTAATAACCCTTTGGGCATAGTTCCAGACTGTTCCCTTGGATCAGTTCACCACTCCACCAGCAATGCATTACTGTCCCAGTTTTCCCATATCCCCTCCAACATTTATCATTATCTTTTCCTGTCATTTTAGCCAATCTGAGAGGGGGGAAGTGGTACCTCAGAGTTATTTTAATGCGCATTTCTCTAATCAATAGTGATGCGGGAAAAATAAATAAATAAATAAATAAATAAAAATAAATAAAAAAAAACAAAAATAAAATAAAAATAAAAATAAAAAAAAATAAAAAAAAATAGTGATGCGGAGCATTTTTTCATTTGGCTTTAATCTCATCTGAAAATTGTTCTGCATTCAGACTCCACATTGTTTCTCTGGAAGTGATCAGCGTTTTTCACCCAGAGTCCTTTGTAACTGTCTCGGATCATGGTAGTGCTAAGAAGAGTCAATCGTCACGCCCGGATCTTTGCCAAGAAAATCCCAGGTGTCATCGCAAAGAGTTGAAGAACTGAAAAACGACTGAATGACAACGGTTATTTATATATTATATTCCTCGACCCCCTCCCCAATTAGAACGAGCGCTCTTCGAGGACTTGGACAGTTCTTGCCTTTTTCGGTGCCCCCAAAACTTAGCACAGTGCCTGGCCCATAGTAAACAGTTCATAGTCAAACTAGGCTATCAGTTCCCTTCCTTTGTAACACTCACTTGTAGCTTATTTAGGAAATGGCTTATGTGCCAAGGGTAGAAGGAAAGAAAACTGATTAGAAGATCTTTGGAAAAAAAAGGGAGGAAGGGTTCAGGGTCACTAGGAACATAATGACTGGGAACATAAAGCTGAGGGGAAGTGTGAGATAGGAGAGGTAAAGTACAGTATCATGCATTTTTAAGGATGTTTTCTTTTTATTTTGAACTTAATTATTTTTTATTAAAGCTTTTTATTTACAAAGTATATGCATAGATAATTTTTCCAACATTGACCCTTGCATAACCTTTTATTGGAAGTTTTTCCCTCCTTCCCCCCCACCCCTTCCCCTAGACGGCAAGTAGTCCAATATATGTTAAATATGTTAAAACACATTTTAGATCCAATATGTGTATACATATTTATATGGTTATCTGCTTGCACAAGAAAAATCAGATCAAGAAGGAAGAAAAAAAAAACAACTGAGAAAACAAAATGCAAGCAAATAACAACAGAGAGAGTGAGAATGCTATGGTGTGGTCCATACTCTGTTCCCATAGTCCTCTCCCTGGGCTCTCTTCATCACTGAGCAAGTGGAACTGGTTTGAATCATCTCATTGTGGAAGAGGGCCACGTCCATCAGAATGGATTATCATGCAGTCTTGTTGTTGAAGTGTATAATGATCTCCTGGTTCTGCTCATTTCACTCAGCATCAGTTCCTCTAAGTCTCTCCAGGTCTCTCTGAAATCCTCCTGCTGGTCATTTCTTACAGAACAATAATATTCCATAACATTCATATACCATCACTTACTCAGCCATTCTCCCACTGATGGGATCCTCTCAGTTTCCAGTTTCCAGCCACTATGAAAAGGGCTGCCACAAATATTTGTGCCCATGTGGGTCCCTTTCCTTCTTTAAGATCTCTTTGGGAAAGAGATCCTAAAGAAGGGAAAGGGACCTGTATGTGCCAAAATGTTTGTGGCAGCCCTCTTTGTAGTGCTAGAAACTGGAAAATGAATGGATGCCCATCCATTGGAGAATGGTGGGGTAAATGGTGGTATATGAATAGTATGGAATATTATTGTTCTGTAAGAAATGACCAGCAGGAGGATTTCAGAGAGACCTGGAGAGACTTATAGGAACTGATGCTGAGTGAAATGAGCAGAACCAGGACATCATTATACACTTCAACAACAAGACTATATGAGGATGGATTCTGATGGAAGTGGATTTCTCTGACAAAGAGAAGATCTAACTCGGTTTCAATTGATCAGTGATGGACAGAAGCAGCAACACCCAGAGAAGGAACACTGGGAAATGAGTGTGAGCTGTTTACATTTTTTTCTTCCCAGGTTATTTTTACCTTCTGAATCCAATTCTTCCTGTGTAACAAGAGAACTGTTGGGTCCTGCACACATAGATTGTACCTAGGATATACCGTGACATATTTAACATCTCTAGGACTGCTTGCCATCTGGGGGAGGGGGTGGAGGGAAGGAGGGGAAAAGTTGGAACAAAAGTGAGTGCAAGGGATAATGTTGTAAAAAATTACCCGGGCATGGGTTCTGGCAATAAAAAGTTATTTTAAAAAAAAGAAAATAAAAAAGGTTTAATAAAAAACAAAACAGTAAAAACAAAAAGATCTCTTTGGGATATAAACCCAGTAGTACCACTGCTGGATCAAAAGGTGTGCACAGTTTGATAACTTTTTGAGCATAGTTCCAAACTGCTCTCCAGAAGGGTTGGATCTGATGAACTTATTTCTATATGATAATTCTCTCTCTCTCTCTCTCTCTCTCTCTCTCTCTCTCTCTATATATATATATATATATATATATATATATATGTATATATATAATGAACAAAAAGGGAGTTCTATGCAAAAACTTGACATTTTGAAATTTATATTAAATTGAACAAAGAACAATGTTCTGTGTCTACTCTGTGATGCTTTTGCTTGCTTTTGTTTATTTTTTTCCTATTTTACCGATGCTTTGCCTCTTTTTTCCTTCTCTTGTTCCCCACTAACTCACTCCCCTCATCTAGACAGGTGGCTTCCTTTAGAATAAGTTAACATAGAATAATAAGTTAAGTTAGCATAAGTGAAGCAAAACAAATACTGGCCATGTTGAAAATACAAGTTGTTTCATTATAAATAAATTAGAAGAACATAGGATAGTTTACCTCTCAGACCTGTGGCAGAGGAAGGAATTTATGACCAAAGAAGAACTAGAGATCCTTATTGATCACAAAATAGAAAATTTCGATTATATCAAATTGAGAAGATTTTGTACAAACAAAACTAATGCAGACAAGATTAGAAGGGAAGCAATAAACTGGGAAAATATTTTCCATTTAAAGGTTCTGATAAAGAACCGCAGGTTATCTCCTTGTCCTAATGAGGTATTAAAGAAGGAATTTTGTTACTACTGTGTTACATACTTAACATACGGTGAAAAAACCAAGCGTAACACAGAATCACGGTTCGTATAAGATCCTCTCTTCCCTTCCTTGCATTTTGAAATTTTCATGTTTGTGGATAGTTTTTTTTTAAAGGAAATTAAAAAACCCAGTGGGGTATTAGTATGCCTGTCCTCCTACTCCCCCTTTAACACTTGTCATTTTCAGCTTTTGCCATCTTTCCCAGAATGTTTTCAGCTGCATTTCTCTTATTCTGAGGGATCTGGGGCACCCTTTCATGTACTTGTTAAGAAGTTATATTTCATCATTCAGAGCTGCTTTTGCCCTTTCTCTGTCCGCCTACATATTCCAGATCCCAGGGAGAACGATTCTGGCTTGTTAAGTTATCTGATTAGCTTGGACATCAGATCTCACTCAGAGATATTTGGTACAACTTCCCCCCCTCTCCCCCAGTTATCTGCTTCTAATTCTGTCTTGATTTTTGCTATTGAAACTTTTATTTCAAAGTACTTGAAATTGTCCATTTTCTCTTCGATGTCTGTTTCTGTCTCTTGTTTACCTGAGAATTCTCCCCTTTGCTTATAAAAGATGCTCCTGTCTCGTCTCCTCTTGTTTGTAATATGACCTTCTTGTGATATATGAGGTAAGATGTTGGTTTAAAGAGTTCTTAGCCTATGGGTGATGAACTCGTTTTTTTTTTAAAAAATATATTCAATTAGCATTCATTAAATGCTTCCTTTGTGCCAGGCCTTGTGCCAAGATCTGGGAAGACAAAAGGAGGCAAGAGCCAGTTGATACCTAGAGAAGCTCACAATCCAACGGGGGAGACACTAGGCAAATTACAAGCTATAGAATAGGATAAATAGGGGATCATCACCAGATGGCAGGCACCAGCATGAAGGGGAAGCAGAAGGCTTCTTGTAGAAGAGGGTATTTTATCTGGGACTTGAAGGAAGCTGGAAGGGAAGGAGAAATCAGGAGGGAGAAAGTGGAAGAGTTTGGGGAAGGGGGGTAGAGAGACTCTTGGAAAATATTTGGATTAGGAAGATGAAATGACAGGAACAGCCCCATGTCACTGAGTCACAGAATATCTGGAAAGCTAGTAAGGGGCCAGGTTAGAAAGGTTTTGATTTTTTTTTAATATGCTAGAGGATCTTTTATTTGATCCTAGAGGTGTTAGGGAGCTACTGACTCGGTTGAGTGGAGGAGGAGACAGTAGGACATGGTCAGACCTGAGATTTAGGAAAATCAATTTGGGGGACGCTAGGGAGCTCAGTGGATAGAGATAGAGATCTGCTTGAACTCTCTTTCTTCCTCCTTTTCCCCCTTATTTCCTTTCAGGTTCTTTCTTAATCTCCTCTCCCTCCAGATGAAGTTATTATTTTGTATAAGTGGTGGTTTAGCATTATATCTGTAAATTCATTTAGTTATCATTTTTTATTTTATTGGTACATCTCAACCATGACCAATTCACTTCTCTCCAATTATTTAAGTTTTCATTTATTTCTGTAAAGAGTGTTTTGCAGTTATATTGACATAGATCCTGAGTGTGTTTTTGGTAGGTTGAGTCTCAAATATCTTCACACATTTTGCAAATTTTTCTGAATGGAACCCCCCTCCCCCATTGCTTCTTAACTAGGTTTTATTAGTGTTCTTTCGAAAAAGTGATCATTTTATTTCTTTCCATCGAAAGGAGATTTAAATTTAAAGGCCAGGTCCATGAAGTCTTCCTTGATTCCTCCCTCTTCACCCTTCCACCAGGCTGGAATCAATCATTTCCCAGTAACTTTAGTTTCTTAGCTTCCTCTCCCTCCAAATGAGGAAATCGAAGTAGATGACCAATCAGGTGCCATCCTTAGGGCATGCTCATTTTCTTAGCAATCTCAACCCTTCTCTCAACTCCAGTTAGCATCCAGTTAGCTGTTCCTTCCCTGATATGTCACACTATTCATTCATCTAACAAATTATTCATCGAGTATTTGCTATGGGCCAAATACTAGAGCTACAAAGATGAACGCCACATGGCCCCTGGCCTGAAGGACCTTTTGGTCTGAGAGTAAGGGGAAGACTCAGGGTCTG